>NC_040905.2:117434765-117749704 GCF_004126475.2 Phyllostomus discolor
AGCAGTGATTTAAAGCAGACAGGAGTTCCCCTTCAGTGGCATGGGACTGGCAAAACGCTGCGTGGAAACTAAGACTCAGGTTCCTTCTCTCCTTGTCTTTCCCTGGGTGGCTCCCATCCCCAAGGTCACCTCATGTCAGTCGGGCTGCTCCACTTCCAGGAAGAAAGTGAAGGAGAGGGGCACACGCTGCCCACGTATGGCCTCACACTGGACACTGCAGCCCTCCACCCCTGGGGCCCCATGAGCCTGAACCGGCAGTCGGCCACACCCAGCTCCAACAGAGGCTGGGAAGCGCTGCCTTCGTTCTAAAGTCTCTGTGCTTTGCTAAAAACCAGGGGTTCTGTTACCCCGAGGGAAAAAGAATGGACATGAGGGAACAACTAATGGTCTTGGTCACAGAGACAGAGTGGGGGCCTGCAAGGGCCACCCGAAAGGAAATCCTCAAGTGCACACAGTCGGATGTAGCTCCATGTATTCTGCTGAGACTGAACACATAATTTCAATGTGTTAAAACTTATTAATAGACATAAAAGATCTGAAAAAAATGAAAGCTATACCATACTACGTATTATTTAAATATTATAAAGGTTTCTTTCCTACAATATAAGGCAAAGGAATGCCACATTCCAACAAAAAAATTTTGAGAATGTGATACTATTGCCAAAATTATACCATATATAGTGGAAAGTTAATGCCTTTTTTAGTAGACAGCTCTGAGAAAAGTGGCTCATTGTACGGTGAAAATAAAACTTGATCTCTTATACAAATGTGAATTTCAAATAGTTTAAAAGTTATATTCAATATTTGGCAACCAGTACAGCCTGGCATCAACCAATGAGAACAAACACTGGACCACGTAGGGGGACGCCAGCCTTTGCAAACGCCAGCATGTACTAGCTGGACTTCAGTCCTATTCAGTGGCTTAAATGTGAAAGGAAAAGCTAATAAGCTAACAGAAAAAAATGTGAAGTATCTTAACTACTTATAAATAAGAAGTCAAAAAGCAAAATGATATGACAGAAGACTTAATTCACCTCCATTAAAAGTAAAACTTTCTGTTCTGTAAAGGGCACTCCTAGATATACAAACCCAAGTGCCATTCTGAGAGTATTTGCAACTGCCCAGGAATATACAAGCAGCCCTGGAGAACAAAGACACAGGAAGCTGCCATGAGCAAATGAACAAAGAGAAATGAACCGTTCACAGAAAGGGGAGCCAGAAAGGCTGACAGGCATGTGAAGGAAGCCCACGAATCCCGGGGATGAGACGAATGTGCATGAAAACACAGCACTACCTGCACCCCTCAGACTGGCAGGAATAGAATGCTGGGCCATGAAAGTGCTTGCGAGGTGAGGAAAATGGGAAGCTTCCTGGGGAGGGTCAGTGACCATCTAAAGAGAAATTTGGCAGGACCATAGATAAATTAACCTGTCTGACCTGTAATCCCACCCGGGTACCTATGCTGGAAAACTTTCCACACAAGCACAGAAGGAGACACATAACAAGATGATCTCCGTGGCCTCGTCTACATGCCAAGATGTTGTAGGAACCCGAGGCTGCAGTCACCTGGGAGTCCGCCAGTGAACAGGTGAGCAACACGCAGCTGACGCCCACTGCAGAATGTTGGAGATCAGTTTGAAGCAGGTGTAAAACAAGCAGCACGCGTTGAGTCAAAAGAAAAGCCACACATCTATAGCACAAACCCACATATATAAGGAGGATGTTCACACGTGCAGTATCGCATTTTACGAGGACACATTCATATTCAAAGACATGCAATCAACACCCTAGCTTGGTGCTTATGGGAGAGGAAGGGGAGAAAAGCCATTAAGACCAGAGAAGCCTTGCATGGACTGGAATCTGAGATCTGAAACCAAAGGCCCCCTGTGCTCAACTGTGCCTCAAATAATGTGTGTGCATCAGAAAGGGGCTGCCAAGGGTCCCAGGGCGAGTTAGACATCCAAGGCTGAGCCCTTCAATACCCTTTAAAGGAGTAACCCACAGTCCTGTGCTTAAGTTTGTGCATATGGGAGCTCGACCATTTATTTTCCTGCAAGCCAAGGAACCACGCAGGTGTATGTGCCGCAAGCAAACTTCACTGCCTACCCCCTAATGAAGCTAAGGCCACCGCTGGCCCTAGATGTGGCGTGAGTCCCAGGCCTGGAATCCCATTCTCAGCCCCAATTTATCAACTCCCTCTTCAAACATGAGCAATTTCATTTCAAAACAGACATTCTGGTAAAGGAAAGGGTGGGAGTGAGGGGTGTCCCAGGAGGTTGTGCAACTCGACACACTGTGTGAATGGAGACAGTCTGCCCAGGGCAGCAGTGAGGACCAAAAAACTAAGCAGGTAACTAACAGCTTAAATCCAGGGTCCACGGGAGAGGAGATCAGATACCATGCCTTGATTTTGCTTTAGCTGAAAGATAAGTTCCACCTCAGTTCCAGCCAGCCCTTATAGAGCCAAAAGGGGACAGCCATTCTCCCCAAGTCGAGCTGGGCCTCCCAATAAGGAGTGGGGTTTCAGCTCCAGACCTCAATGAGGTCCCCCGATTCCATGTCCAGGTCAGCCGGCAGCTCCGTGCCTGAAAGCTTTGTCCCGTCAAAGAAGAAGGAGAGCTTGTGGCCGGAGAGTCCCATGGCCTCCTCATAGTGGGACATGAGGGTCTTGAGAGGAGAATCCTGGACAGGCAGGAAAAAATGAACGTGAATGAAAAGAGGAGCTGGGGGAAACTTGTAGGGTCAGAGCCCCTGGGACAGGGAGGACAGGGAGACAAGTAAAGTCAGTGCCTACGGAGGGGAAGGCCGGTAGAGTTGGTTCCTCTCTAGGGACCCGGGCCACAGAGCCCAAGGCTTAGGCTGAGGCGCTGGGTCAGGCAGGACCTCCACGTCCCAGTCTCCTCGCCCACCACAGAGGCGCACCCCCCTGCGGAGCGAAGCGCCCAGACTCCGAGGCGGGGATGGTCGCAGCTCAAGGCCAGGCTCCCCCACTTTCCTGGACATGTGACCTCAGGCGAGTGTTATAATTTCAAAGTGTCCCCTCCAAAAAAGACAAACTGTGTGGTCCTAAGTCCTGGTAAATGTAAATGTGACTTTACTCGGAAGTAGGGCCTTTGCAGATGTAATCGAGTTAAGATGAGGTCGTTCTGGATCAGGGTGAGCATGGATGCAGCAGGACTGGCGTCCTTGTAAGAAGAGAAAACAGACGCACAGGGAGAATGCCCTGAGACAAAAACGGCAGAATGGAGGGATGCAGCTGCGAGCCAAGGACTGCCAAGGACCGACAGCCACTACCAGAAGCTGGAAAAGGCAAGAAAAGATTTTCCTCGGTCTCAGGGGGAGCATGACCCCGCTGGTGCCTTCATTTCAGATTCCTAACCTCCAGAACGGTGACAGAGCACATCTCTGTCGCTTTAGGCGACCCAGTTTGCGGCACTTTGTGACAGCAACCCAAGGACACTGGTACAGCAAGTCACCCCACCTACGCAGGTCCCCACTGTCTCACCGGTTAATTGAGAGTAACGGTGCCTCACCACACAAGACTATTATGAAATTCAACAATATCCTCCTCAAGGTGAAGTGCTTATTCTTGGAGCAGCATCGGTCACTTAGAAGTGTGGCTTTGTTATTTTGATGGATTTTGGTGGTTATTGTCCAAGGGTCCTTTCCATTTTTAAAAAATTTAATTTATTTTATTTTATTTATTTTAGAGAGAAAGAGGAAGGAGGAGACAGAGAAAGAGAGAAAACATTGATTTGTTGTTCTACTTACTTGATTCTGGTAGGTGCCCTCACCGGGGATCCAACCCGCAACCTTGGCATACTGGGACAACACTCTAACCAACTGAGTACCCAGCCAGGGATGGTCCTTTCCATTTCAACCAGAAGGAGGAGAAGGAGACTAGAGCAGAGGTTCCCAGCAGAAGGAGGAGAAGGGAAGCTGAACAATGGGCTTCTTCCACTATCTAGGACGGGGGGAACCCAAGGCCAGGGAGGGCAGTCTCCGACAAATCAGGACTAGAAGGAATCTATCCTCAGTTAACTGACAAGACAGACAGCAGAGGATAAGGGACAAAGAGAATCATCTTTTCCACTCACCCGGGACAGCGAGACTTCCAGCATCTGGTGTTTCTCTTTCCCCTGCACCCGCAGCTGCAGCAGGTGGGATGTCTCTGCAGCCTCTGGAGAACTTGCCAGCACCACACAGTCTGTGGGAGGCAGGACCAGGTCGCCAGGCCTCAGCACAGGTCGGAAGCAGGGCCCTTGCTGGGCCTTTCCTCTTTCCCCCTCCCTGTGGCAAAAGCCTTCTCAAGGCTCTACCTCCCTGCCTTCCTCTCACCAATGATGTCAGCTACTCCAAGCTTTAGGGTCCTGGGAGTGGCAGTAGGGGACAGCTCTGTCTCTCCAAAGAGCAAGAGGATCCTGCTTGGGGACACCCCAAGATGGGTGGCCATGTGGTCCACCACACTCTGTAGGGGCTCCGACTGGGGAGGATAATAAGAAGCAAAGGAGGACTTCCTGCCTTGATGTGCCCCACCCCACCCCACCCCCCAAATAAGTTTATGGCCTTTGCTACTCGCTGAGCTCCTTAGCTTTGAGCTTCGTCATATTTACCTGGGAAAATATAGAGTACAATCATACCAATGAGGGGTTCAGGCAAGTAACACAAAGAAATGAAGTAACCACGAATGGAGGAAAAAAGGGACTGCGGGGACTACAGCAAAGTGCAGCCCGCATGCCCCATCCAGACGGGCCAGCTGTTCCGCAGTTCCAGCTGACCGGTGCCGGGTGAGAATTCGGCTGCCGTGGAAGAGAAGCCAGACTAGAAGGAATCCAGCAAAATCACCCAATGCAAAGGCCGACAATAAACCCCTGTATTTTCAAAGCACTCTCCCGGGCCAAAAAGAAGATGCTGTTTTAAGGCTGTGAGCTGCCAGTTTGCAACCTCTGGCTTAGTTGCTTGCCAATGCATGGTTATGGCTTATTTCTATTATCAGTCTTATTTCTGGATAGAATCATCCCCACAAAAATAGTAGTCTTTACTAGGAAGGTGGGAGAGCTCAGAATGACTGAGAAACATCTGTGTGTTTAATGCAGTAAGAGCATTAAGCACATTAAGAGCATTAAGCGAGAGGAAGCACAGGGTCTCAGGGAAGGAAGAAGACGTACATACCCTGGGGAAGGGGCTACCAAGCAAAGCTTCTTGGGATGCTTACATGAAGCCTTGAAAAATGGGTGGAAAATGCACCAGCACGAGCAGCGGGAGTAAGGAAGACAATACGGACAAGGGAAATAATGAGCACAAAGACACGGAAGCCTGAAAGAGCGCTGGGCAGATCCACAGAGCAGAGCGGGCAAAGGAAGACACAGTCCCTTCTGCCCAGACACCGCAAGCAGCCCCTCCTCCGTAGGCAGCACCGGGGCCCTTCTCCTGCAGGTCCCTCAGGCACTTACCATTCTGACGGGCAACCTGACCAGGTCAGCACGGCACCGGATTTTGAGTGGGAAGAGACGGGGGCTCCTAGGGAGGACGGGCCCCTCCAAAAGGACCACCTCATCATCTTGGCTCAGCTGGTCCTGGCCCTGGCGCTGTTTGGGACTCAGGCAGGAACGGAGATCCTGGAGGCGCCTGTTCACCTCCCTGTGGTGCAAAAAGGACTTCATGTCAGCTGGGGTGGGACACCTCCACACTGACCCTCTCCACAGCAGCCATAGCCTCCTGTCCCTGTCACCTTAACTTCCGGAGTGCCCGGGTATGTTTTCTGCTTTTGGTCCTTGGTGGAGATGGGGGCAAAGGGGAGGTGTCCTGAGCCCTGCAGAGAGAAGAGAAAGGCAAGATGGAGGAAGAGGAGAGACCCCAGCCCCACACCCCTCCTCATGGGCTCTGGACCCCTGGGAACAGAGGGGAGTTGGAGAATCAAGAGGGAACACCTTCCAGTAACATCCATCTTATTGGAGGACAAAGAGAGGAAACGAGAGGGGAGACCTGAGCACCATTCTTACAGGTAAGTCATTTTGCAGATGAATGTTTCTGCTAACACCAAGCACTTACTGTATGCCAAGTATTAACTCTCAATCTACTCAAAAATTCCGACACAGGTACCACTATGATCCTCATTTTACAAACAGGAAAGTAAGCAGAGAGGATCATCAAGAGGCAGGTGGTTAGATGTGCACAAGGGCGGTCTCCAGAGCCACACCCTCCCCCCCTGCATTACTACCATCTCAGACACAAAGAAGAATCACCCCCACTCCCACGGGCAGTCCTGGAGGGCCCACTATCATCCTCTCATGTGGGCCACCTCTTCTCCCGAGAGCCTCATTCCTCACCTGAGCCACAACACTCCTTCTATCCCTTTTCCTTACTCCTTCAAGAGCTGCCCGAGGGTCCTGTGGCCTCAGCCTGCCCCTCCAATTCCCTTCCCGCTCCTGGGGCCTCAGTGCCCCGGCCCCACTCACGGAGACACCTTCTTTTTCTTGTTTCCTTCTTCAGCCTTACTCCTCAGCTTCTTCTTCCAGGGAGACTCTGGAACTGGGGGATCCTCCGCATGGGGACTGCTAGAATCTGCCATATCCTCCTCTGGGGACACAGGAGACCATGTAAAGGGTTAGCCAAGAGGGCAGCAAGAGGCCAAGGAAAGAAGATACAAGTCCCGCCTTCAGTAGGTCTCAGAAAGGAGGGGACTGTGGGGACCCCAGGCACACAGGACCACATCACAATGCTAGGGAAGTGCTGAAGGGACATGGGTCAAAAAGGAAATGCCTGACTCAGACAAAAGCACGAGCCAGAGTCTGAAAGATGAGAGCAGGAGAGTGTCCGAGCCTCGTGAATGAGACATGAGGTAGGAGAGAGTGTAGCAAGCGTGGCCCACTCCAGCCAAAGCAGTGTCCTCACTTTTTCAGTCGCTTGTATCCCACAAATAAAAAGTACCAAGCACACAACCCAGAAAAAATATATTTACCTAATATTATTATACTATTTAATGCTACAATTATAATACTACTACTATTATGTACTACTACACTGTTATGTATGTTATAAAACATACATTAAAACATGTTGTTGAAGTATGTTTTTTTATTTTTTTATTTTAATTGTTGTTCAAAAAGTATGATTTAAAAAATATTTTCATTTTCTTAATGCACTCAACTTGGTGGGCACAGAGAGAGACTATGAAAGTCAGGCATTGGGGTAAGAAGAGAATAAGGTAAAGAAGAAAGTAATATCCACCCTCTAAGCCCATGTTTCTCAAATTTCATCCACGTGTGTATCATTATCACATTTGGCCATATCTCTGCATTGTTATTTAGTATCTTTCTTTTTTTAAAAATTATCTTTTTCTAGAGAGAGGGGAAGAGAGGGAGAAAAAGAGGGAGAGAAACATCCATCAGTTGCCTCTTCTAACTGCTCTGACCAGCGCTCAAACCTGCAACCCAGGCATGTGCCCTGACTGGGAATGAAAAGGGCAACCTTCTGCTTTGTGGAACTATGCCCAACCAAATGAACCACACCATTCAGGGCAGTATCTTTCTTTAAATCACTTACCATATTTTGCTGTGCATAATGCTCACTTTTTTGCCCAAATTTCTGAGGGAAAAATAAGGATGTGTATTATACATGGGTAGTACTAATTCCATATCTATATGTTTTTAATTCTTTTATTTATGCTTATGCATTAGAAGTGTAACTCTAGCCCTGGCTGGCGTACCTCAGTGGATTGAGCGCGGGCTGCGAACCAAAGGGTTGCAGGTTTGATTCCCAGTCAGGGTACATGCCTGGGTTGCAGGCCATGACCCCCAGCAACCGCACATTGATGTTTCTCTCTCTATCTCCCTCCCTTCCCTCTCTAAAAAATAAATAAATAAAGTCTTAAAAAAAAAGTGTAACTCTAGAAAGCAATAATGATATCTGTATGCAAAATAGTACCTGGAATAAGATAATCAGTTTTGTTTCTAAATATAAATAAATCAATAATTGAATTAAAAAATTAAAATGACCCTGGCTGGTGTGGCTCAGTGGATTGATTGAGTGCTGGCCTGCGAACCAAAGGATTGCTGCTTCAGTTCCCAGTCAGGGCACACACCTGGGTTGTAGCCTGGGTCCCCAGTAGGGGGCGTGTGAGAGGCAACCACACATTCATGTTTCTCTCCTACTCTTTCTCCCTCCCTTCCTTTCTCTCTAAAAATAAACAAATAACATCTTCAAAAAAATTAAAGTAACAAATTTTTTCCCTGAAAGTCTGGGCCAAAACCAAGGTGCACAGTATACACGGGAGCATATTATACACAGCAAAATACGGTAATTCCTATTTATAAAGGGAAAGTAGATATTTCTTCCCTTTTATTGAGGTATAAGTGACATATAACATTATATTAGTTTTGGTGTACAGCATAATGATTCAGTATTTGTATACCCAGTGAAATGATCAGAAACCAGGTATTATTCTAGAATATAAAGGCTCTTTTCTATTTGCTTGCCACCAATAAAAGACTGTCATTACCCATAAAAATAAGTACTGTGTAAACAAAACAATGATAATAAATCCTACATTAGTGGTTCTCAGCATGAGGCAATTTTGTCTCCCAGGGGACAAGTGGCAGTATCTGGGGAATATTTTTGTTGTCATAATTGGGGGAGGGAGGATTTCGGGCTGTGGTGCTGGTATCCAGTGGGTAGAGGGCAGGATGCTGCTACACACACTACAATGCACAGAATGGACCCCCACAATGAAAGAATTATCCAGCCCAAATGTCAGTTGTGCTGAGTTTAAGAAACCTTGTCCTAGCTAAACATGGCAGCTGCCAATGGCCTGAGATTCTGCATTTCTGATAAGCTCCCAGGGGATGGCCAACACTACTGGGCCCACATTTTAAGTATAGGGCTGATGGGCTCCCCCCTGCACTGGTGGGGCTCCAGCTGAGCCCACCTTTTGAGAAGCAAGGAAGAGGTACATTTTACATAGTGCCTACATGCCAGGTACTCTCCAAAACTATATATGTAGCCCAAGAAAAGGTTCTCTTTATGTTCTCTTTGTTTAATTCTCAGTAAAATCCTTTGACATAGGTCCACGATTATCCCCATTTTCCTGATAAGGAAATGAAAAACACTGAGAGACTAACTTGCCCAAGTTCATAAGGAGTAGAGCTGGGATTTAAACCCAGACCAGCCCATTCCTAAATCAGCTCTTCATCACCCTACCATACTCCCCCAAGATACAGAAGATGTGGTCCACGGTCTGCATTTACCCACTGGACCACTTCCTTATGAAACTGGATTCCTAGTCACTGTCCTTGGACGGGTGGCAAAAATCACTTTACGGGGGAAGGACAAAGGCTGGGCAGCCCTGATAAGACTCAAAGAACACCCTGTTGTCTCCAGAGTGTTCCCAAGGGACTTGTTGCAGATGTAACAAGGTGTTACAGATTCTCAACACCTCCCCATCCCTTGTCCCCAGGATTATAGAATCAGAATCTCCAGGGAAGGGGTCTGGAAATGTATCTATTAGCAGACTCTTATGCTTATTAGAGTTGGGAGAAGAATGGTTGACAGTTACATCCTGTGCCTTCTGATTAACAATTCCGCCCCTTTCAGGACTGGAGTGTTGTTGTTTTGTTTTGTTTTGTTTCTTTTCCCTGGCTAGGATGCAGGAGTCACCTCTCCTATGCCTTCCCCTGAGCTTCAGGAAACAGCTAACTGCAGGGATATTGAACCCCCCAAGTCTCCTCAGGGAGGCCAGCCCTGGGCATCTCTTCCTGGAAGCCCTACCTTACCTTCCTCTGTCCCTGGGAGACACAGTTTCAGGAGAGACAGGTGATCTGGGATAAGGTGCAGGCTACTCTTCACCTGCAAAGACAAAAGTGGATCAGCCCAAGTCCTTCCTCCACTGAAAGGGAAAACGGGATAATTCTTCCCTCACATCGAGGCTTCCTCCGGCTCCCAAATTCTAAGTATACAGATAGCACAGCTTTCTCCCAGGACTCAGGAGCCCAGTTTTGCCAGGATCCAATTTGGAGTGCCCTTACTCCTAACCCCCCCTTTCCCTAAGGTACTCTGAGGATACAGACTCAATTCTACTTTTCCACTAGGTTGCTTTAGCAACGGGCCCCAACCTCAAAACCGAGCATGCCTCAAACCCCAGTCCCTCCCAGCGCCTCTGAATCCTCAGGGATGCCAGCCCCACAGCCTCTCTATACCCCCGACGAGATTCCCAAACTGCCAACACACTTCAAACTCCATCTCCCCAGTCTGCAGAAACCCCAAGAACCCTGCATCTCTCTGCCTCCAAGGCCCTAGCTCTTGCTTGGGTTAGTCTCCCAGGACCAAACCTAAAACCCTAGCCTCAGTACTTCTTAAACAGCCCTTCCGCGCTAACACTCCCGGGAACCCGGCTACACCTTCCCGGAGTACACTGGAACCACCGGTGCTTCCCCCGGATCCAGCAGTAGCCGCCGCCGCCGCCTGACCAGGGCCGGAGGGGCTCCAGCCGGCCGTGCGTCTGCCCCTTCGCTGTCACTGTCGCTGTCGTCCCGAAGCGCGGCCGGCCCGGGGGACTCGGGGAGAGGGACCTCGACCGGGTCCGCTGCGCCGTGCGTCGTTGAAACCTCCTGGATTTCCTCATCACTGTCGCTGACCAAGTCCACAAGTACCGAATCCACGGAGCTCCGGGCTGGAGACCGCTGGGCGCCAGGTCGCAGGCCCCGGCCGCCCCGGGTCCCCCGAGTTCCTCGGCCGACACAGCTGCCTCGGGCCCACCGACCCCGCTTCCTCACCGGCTCCGCCATGGCACACACCCGACTGCCAAAGTCGCCCGCTTCTAGGTTATTCACCCGGCCCCCTCCAGAGCCTCCCGCCCTTCATTGGCAGAACCGTCTGCTAGTCATCACGCTTCTCCGCCCACGCTCTCTGTAGCCACCTCCCCGCCATTTCACTGGTCGTTTCACTCGCTCATCACACATCCACCATTAAAACCAAGGCGCCAAAGATTCCAGTGGGCCTCAGGGCAATCAGCGTAGGTTTCAATTCGTTGGGAATCAACCATTGGCTGGCTCACTTCGACCAGCCTTCTCCAAGCCCCGCCCACTTTAGAGATCCGTTTTCCTGTTTGGTGGAGGAGCCCGGCAGCCTGGGAATTGTAGTCCTCAAGCCTAAAGGATGGAAGAAAGTGGACTGGAAATTGCTATCAGAAATCGTGCAAGTAGGAGAGCATTTGAGATCTTGCCCGACCACCGCCTCCACCCCACCCCCACCTGGCATATGTGGTCAGTTTGGCTCAAACTCATAAAAATTCTCTACAGGTTTTGGGGAAGGGAAAAAAAATGGAATTTTGGAATTAGGCCCTACACTTAACCATGTCCCCATTAGTGTTTCTCCCAAACGCGAGATCCGAGGTAATTCCACGCAGTGTCACCCACTCTCACACTGTGTGGGATCCCTCCTCGTGTGCCGAATCCTCACCCTGGACCACCTGACACCACTCAGCTCTCTGAATTGCCTCCAAAGTATACAAACCCTCCCTCACACCAGACATCTCCACAGACACGCTTCACACACAGTGTTAACATAGCTACACCCCTGCAGCATCCTCCCACGATACAAATGAAAAATAAGAGCTTCGATTCCCGCTGTTGAAAATAAGGGACATGACTCCTCTCCGTTCCCTTTTCTTTCAGAACTTTTCAAATGTACGTAAACCTGTATAATAGCTAAATAAGCCTCTTGCCAGCCTCATAACCCCGGAACTCCGGGACCTGGAGCCATCTTTTTGAAAGGCAAACATCACGGGAGGTAGCTCTCTACCCCTCAGTTCCTGTGGAAGAATAACTGCCTAACTTTGGTCAGAGCCTTGCTGCAATATACAAAAGTACCTCCTCACGAGAAGTTTGTTTCTCCCCCTCCTACCGTAAAAGCCGATTGCCATTATAAAGTTAGGATGAACTATGTGTGACTAAAGGTGTTGTCAAGTCCTCTTACTTGAGGCATAGTCATTATTTATCTTGAAGACCAGATAATGGGTTGTACCTGTTTGGCTATTGAAAAGGGTGAGATTTCTTTCTGCCTTTGCAATCTCTTAGTGGATTGCCTGTGATGTGCATCACATTTTGGTTTAACGTTTATTTCATTTTAAACTTTTTAAAAATATTTTTTAAAGATTTTATTTATTTATTTTTAGAGAGAGGGGAAGAGGAGAGAAGCATCAATGTGTGATTGCCTCTTGTGCGCCCCCTACTGGGGACCTGACCTGCAGCCCAGGCATGTGCCCTGACTGGGAATCAATGAATGGATGGATGACCCTTTGGTTCTGAGGCCGGCACTCAATCCACTGAGCCACACCAGCCAGGGCAAATGCTTATTTAATTTTAAAAAATGTTTTCTAGTCTCTACTACCATATTTTGCCATGTATAATGCACACTCACGTTTGTGGCCCAAATTTTCAGGAAAAAAAACTTTCAAATTTTTATTTCAAGCATTATTTATTTACTTATACTTAGAAACAAAACTGATTATCATATTTAAGGGTATTTTTTGCATATGGGTATTGTTATTGCTCTCTAGAGTTACACTTTTAACACATAAGCATAAATAAAATAATTTAAAACATCTATATGGATACAGAATCAGTACTACCCATGTATAATGCACATTCTTATTTTTTCCTCAAAAATTTGGGCAAAAAGTGCTCATTATACACAACAAAATATGGTGTCTTTATGGAAAGGTTTTCTGGGTTGGGAGAAGATTTTGTTTTCTCATTGTATTTCCCAACACCCACCAAGAACATTGCACACTCAGAGGCTACACATCCTCCACACGTCTACATTATTCACAATTCCTGCACAACATGCACCCAACGCAGCAGACACACTTCTTCAACACTGCGCATCTCCAGCATCACCTCCAACTGCATGGCCTCTGACATTTTACACCATAAATGATACCCACACAGCATACACTCAATGCTACTTGCCTCTCATACACATAATATTCACATAACATGTACTTCACACATCCATCCAGTGCAGCATCTCAACCACCACGCACATCCCATCCCATCCCATCCCTCTCCTCTGCTGCACAGATTATCTCCCACACATATACTCAGATGCAGTCAGCCCACATCATCTCAAATCCTCCCTGTGGATTCGCCAGGCCAAGGCTAAGGGTGCACATCCCCAGCAGGTGGGGCTATTTCCTGGAGAACAAGTTCCTGGGCTCCGGGGGAACAAGGACCTCTCTCTCCCAGGAAATCTTCAGCCACTTTTTATAGCCATGCTGGAAAGATATAGATTGCACTAAAAGCCCTTCTGCCAGCCTTGGGCCCCTGGGAGGCCACTGCAAACTATGGAATAAGGGTGTGGCCATAAAGGCCTGAAACTTCCCTCAAGTCTCCTCCCTAAACCTTCCTCAGTGGCTGTAAGTGGTCCAGCCCTTGTCATAAAACCAGGTCTTATGGAGTGGGAAGTTGAGAAGTTCTGGAGTATGGCTTTCTCCTGGGTAGACAGCCACCTAAAAGGAAGGCCCAATCCCAATGGTCTGGGTGCCCTCTGGCTCCTGGCACACAGTACACCCTTAATAAATGCCTAATAATAATAATAATACTTAATGTTTCAGTGCTTACTATGCCACTGTCTGGTGCTTTATATCTAAGACTCATTAAGGTAGGTATATTTATTATCCCTATTTTACAAACCAGGAACCTGTAGCACAAAGAGCTTGAGTCACACAGCCAGAGAGGGGATTCAAACTCAGATAGTCTGATTCCAGAACACTGGGCTGGAGTGGGCACACCTCTGTTCCTCAACCGCCCCGGAGACTTCCCTGGGCGGCAGAGTCCTCAAGAGTGTCTCCATCCTCTGCATCCTGAATCTCAGGGCCTTCCTCCACTCACTCCTCCTTTCCCACTCCGTCCACTGGCTGGGTACCAGGGACACAGAGAAGACTCAGACAGGGTTTACTCTCAAGAAGGCAGGATGTTTTCACCAGGAATCACATGCTCAAATGCTTCAGGCTCAGGCAGGAAACCTAAAGGAATGAGGCAGCCTGGATGGAAGGGAACAGGGAATGGCAGGGATTATGGCAACATGGACGGCTTATTTTAGCTGAAAGGTAAGGTGGGAGTGTGGATGCTAAACTGGATCTTTTTATTTTTATTTTTTATGTCTTGCAATGGGGAGTGTGTTCAAGATGGAAACCCAAGGAAATGCTGGAGACTCATATGCCACCACCCACACTCCAAACATACACTACACAAAATATAACATGGAGTATTGTTTTCTTGCTTTCTTTTTAAAGATACCTCTGAGCTCAAAGGCTAGGCAGAATCTTCCCGATGCTAGAAATAAAGAAGGAAAGCAAAGTCGCAACAGTGAGAGGGGGCTCAAGTCAAGCAACACGCAGGGAAGCTGGGATGCCTAGGACTGGGGACAGAGGTCAAGGTGGAGGCAGAAACTGAGTGCACTACACAAGGCTGGGAGCTGAGAAAGGGCTGTCTCTTCTAAGCAGAGAACACAGAGGAAAAAAATCCATTTGTGTGCCTTGAGGTGCAACATGGAAGCAAACCACCCAATAGGCAGTGGATGGAAAAAGTCACGGCAGAAAATCAGAATCCCAAGGACCACCGCAGTACAAACTTGGACTCAGGCCAAGCCTCGGGTGCAAACACCTGCTGAGAAACTCGTGAATATAATCATCAGAAACCTGTGTAGCCTGTAAGACTGTGGCACAAGCCAAAGCAAGGTGGCCCCAGGGAGTGGCAGTGGGGCCTAGGTAACTCATGGGATTCCTGCAGACCGGAGAAACACAGAGAAGTCAAAGAAACCTCCCATGGTGACACCGCCATAGGAGAGTTCACGCCGCTGTACACATAGTAGTAACCAACATCGCCCCTCTCCCCTACTGCTCTTTTATCATTGGGAAAGCTGAGGGTCATGGAGTTTAGGTATGTTACATAAGGTCAGCAAGCAATTAATTTTTCTGGGCCTCAGCCTTCTCGGCTGTAAATTGACAATAATTTTAGAGTACCTTCTTCATAGGAGGTTATAAAGATAAAATGAGATGCTAGCTGTAAAGCACTTCTTAGAACAATGCCTGGCACATAATGATAGTGTTAAAGTAAGTTTTAAAGGGTCAGAGATGAAGTAAGTTTTAAAGGGTTAGAGATAAAGAAGGAGCCTCTAAAACAAAAATAGGATATTAGGAAGAAAGAGCTGGTGCATTAGGCAAAGAAATTCTAGAAGTAAAAATGTAGATACTGAACAAGTCTAGAGCCTTGCAAAGACATCGACGCTTCCTGACCAGAGAGGGACTGGGTATCAGAGGCCAGTCCTGGGTCTCAGGAGGGCACTGGAGCTGGGAAGACCAGGCAGACGACAACAGGACTGCCACAGACTGATTCTGCCTCTGCCTGAGGCAAGAAGTTGGGTGTGGTGGAGCTTGCTGCTCAATGGTTTCAGGGCCTGGAGACTTAGTTCTGAAAGTCCCTGTGTTCATGGTTTATATCAGAAGCAGGCAGTTGATCTGGAGGTAGGCACAGTGGCCAGCACTGTGGCCAGATTTCTGGATTCAGATCCAGCTCTGAAGTGCTAGTTGTGTGACCTTAGACATGTTAGTTGGCCCTTTGACACCTGGTTTCCCATCTGCAGAATTGCACCTAGGAAGGGAGAGTGTCAAGACTGAGTATAGGCTTTAGAATTAGACTGCCAGAGTTCAAGAGCAGACCCCTTGTTATTTAGCTTCTCTGCCTCAGTCTTCTCATCTATGAAATAGGGATGTCTGTGAAGATATAATTAGCTAATATACATAAACATGCATATACATAATATATATGTAAAACACATAAAATACTCTGAAAATCCTGGCACGTTAGTGCTTAATAACCTTGTGAGGTTATTGTAAAGATTATTAAACAAGCTAATTGATGTTAGAACATAGTAGGTAGATTATTAAACAAGCTAATTGATGTTTAGAACATAGTTCAAAAATGTCAGTGGTGACTGCCAATTCCTGGATTGCTTCCTTTTCACCACACACCCGCAATACAATTGCTGAACAGACGAAAGTTGAATAACTGGATGGTGGCAATGGCCGGCAAGTAGGGAACATGGGTGCAGGCCAAGACACAAGAAGGAAAAAGTCCTGTAGTGCCCAGGATGCGGCTTTTCCTCCCCTACTATATTCAAAAGAGGGTGGGAGTACAACCATCCTCACCTTCCCTTCCCCTCCCACACAAGGGCACCACATCACAGGATTGCAAGAACTCGCAGAGTTTATTTGGCCAGTGCAAAGGGAACTGGAAGTCTCACTTGTGTACACGAACACAAACAGATTCTCACATCCTGAGCAACGTCGCTCAAGGCTGGCCTCATCTGCTTTGGGTCACCAGATTTCAGTGGATCTCAGGAACCTGAGGAGGGCCAGGCTATGCAGAAGAAACTGTAATGGGGAGGAGTCTAGGAGCCCTCCCCCTGCCCACCAGGCCTTGGGAACCCTTTCTCCTCTCCCTCCCTGAGAGCCAGAACTCCACTTCCATCCCTGCTCATCATCTCCCTCCTTCTCCCCCTCTGCAGAGAGCAGTCCTCAGCTCACCTGAAGGGAATCACCGAGTGCTCCAGGTCCCCATGTGGCCCCCTCCTCCCCATGCTGGTTCTGGTCCATCGGGATTATCCATGTTCTCATAAGAGTCTGCATCTGGTTAGGACCAGGAAGGAGTGAAACACAGACAGAGCTGAAAGTAGCCCTAGGAGAGGGTCAGCCTCAGAGGACAACAGGGAATAGCAGAAGCACCCACCTTCCTCATGACTGGGACTAGGCTGGGCTCGAACGGAGCGGAGCTGGGGGGCTGCATACAGGATCCCTCTCATATCCTCATAGGACTGGGACCCTGTGTGGGCAGGTGACAGAGAGTTGGAGGCTTGGGAGCCATGCTGGGGGCTTGGGGAAGGGAAGCTCAGCCTAAGATAGGGAGGGAGTCTGAGGGGCGGCAAGAGGTGGAAGGACTGACCCATGTTGTACTAGGGTCAGCATAAGGTTCGGGGCTCTTGTTAATTGTAGGGTTCAGTCAGGTAGAGGTTAGATTATGGTCATGGTCAGTGAAATAGTCAAGAACAGAATTGGAAGGAGTCAAAGAGTCATGAGGAGGTTGGCTATAGAGAGCGCTGAGTTCAAAGCTGAAGTCTGCACTGGGGCTGGGATAAGGTGGGGGTCAAAGTCCAGGCTGCAGTTGGATTGGGGTTAGGGATGGGGTAAATACTGGAATCAGGATTAGGGTGGGGGTAAATGTTGAGATTAGAGGTAAGAGTCAAATCTAAGGTCAGGACTGGGCTTGAGTTCTCGGTCAAAGTCAAGGTCAGGGTTCTGCCTAGAGTTAGAGCTGAGGCCAGGTCAACCCAGTCTGGGAGAGCTGGGCAGGCCCCAAGCATTTCTCACCAAGGGATGCTGCCTCCCGGCTGGGGTCCCAGGCTGTGCCATGGGGGCTCAGAAAGTCTGGAGAAGGAAGAGGGGAGTCACTGTTCCTCCCCGCCTCCAGGTCACACACACCATCCCTACCACCACCACTCACACTCCTCTGGAATGTGACCATCCTCCCACACACACCTTTTGTCTTGGCGACTGGCTGGGCCAGCTCCTCATCTTCATTCTCATAGGACTCAGATGCTGCAGGGGAAAAACAAAAAAGAGAGAACTCCAGGGACCACTCCTGCCCTGTGGGGGCTCCACAGCACTGTGGGTCCTCCCAAGTCTCTGAGGTTCCACCAGGACCACAAATTACCATTGGAGAAGGAGTCTTCATCCTCGGGACCCAAGGCCCCGCCTTCGTCAGGGTTCTCATAGCCACTGCCATCTGGTGGAGAAGGAGTGGGGTCCAGCGAGGGTCCACAGCACCCCCACCCCCTGCTGAGAAGGTGGGGGAGTCAAGGGAGAGGGCAGTCTTACCCTGGGAGAGCTGATCCTGCCCAAGGTTGGAGTCATTCTCATAGAACTCCGAGCCCTCCTCACTGTCCGGCTCCTCATAGGCCTCCCCTTCTTCTTCTGGGCCTGAGGTTTGGGGACAAGGGTGGGACCTGAGTCACGGTCTCCTTCCTCCAGGCCCCCGGCCAACTACTCCTGTCACAGACAGACTGCTTCAACACCCCCTATATGAGTCAAGACCCGTCCACCATCACCAGCTTCTGTCTGGCTCCGGGTCCTCGCTGCACCAGCCTCCTGGACGTCGCTGCAAGGGTTTCCGTAGGACTGGACTGTGGCCTCCAGGCCTGCAGCCCATTGCAGGGAGCGTCCTGGAGTGAGGAGCGTTGTAGGGGGCGAGTGAGAAGAGATGGGGGCGGTCAGAGCTAAGGGTCTCTGTGTAGCTGGACTACGGGAGAGGATGCTTCAGGATTGGCGGGAGAACTCCGAATCTAGGCACCCAGGATCTAAATCTAGGGACGTGGCCTCAAGTCTAGGGGCACCGTCGAGCTCTTGTAACAAGACTTCGGGTCTGTGTGCTGGGGGCAGGCTACGGTCCTAGGGGCGGGGCTCAAATCTGGGCGGGACCTCGCATGCTGCTGGCGGCCTCTTTTCTAGGGGCGGAGCTCGGAGTTTGGGGAAGCCTGGAACTCCGGAGATCTCAGGGATGGGTCAAATGGATGGGGCCCTAGTTTTGAGTCCGAGACTTGGCCGGGCCTCCTACCCGTGCTACCGGTGGGTGTGGAAAGGGAGAGCACATTCCCGTATTGGTTGTGGGCCCCGCTTCCCGGGGGAGGTGTCACTTTGAAGAACCTGGAGGAGGGAGGGAAGATGCAATGTAAGGCCAGGCCTGGGGGGCACCAGGAGACGCTCAGAAATCAGGCCAGGCCCTCAGAAATTAAAATGTGGTCACTTGTAAGTAGCTCCTTTGTTCTGGGACAGCCAACAGAGGGCTCTGGGATCACTCCAAGGAGGTCTTCCCAGAAGAGGTAGCTTTGGAGCTGGGCTTTGAAGGCTAGGTGGTATTTCAACCCCAGAGATGGAGAAGAGGCACCCTCAGCAGAGGAAACAGCAGGTGCAGAGCATCAGTGGAAAGTGCAGGAGCTGGACATTGCGGGGGCACTGCATCATTACCTTTTGGCGGGATCTGTCATTCGCTTTCTTTTCCTCCTCAGGACCAGGGCTGGCAGGAGTTAATGGGAGAGATCAGAGGAGGAACTCCTTCCTCCAGGTGAAGATTTGCAGGGCGTGGGGGGTGGGGGGAGTGGCTGGGGAGGGCACTTGGGTCAATGAAAAAGATGGGAGTTTAAGTTCCAAGGGGCTAGGGAAGTTCAGAGGGCGTTTAGAGAAGCGGGGCAGGATTCTGAAGTCCGTGGAGCAGGCATGGGAGGAGAGAGAGACAGTTGTCTGACTGGCCAGTGTGAACCCTCCCGAGGGAGAGTTAAGGTTTGGCAGACCCTTTGGAGGACATAACTCACCTCTTCGAAGATAAAGAAAGACCGCAAGGGAACCCATGCAGAATATCAGATAAAGTAAAGTCGTAGTAGGGACTCTCCAGCCGCCAGCCTCCAGCAGCCAATGCCGTATTGCTAGGGGGAAGGAGCTATGAGACAAGGACCAGGGCTGGCATCTTGTTTCCCAGCCTCAAGACCTCAAAGGACCATAAATCTGGGGGACAGGGGCAAGATGTAGATCCTTGAAGTCCCAAGCCGTAAGAAGGGCTTCCCTCTGAGATCAGGGACGGTGCCTCAGCCTGGCACAGGGCCTGGAGCCGTGTCTATTACACAAACCACGAAAATCCATGACTATAGTCCGAGGCAATGTTAGGATTAAGACGAGCATGATTACCAGCTTCCTGCTGCAGTTAAGAACAGTCATGGTCAAAATGAAGGGTGCATCTAGTTCACAAGGTTGAAGGTGGGATGAAGCAAGGTGCTGAGGTAAGTTTACAGTGAAAGTTGAGGTTAAGTGTGAGAACTGTGTTTAGGGTAGCATGGTAGGGTAGTATTAGGGGAGACAATGGACCAGAACATCGTGACAAATTTGATGGATAAGGGAAGGCAAAGGGAGAATGCCCAAATTCCTGGCTTTGGCATGTGATCAGGTGGCAGTGTCGTTCATTTACACAGGGTTACCTGGAAGACTATGCTTAGGAAAATGTCAAGTTTATTTTTTTATATATATGTTGAGCCTGCTGCGTTCATGAGACACCAATGGCAATTCCAGGAGATGGCTTGGGGTTGGGGTTTGGAGCCTAGAATCCAGTCACCAAGGCATGGTAGTCCAAGGAGCCAAAAGGGTAAAGGAGGTCAAATAGGAAGGGTGTGTAGACAAGAAAGAGAGAGTGTAGACAGGGATAAGAAGAGGGCTCAGGACGTCAGTGGTGAGGTGTGGGGGAGGAAGGAAGACTCTACCAAAGCTGATGGGAAGGCGCAGCCAGTGCTGGGAGAAGACCCAGAAAAGTAGTACCTTGGAAGGACAAGGAAAGAGGCGGTGGTTGGGGTTCAGGCTAAAGCTGGTACTAGCCAAGGGGAGCCCAGGTTGGCTGGCTTCCAGTTCTCCCCAGTAGCTCTACACACAGGCCCCACAATTGGGAGAAACCTTACCTGACTGGGCAGTGACCTTCAGCTTCATCTCAATGGTAGTATTGCCAAGCTTACAATCATATTTGCCAGCATCTCTAGCTGTGGCCCTGGGCAGCCACAGAACAGCCCCTCCCCTGAGGGTGTTCAAGACCCGAGTCTCTCTGACTGAAGCATCCTCGCTCAGGTTTACAGTCAGTAATGAGTTGTTAGGCTTATTGGGGTGCACGTAGATCCAGGAGATGGGTCCTCTGGCCACGGAGGCAGAAGGCACCCCACAGGGCAGACAAAGAGTGTCACCAGGTCTCACGATGAGGTCTAGAGCAAGAAGAACCAAGAAGGTACAGGCCTTGGCATCTCCTCCCCCACAAACCCAATCACCATCCCCTATCCCTGGACACCCCCACTTCCTGACATTCTCCTAGCTCCTTACTCTGATTTCGGCTCTCCTTAGGTAGGCCACAGTTAGGGTCTGTCTCCCAAATCTCAGGGTGGTCTTCAGTCCATACATACAGCTGCGAGCTCGTGAAGCGATCAGAAGAGGGCCTGCGGTCCTCTGAGGACCTGTTCCCCAGGTCACAGTGTGGGGCATCTATGTTTGAAGCGTTCCACCAGAACCGCTCCTCTGGGAAGAAACCCGGAACCAGATACAGAGACATCCAGGAGAGTCAGAGACATACAGAGACCCAGAAAAACAGAGACCCAGAAAAATAAAAACAAAGACCCAGAGCTCTGACTGGTGTGGCTCAGTGGGTTGGACATCATCCTGCAAAGGGAACGGCTGCCGGTCTGAGTCCCCGTTAGGGCACATGCCTGGGTTGTGGGGCGTGGAAGAGGCAGCTGAATGATGTTTCTCTCCCTCTCTTTCCCCACCCCTTTCCTTCTCTCTAAAAATAAATAAATAAAGTCTCTTAAAAAATAAAAAGAAATAAAATCTTAAAAAGAGAGAAAGAAACAAAGACCCAGAGAGAGACACGATTGGGAGAGGTACTGAGCAGTTCAGTGTTGAAGTCACAAAGCCACAGGAATTTTTAGGAGCCACCTACAACTGGCTTCCTGCTTGATCTTCAGACCCTCCAGCCCCCACCCCACCCCACCCCGCCCCACCCTAGACCTCACCGCTGCCATTCACACTGACTGTCCAGCCAGACTGCCTGTCCCACTTGGAAGGCATCCCCTGTTGGCACAGGTAGAAGCCCCCCATTTGGTCAGAGATGTTGAAGATGAGCAGCAGGACACCCAGGCCTGGCAGCCCTCTGCTCTGCTGTATAAATGATTCCTGGCATTTCCGATACCAGGACGGCTGATTGGGAGGACCGGCTGAGGAAACCGTGAGGCACGGCAGCACAGCACTCCTTCCCTCTGTGGAAAGAGAGAAGGTGGGGAGAGAGGAGCCCCTAGCCCCTTCATTCCTCACACTGGACTGTAAACCCAATGACCCCAGACCCCACCAACTGAGACACCAACTGGGAGCAGCTGAGCCCTCAGAATCCTTTCAACCCTGGCCTCAATTTTACAGTTAAGAAGATGGGGGTTCAGAGAAGGTAAGTTACTTGGCCAAGGGCATCCAGCCAGAACCCAGGTTTCCAGCCCCAACTCCTTATGTCTGTGCCCTTCAGACATACCTTTAGCATCCACCAGCTGTGATTTCTGGGGCCTGACTCCCAAGGGGGTAAGGAAGAGGAGGAAGAGGAGGAGAGGAGGTGGCATGGTGGCCAGACTCCCCGAGGCACCCAGCTTCCCCGCGCAGGGGATGCTGGGGTAGGTGGGGGCCTGGTGGGCACTGAACCGTGGGTGTTTGCGAGGGCGGGTGGGCAGTCCCCCAGGGGAGGAAGGGGTGGTCACGCCTCAGGCCCCCTTCTCCATGCACCTCTCCAGACCCACAAAACTCCCCTCTTCCCTGCTATACTCTTATTTTCATCCCAACACTTAAACGCCAGTGAAATGATCTTATTTAAGTCTAGTGCTAACTTTCTGTTTCCCCACCAAAGTAAGCCCCTTGCACGGTGCCCTGGAACAGTGCTTGGCACACTGCAGATGCCCCCAAAATACTTATTGGATGAGTGAATCCAGTCACTCATCCCTCCTTCAGCCTCAGGCTCTAAATCCATCTCCCTTCTCTCTCTCTCTATCTTTCTCTCTCTCACACACACACACCCCTAATTTATTCATACCGCCAACACTTCTTGGGCCACTGTCCACTTCTATACAACCAGCCCATCACAGAGACAGACCTGAGTTTGAATCCTCCACCTCTACTACTCGGCCTTAGTTTCTTTCTCCGTAAACTGGGGATTATAATAGTACTATTAAAATGCTTTTGTGAAGATTAAATAGGACAATAGATGTATATTGTATTAGCCCAGCTCCCACACAGAGTAGGCCCTCAGTTAGTGAGAGACAGCATCAGTGAAAGGCTAAGAGCTCAAGCCAGAGTACCACTGTAGCTGCTTTGCAGCAGTCCTGAGAAATGACTGATTAATCCCTCCTTCTCTCTCCGTTCTTCCCCCAGAAAGCCCCTTCTTCAGTTATGGGAGGAACCCATTTGGGAACGAAGAAACTGAGCCCCAGGTGTTGCCTGAGATCACACATTGAACAGGCGGTAAAATGAGCACTAGAACCCAGGAGTCCTGACCCTTAAATCTGTTCTGCCCCCATCTCTCTCCCTCCTCCTCCTGCTCCTCTTTTTTTCCTTCCTCTGTGCTTCTCTGTCTGTCTGTCTGTCTGTCTGTCTCTCTCTGTATGCGTGTCTGTGTCTTTCATTGCCGCAGTCACTCAGGGAAAGGGGCCAGGGACCCAGGAGACCTGATTTCTCAGTTGCCTGTTCCCAGGGTCGCCTCACTGGGCTGTGGCTTCCTGTTTGCCTCAGGCAAACCCCAGGGGACCCTCCATCTGGTAGGGCCTCCACTTCCCTTCGGTCAAGCTGGGGTGGCTGGCAGGGGAAGAACGGGGCAAAACCGGACTTTTTTTTTTTTTTTTTTTTGCTTTCCATTCAACAGCATCTCTCCAATCTTGTCATTAGCTTCCCAGCCGCCTCACAGGCAGCCTTCTTGCTAGAGCATATCTGTCTCCTGCTTAGAACAGTTCGGTGGCTTTTCATCTACCTAAAAGAAACATTCCAAGCCATGGCCCCCAAAGGGCTGAGTGAGGCTTCCACACCAATACTTCCTACCTCAACCCTCTACCACTCTGCCCCTCACTCTGCACCTCTGAACAGCTCCTTTTCATCCCTCCTGTCTCAGTGCAAACGCTGCTTCTTCTTACAGGCTCTCTCTGACCCTGTTTACTTCCTTCCTGGCACTTCCCCCAATCCCAAAGTGTGCTAGTTTGCTAGTCTTCTCCTGTGCCTCCTGCCCCCAAATGTCCTCTCTTCGACAACGGGGATCTTTACTGTCTTGCTCACTGACATCTAGAAGTTGCTTGCCCGGTTTCGTTGTATAAAGGAAGGAAGTTAAGAAGAGTGAAAGAAAACTTTCTTTTATCTTCCCCCCATGTACTGTTTACCAAGGCTAGTCCACTTTCTAGTCTATTTCTAGAATCAACTTTCTCCTCTTTTTGGACTCTACCCTTCCCAACCAGAACCATGTCAACAGCTTCTTCTGTGGGCTCTGTTTTCTACCTCTTTTGCTTCCCACCTACATTCCACAGAGAGAGAGCTTCCTTAGTATTAGTCAGATGCTTCCCCTGCTCAACAGACTTCAGTGGCTTCATGGGCCTCAGGATAAAACCCAAGCCTGACAGTTGACTGGAGCTTTATTTATACTCATCATTTCATCGCCTTCCCAAGAAACCCTGCCGCATACACAGGGAGTCCTAAGGACAGGAAGCTACTGAAGGCAGTAAACTATTGGGGACTTATAAGCCAGGCATTGACCTGGCCAGGTTTGCACTTTCTAAAAACTCCCCCTGGTTGCAGTGTGGTAGGGAATTGGAGGGAGGCCGGAGAAAGCAGTAAGGAAAGTGTTCATTCACTCGCCAGATTCATTCATTCTTGGCTAGGTGCTGGGGAAACAGCAGGGGACAAGAAGAACAAGGTTCTTGATCTCATGGAGCTTTGATTCAAGTTTTGGGGCCACAGAAATGTAAAGAGAGAGATAATAAACAAGCTAACCAATAAACAATTTCAGAAGGTGAAAAGTCTCTGATGTAATCTAATGGTGGACAGATGACTGGGGACCACTACTTTGGATAGGGTGGTCAGGGAAGGCCTCACTGAGGAGACTTCTGACCTGAGACCTGAGGGGTCTCAAAGCTTGGTGTATTCAAGTAAGGTCATGTTTAGTTTTCTTAGAAACTGTCATACTCTTTCCCAGAGTGGCTATACCATTTTATATTCCCATCAGGAATATATGAGAAACCCAGTTTCTCTATACACTTCCCAGCACTTGGTATTATCAATCTCTTATTTTACCCATCCTGGTAGGTGCGAAGTGGTACCTCCTTGTGGTTTTACTTTGCATTTCCCTGATGGCTAATGATGTCGAACATCTTTTCATGTGTGTATTTGCTATGTGACATCAGTGAAATGTCTATTACTGTCCTGTGCCCATTTTCAAACTGGATTGAACTAGATTTTAAGCAGGGATGCGACGCGATGATTCTAGTTGCTCTGAGAGTAACTCAAGGAACCAAAAGGACATACGTGGGAAGAGCTAGGAGACATTTTGAAAGTTCAGGAGAGAGATGATTGGGACGGGCTGGGTTTTAGCACCGGAGTTGAAGAAAAGGGGGCAGATTCTGGTATACCCAGTCCTTCAGAGGTAGAGCTTACAGAACTTCCAGGTTCCTGGAGTGTACCTTGCAGAGGGAGAAACGGGTTTGAGAGAAGGGAAATCAAGGCTCTGGACCTAAATTTGAGTTGCCTATCCCCGTCCAACCGGAGATAACTGGTCCGCTGGGGGAGGGCGAGGTCACAAATAAGAGCTTAATCTAGGGCAGTGGCGACGGAAGGAGAGGAGGGATTTGAGAGGCACTGGGAAGGGGAGGGGGATTAGCAGGAAGCGGTGAAAGCTTGAATATCAAAGTGGGGAAAGTGTAAGTTCCTGACTTCTAAGACCGACTACGCGGGGACACAGACCCCCAAAGTGGAGCCAATCCAGCCCTGCGCCGAGGGACGTTCCACGAGGGCAGAGGTGTAGGGAGGCCTGGCAACAATTCTCTGTGAAGTGAGCCAGGCTCCAGCGGAACGGCGGCCAGGGGCTGAGCAAGGGTTCAGCTCCTGGGCTCGGGAGAGACCGCGAGAGCTTTGTCTTCTGAGCGGCGGGGGTCCCGGAGGAAGTATAATTTCAACAGAGCTTCTAAAGTCACACGGAGACACTAGGAAACCTTTGATGAAGAGAACTTCGTCGGGGTTTGAAGGACTAGTATCCTCCTTGAACAGCGCTACCCAGGAAGGAAGACGAAGACAGGCGGGGCCAAGCCCGGCGTCGCCTCGGATATCTTCGGCCGAGGCTCGGCAGTCGGTCCGCCAACTTCGGCCTCAGCCTCAAGCCCCACTGATCCGGAAACAGCCGAGCGGATCCGGAAACAGCCGAGCGGACCCGGAAGCGGTGAACGCGGTCACCAGGGAGTACGGGACCCCGCCGTTTGCGCGGAGGCGATGGCGGCAGCTGCGCCGGCGGCCTCGGGCGAGGATGGCCTGGGACGGCAGCCGGCGACTGGTAAATAAGGGCGCGTCCGTGCACGAGAGGAGCGGCAAAGGGGGAGGCGGGGCCGAGCTCAGCAGCTGGCAGATTGGGGGGTGGTGAAGGGGATACTGGAGATAGGGGCGGGGTCTGGAGCCACCGGCGGGGGGCGTGGCCTGGCGATTCCAGGGGTAGGGCCAGGTGAGCGGTGGAACCTAGCTAGTGAGGGGGCGGGTCCTTTGGAAGGGAGGGGTCGTGTCAGAGGAAAGGAGATTGGGTGACCCGTGGGAGGGGGAAGAGGCGGGGCTATAGCAACGCGCCGCCGAGCTAGGTAAGGAGGCGGGGCCAGGTGAGCAGGTCTAGTCTGGGGAAAGGGGCGGGGACCGCGGCTGCAGTACAACTAGATAGCAGGGCTTTCGGAGTTTGAAGCCTGGGTTACTGGGGATGCTGGAGTGATGGGAAGAGAGGCTGATCCTTGTCCCCCACAGCCCTTGATCCCCAGCCCCGGGAGGGGGCAAAGGCTGAGGCCGAATCAGCGGAGCTCGACCGACTGCGGGTTGAGCTGGCAGGCGCCCTGGCAGAAATGGAGACCATGAAGGCTGTGGCCGAAGTGAGCGAGAGCACGAAGGCCGAGGCTGTGGCTGCGGTGCAGCGGCAATGCCAAGAGGAGGTGGCCTCCCTGCAGGCCATCCTGAAAGGTGAGGCAGGGTCTCTTCCCAGATTCCCCATCAGCCCCATAAAGGGTCAAGGGGACAGATAAGCTACTGAGTAATAAGTCAGAAGGGCCCCCTAACCCAGGGCAGGCCTATGGACCCAAAGGACAGAACACCTTTTTTTTTTTTCATTTTGGAGGGGGGACGCCCTTTTCTAATGTGCACAGGGATGCTGCCTATGCTAGCAGCAGCTGTGTCAGTTCCAACTAAGTTTAGCTCTGAGCTTCTACCTGTTCCTTTGCCCCCTGTCATTTCTTGTTCCTCACTGATGACTGATCAACCCTGGAGATGAGCAACTTCTCAGTTCCCTGAAGCACCTTCACTTGAGCCTCTGGGCTTCAGACTCAGCCCTGGACTCGGTCTCTGTGAGTCTTACCTATGGTTTTCTTTCCTTTCCCAAGCACCCCTACACCTGCCCCCCCACATCCCACCCCAACACATACACATGCACTGACTTCCTTCCCTTCTTTACATCTTTTGTATGTACTTGGGATGCAACACCATCCCTTGCCCCAGATTCCCTGGCTTCTTTTCCTATTTTCCCCTTCTCCTTTAGTCAGAAGCCAAAGTCTCTAAAACAGCTTCCAGTCCTGTCCCACCCGTCTGGTTCCACTGCCATTGCTATAGTGAAGCTCTGGACAGCTCCCCTGGACTTCTCACAGGTCTCCTTCTGTAATTGGGCCTTAACATTGGCTTCCAGAATAAACTTTCTCAAATTCCCATCCCACCACATCATTTCCCTTTCAGACACCTGCTCCTGCCTCCAGACTCCTGGGGCTGTGTTTCACTCAGTACCCTTTCCACCAACATGACGCCTCCCTTCCACAAACGACCTGCGAGACATGGTTGTCTCCTCCCATGACTTACCCTGTTATCTACTTAATATTTGTTCTTTAAGTAGGGCCACTTTTTAAAGACTTACAAACAGTTATTTTAAAGGAAATTTCCTGTCCTTATAAGAGAAATTGTCCCAAATCTTCGTCATGACAGCGATAATAATAATGGCTGACATATACCATATTCCAGGCACTGAGCTAAATGCCTTATGAGTATTCATAACAATCCCAATGAGGTGGGAGCTATCATCTAGCTCCATTTTACAGAGGAAGCCCCGCGGCCTGGGGACATTAGGTAACATGCTCAGGGTTGTATAGCTATAAAGCAGCAGATTTGAATCCAGGCAGTCTGGCAGCAGAACCCTTAATTTTTTTTTAATAGGATATATTACAAACTTAGGTAGGCAATAACTTAGTTCACAACATGCAATAAAAAGTACATTAATCTAGAAACACAAGCTTTTGTAGATTCTAAACAACATTCTTTTTTTCCTGCAGAATCCTTAAAACCTATGGCACTTAAAACATGTTAGCCCTTCTCCTGAGGGGTAGATTATACACAACAACGATGAAACAGATAATAGACCAATGGTCTGTTATGGGTCACTCCGGCTTTGTTCAACAATGGCTGAAACTCTTTTCTCATATTCTTGTTTGTTTTCCTGATAAAGTTTTGCTACCTGGCTGTTGGCTGAACTGTTCCAATTTGGCAGAACCTTTACTTTTAACGTCAGTACCTGTTAAAATAGCCATGCACATAAAAAAATGTATTAACCATTATTAGATATTGATTGGCATTGGTGTATATTGATATATATGTATATATTGTTATTGGTATACATATGGAATAGAGACCATATATCTTCAGGAAGAGGGCTGAACACCTTCCAGATGTCATTTCTTTTGATCCTGTAACAACCCAGTGAGGTAGTCACACTGTCCCCATTTTGCAGCTGAAGACACTGATGGAGAGAGGCTGACTCTCTCCATCCTGTCCATAGGTACCCTGTTCACAGCGGTACCAAAGCGGGGGCTTTGTGGACAGGGCCATCTCTCCACAAAGCCCCCGTCCTCCTCTGTGGTAAATTGCTTCGCAGAGTGCATCAGTGTTGGAGAGCCCCACACTCACCCACATGTAGGGCCAGCACACTGACCCTCCTCCTCTGCCCTCCTGCCCTGCCAGATTCCATCAGCAGCTACGAAGCCCAGATCACTTCTCTGAAGCAGGAGCGGCAGCAGCAGCAGCAGGATTGCGAGGAGAAGGAGCGGGAGCTCGGCCGCCTGAAGCAGCTGCTGTCCCGGGCTCACCCCCTGGACTCCTTGGAGAAGCAGATGGAAAAGGTTGGGGTTCGGGTAGCCTTCCTACAACCCCTTAAGATTTAGAAAGATGTTGAGGCAGCCATAGGTGATGGTGGGGCAGAGGGATTGTTGGTGTGCCACTCCCAGATCATTGGGAACAGGGTACCTAGTCATCATTCTAGGCGTAGCACATGCTAGCTCTGCACTCAGCAAGGTCCTGGCTTGCCACTTACTAGTGGCTTCGTTAGGTCCATTTACCTCCAAATTAAGGACAGTCATGTAGAGGAAAGGGAGCTAACACTTAAGGATGCCTCTCATGCACTAGGTACTCTGCTAACTGCCTATCAGATTCAGACTGCCCAGCCTTTCTCCCGAAGACAAGGCCCTTTAGATCCACGTAACAGATGAGAAAGGTGAGGCTTAGAGAAGTTCAGTAATTCTCCCCGGGTTTTGCACATAAAAAGGAGATTTGGGTCTTAAAAATCTAAGAAATCTGGTTGTAAAGTTTGTTCTGAAGATGGTGTATCACCTCCTTTATTATTGTTGTTATTGACAATAGTAGGATGCACATACTACCAAACCCTTCATCTTTCAAAACAAGTCTATATTGTTACCTCACTTGATCTTCACAGAAGCCCTGTGAAGCAGGTACTTAGCTCATTTTATGTCCGGAGAGATCAGTCCATTGGCTGGTTAGAAAGACAAAGGTCAAAACAGGAACCCAAGAAAGGAGGGTATCTAACGCACACCCAGAAGAGGCTGCTGCATGCACTCAGAGGGTTCCTCCAGGAGCTACCCCCCAGGGCGGTAAAGGAGGGCTCTGCTCACGGAGAGCCTCCTTCGATAGCAGGAGGAAATGCAGGCCTGGGGTCAGGCAGTTCCAGTCCTGGCCCAACTCCTGCATTAGGCCATTGTCTGTTCATGGCCTGGCTGTCTGCAAAACATGGATTCCAGGGCTTCAGGTGGGATCCTGAGTGTTTTGTTTGGGCCACACAGGCTTACCCTCCTGTTGTAGTGGCTCACAGAGGAGATGGGAGGGTTAGACTGAACTCGTTTGACACAGGTTGTTAGTGGTTCAGGAAGTAGATGTGGCATGAATTGGAAGAGGATGTATGACTGGCAGATTTCTGCTTTGGACAGCTGGGTGGCTAGCGGGGCTGTTCTTGCTGACCTAGCATCTGTGGAAGGAAGAAATGGCATCGTGACTCCACTCAGACGCGGCTGTACTGGGATGGAGGAGCCTGTACGCCAGCCGAGTGGGGCTGTCCCGAGGCTGTTGGCTGTGCATGTTCAGCAGGATCCCAAACTTGAAGAGGGACCAAAAAGTAGCCAGCAATATGGTGGTGATCGGGAGTGCGGGGGGACATACCAGTTAGGACGAACTTTGAAAACCCAAGTCAACGGTGGATTAAATAAGGTAGAAGTTTATTTCTCTCCAAGTCCAGAGGTAGACATTTGCAGGACTGATACGGCAGCTCATCAAGTCATTAGGGAAGCTGCAAAACTGCTGTACTCCAGAGCATTTGAGCCCTTGCTCCCCAGCATATGTCTTCAGTTTGTCTCAGATAAACTGCTATACAAATTTTTTTAAAAGCCATTAGGAACTCGGGCTCCTTCTGTGTTGCTGTTTTGTCGTAGGTAAAACAGGGAGCTTGCTGCCTTGGAGTCCAAGGTGACTGCTTGAGTGGCAGCCCCGTCCAGGATCTAGCCAGCGAGGAGGAGGAGGAGGAGTAAAGAAAAGCACACCCTCTCCCTTGAAGGAGCTGTCCTGGAAGTTGCACACGGCACACCTGCTCCATCTCGTTAGCTGTAACTTAGTCACGTGGCCAGGCTGGGAAGCTGAGACATGTAGATGGCATTCTAAAATTTAGGCTCTGTGTCCAACTAAAAATGTTAGGTTCTTTGATAAAGGAAAAAAATGAATATTGGGGAAGAAAAGTATGGTGAGGCCGTGGGCTACAGGAAGATAGTCTTGTCTCTGACCCACTTGCATACTGCGTGACCTGGGGCAGGTCATGGAGCTCCCGTAGCCTTTGCTGTCTCTAAAATGGGGTGGGCAGAACCTTCTTGGGAGAATTAGAAGTGCTTGGAAAGAAAGCTCTGAACAGACCTGAGGGGTCATGAAGTCAGGAGAGGGAATGTTGCTGCCCAACACCTGCTTCTTCAGGCCCATGAGGACTCGGAGAAGCTGCGAGAGATTGTGCTGCCCATGGAGCAGGAGATAGAGGAGCTGAAGGCAAAACTGTTGAGGGCGGAGGAGCTGATTCAAGAGATCCAGGTAAGGGGGAGGCCAGGTGGCACTGAGGGAAGAAGGGGCGTTGTAGGACCCTGGCCCCCCAGCGTCTTCCCTGACCCCCTTCCCTAGAGACGTCCCCGGCATTCCCCTTCCCTGCATGGTTCCGCGGAGTTGCTGCCTCTGTCCCGAGACCTGTCTCCCCCGCTGGAGCCTCTCGAGGAGCTGAGCGGAGATGGGGGTGCAGCAGCCGAGGCCTTCGCCCACAACTGTGATGACAGCGCCTCCATCTCCTCCTTCTCCCTCGGCGGCGGGACTGGCAGCAGCGCTTCACTGCCCCGTAGCCGCCAGGCCCTGAGCCCTGAGCAGGAAGAGACAGCCTCCCTGGTGTCCACGGGCACCCTTGTCCCTGAGGGCATCTACCTGCCACCTCCTGGTTACCAGCTTGTCCCAGACACCCAGTGGGAGCAGCTGCAAATGGAGGTGAGTGGAGTGAATGGGGTACGTGTCTACATGCATGCATCCATCTGTCCCTGCACTGGTCCTTACTGAGCACCTACTATGTCTAGGCTGAGCTAGAGCTGGGGATTCCACAGTGAAGAGAAAACTCCCTCTTGGCGCTTCCTCGTAGTGAGGGAGACAGACCCACACGTGCACGTGAGCACATGAGGAAGTCAGTGTCACAGGGTGACAGGCCCAGAACTAATGTATAGGGTCATGGCAGTGCTGGAAGCTAACCTGGATGGTGGAAAAGAGGCACTCTTCGAAGATTGGGGGCAGAGGAACTGCAAGTTCAGAGGCCCTAAGGATGGGCAGATCGTGCTGTGTCTGAGGAACAGGAAGGCTGCCGAGAGGGAGAAGAGAGACGAGATCAGAAAGGAAGGCAGGGTCCCCAAGAGGCCAGCCTCAGTTCCATGGAGAGTACATTTCAGACAAGGAGCAGTGGGAAGCCTCTGAGGGGTTTAAACCAGGGAGAGGCCTGCTGTGCTTTAGGCTTTTTTTTTTTAAAGATTTTATTTATTTATTTTAGGGAAGGGAGGGAGGGAGAGAAAGAGAGAGAGAGAGAGAAACATCAATGTGTGGTTGCTGGGGGTTATGGCCTGCAACACAGGAATGTATCCTGGCTGGGAATCGAACCTGGGACACTTTGGTTCCCAGCCTGTGCTCAATCCACTGAGCTACGCTAGCCAGGGCCTGCTTTAGGCTTTTAAGAGACCACTTGGGTCTCGCTGTAGGAATGGACTGTAGTGGGGGAAGAGGGCAACAGAAGAAGTGGGGTGGCCAGTTGGAGACACTTGACGTAGTTTAGAAGAGGGTTGTGACTGGGACCAGGAGATGGCAGCAGAGATGAAGAGAAGTGGTTTGGGAATCTACTTTGTAGGCAGACTGGCAGGATCTGCTGGTAGGTTAGACATGGGAAGTGGAGGAAAGAGAAGGGCATCAATTCCTGGGCTTTTGGCTTGAGCAACTGTGAGAATGATGGTACCACCCACTGAGATGCAAAAAGAGAAAAGGCAAGGCATAAGAGGCACGGTGAGGAGGGAAGCCTCTCCTGGAAGTTGAGACTGAGACCAAGGTCTGTGGCAGGGGCGGCAGCTGCAAAAGGACCTGGAGAGCATCAGCCGTGAGCGGGATGAGCTGCAAGAAGGCCTGAGACGAAGCAATGAGGACTGTGCCAAGCAGGTGGGTCCAGCCTCTACTCCGGCCCCAGCAGGACCTCTGGCTGCATGCCTCCTCCTGGGCCCTGGCCTCACCTCACCTCTGCCCTCTTCCTCCCACAGATGCAGGTGCTCCTGGCCCAGGTCCAGAACTCAGAGCAGCTGCTGCAGACCCTGCAGGGGACTGTGAGCCAGGCTCAGGAGCGGGTTCAGCTGCAGATGGTGAGGGCTTTGGAGCTGGGGCAAGAGGGAGAGGAAAGTGATGGGAGTTGGTTGAGGAGGGCACGTGGAAGGTGGAGGCCCCTGTCCCGTGTGGGCTATAGCTGAAGTTGATGCCAGGTGGGTAAAAGGGTTGGCACTGTGGCCAGAACTGGGGCTGTGCATTCAGATAGAACCCACGATACACCTGCTCTATGATCCTGAGCTGATCCCATAAGCAGGGAGCCTTAGCCTTGCCGCCTTGATATTGAGATAATGGGACCTAGTTTGGAGAGTCATGAAAATTAAAAGCAAGGGTTGCAAAATCAGGAACTTCCCAAGGCCAGACGAGAGCTGTAAATTATTGAGTTGGGCTGGGCGTGAGGCCGGAAGGAGCGGCGTGGCGAACAGAGATGGTGCACAGGGCAGCTGCTCCTTGACTTCTCCACGCGGGAGTTTGAGCTCGATGCTGCTAGGTTTACTGATTTGCCAAGGGAAGCCAGAAATCTGAATATTGGTGGGTAGTCTCCAAATTTTTAAAGTTCAAAACTAATTTAATGTTAAGGAAAAAAGAACATTGACCAAATAAAACACCCAACCTGGCCTATAGCTGTCATGGTGTGACCTCCATGTCACTGAGTGTATAAAGGACTTGGGAGACAAAGACACATAATAAAGGTTGTTCCTTCCTTTCTCAGCAGAGGAGGGGGGTGGGGGCTTTCTGGCTGTCAGCACATCTGGAGGAGGGTTCAGGATTTGGCCTCACGGGGGACAGAGATACTTGCCCCCCTCATTTCCCGGAACTGACTCTCCATACCCAGGCAGAGCTGGCCACCTCCCACAAGTGCCTGAGCCATGAGGTAAAGCGGCTGACAGAAGAAAACCAAGGGCTCCGGGCCGAGCAGCCACCACCTGCAGCTCCCCGGGTCCTGGAGCAGGATGTGGGCCAGGAGGAGGTGCTGCCCAGCTCAGTCCCGGTAAGTAAGAGCAGTGCAGGCACTGAGAGCCCAGGGCTCGCCCTGCTGGCACTTCTCTTCACAGAGAAGCTTTGGCCTGGGACCATGGGACTTGGGGACAGGTCCAGGCTGCTGTTTTAACTGCATCACCTTGGCCAACTCACTTAACTTTTCTAAGGCTCAGTTTCTTCATCTGAAAATGGGATCAAACCCCCTTGCCAGCCTTGGCCTGAGGAGAAAATAAGTTAACAGAATGCTTGATGTGAAAGCAGTAATTTGGTTTAAGCGACCTGAGATCCACAAGGTTGAATTCATCATGGTTCATAGTAATCTGTCCTCGTTGATCTGTGCAAGGTCTTTGTGGATATTATTAAATTAATGTATTAAAAATATGAAGGTCACCCGGAACTGTTGCCCACCCTGAAAATATAACTGAAATCTCCTTATGTGTACCTGTACTGCTTGGCTGTTTCCACCTTCCTGAATTTGACAGTTCCCTTGCTCTTCTTTGGTACCACTTTTACTATAAACATGTGCCTGCCTAAACAATGGAGTGCTAACTTCAGTGTTTCTGAGCTTTATTAAAGGGTCTCTGCTCTGGGTAACCTGCACCGTCCTGCAGGGTCTGCCCCTGGAGGGCGGGGTTGCCTGCAGTGGAAGTCACTGGAGAACAATGTACTTGTCCACTCGCCCCAGCAAGGGCGATGGATGTCCCATGCTGGGTGTTTGGGTTATCTCCCCTTTTCACAGTTTCCTTCCTCCCTTCCTTTCCCCTTTTCGTAATCCTGTGTAGCTGGTGGCCCCTGCTGCCTTTGCCCCTCCTACCCCACACCCAGCCAGTGACTGCATCCCTTTCAGGAACTGCAGCAGCTGGTACGCCGCATGGGGCAGGAGGCAAGGGTCCATCAGCAGGCCCGGGAACATGAGGCCGAGCGCCTTCGGATTGAGATTGTGACGCTGCGGGAGGCGCTGGAGGAAGAGACTGCGGCAAGGGCCAGCCTGGAGGGGCAGCTGAGGGTGCAGCGGGAGGAGACAGGTGAGAGAAGAAGTGATGAGACTCCCCACCCCAGCTTTCTGGGAGGGTGACCTCCCCACGGTGGACCACCTGGGTGCCAGGAGGGGAGAGAGGAGACAGTGCAAGAGTGAGCCTGACCTCTCTTTCTTTCCTTTCCACACAGAGGTGTTAGAGGGTAAGTGTGGACCCGGGCTGGTAGGGCTGGGGTGGGTAAAGGAGGGAGGGCGTGGGCCTGACGTCTGGTCCCTGCCTGACTTCCTAGCCTCCCTGTGCAGCCTGAGGACAGAGATGGAGCGGATCCATCAGGAACAGAGCAAGGTGAGGCAGAAGTCAGGCCAGACGGAATGACGGGGAAGCGGTGGCAGAGTGGAGAAGACCCTACCCAACCAGACCCTTCTGCCCTCTGTGTCTGTCTCAGACCGGGTGGCAGGAAGCCTTGAGGCAGTCACCAGGCTCAGGCCCTACAGAAGGGGTTAGTCAGGGGCGGGTGGAGGGGCTATCCCTCCAGTGGGCCACACACCCTCCCATCTGGGCCAAGGCCCCAGCCAGCGCCCTGTCCCCACAGGCTCAGCTCACAGACCTCCTCTCAGAACAGAGGGCAAAGGTGCTGCGGCTGCAGGCCGAATTGGAGACCAGTGAACAGGTGCAGAGGGATTTTGTACGACTGTCCCAGGCCCTGCAGGTATGGCATGTCCCCTCACCACCAGACTGCTGAGACTCCAGGTGACTTGTTTTGGGTCGTGCAAGGACAGTGCCCCAAATTAGGGGCACTGATTCTCTCTCCTTCTGGGGCTAGCATGGGTCTTTCCTCTGCACTGCTGCTCAAACATGTTAAAGCTCTTGTGTGTCCATCTTTGTTGGTCACGGGAAGCCTCCAGCCCAGGGCCCGGCCCACAGACATGCGGCATGCTCATTATGTCATCTGCCCCTGCCCCATACTTCCTCAGGCTATTCCCCTGGGACCCATTTCTTCCCCTTGAACCTGGTTTTGCCATAGGTTGGGGGATGTGAGGCCCCTGGGTACTTTGGTGCTGGGCCCTTTCCCCTTGGGGGCTGGCAGGTGGGGTGGGGGCTGCACCAAGGGCCCTCTGCTTTCCTCACTGGACACCCCCAGGTGCGCCTGGAACAGATCCGCCAGGCAGAGAGTCTGGAGCAAGTGCGCAGCATCATGGACGAGGCGCCCCTCAGGGACATCAGGGACATCAAGGACTCCTGAGAGGCCAGACCCACCCAGTGTGGGGAGACTGCTTTTCTCCACTGCAGAACTATTAAGCCTAAGCTTTGGGGGCCTTGGGATGGAGTCTTCCCCTCTCCAAGCCTGGGGTTTAGGGGATGGGGCCACCACCACCCTGGCGCTCCAGGGCCTCCTCCCAGGAGTGACTGGGTCTTCTGCTTCCGAGGATGACACTGGGTGAAGGTCCCAACTGCCCCCTGGAACCAAAGGTGCAGGCTCAGTCCTGTGACTTTCTGGCTGCTATGCTGCCTCCTGGGCCCTAACCCTCATGCCCCTGTCCCCCAGGCAGACTACCGGTCTATCCCCTGTCCCCTTTCCTAAGGCACAGCCAGGCTATGGGTGGTAGCTGGGAGCCTCTGTCCATACATGCACCCTGGACAGGCAGCTGCTTTCTGGACTGCATGACACTAAGATGCTTGTCCCCAAGGGCCTGACCCAGGCCCCAAGATGTGCATGGAGGCAAGGCCAGACTTTTCTGTCATTTATTTTCAATAAATAAGCAGCTCAGCTCAGTCGGTAGCCTTGTCCCTGCAAGCCCCACGTGGTTGGGGAAGGGAAGGTTTTACAGGGTAAAAGGGAGGGTTGCTGGGGTGGGGAGGAACAGTGAAGGGGACACCGTGTTTATAAACAAGAATGTGAAGGGGGAGAGGGGATGTGGGGTCTGTGCCACAGCTCAGGCTGAAGATGTGTCACTATCAGGGTGGGGAAGAAGGGGCAAAAGACTGGTTACTTCCTTCTTTCATCTTCTGGATCTGGAAGGAGAAAAGGAAGGCCTGAAGCAGGAGCAGGAGGGGAACAGTCCGTCTCAGGCTCACTGCCCCCACCCTCTGCAGACTCACCTGGAGGGTCGCCCAGCACCCCCTTACCCACCTGTGTCCCCAGACCCCACTCCCAACCACTGTAGCCCCAGCGGCAGACAGCGCGGCGCCCAGCTAGCGCAGCGCCCAGCTAGCGCAGCGCAGCGCAGCGCAGCAGACGCAGTGGTGCCCAGAGGCCAGGGCAGTGCCGACCCGCAAAGTAAGGGCAGCAGCCCACCCCTGGCTTGGAAGCACGGCAGTGGCGGTGTGCGAGCGCAAGTGGCCTCGGGTGCCACCCGTGGGGCAGAGAGGGTTGGGTAGAGGGCACAGCAGCTGAGGGTGAGGGCAAGAAGGGAGATACCTGTGACACGGTTCAAAGAGATGGAGGAGGGGGAACGAGTTATCCTATGACCAGAGAGGACAGAGAGACAGCCGTTATCGGAGGGGGCGTGTAGGGCCAAGAGGGCTGAGGCAGTTGTGGGGGAACCAAGGAGAAGGTGTCTGCTCTAGGCACAGAGGAGTGGGGAGGGGAGGAAAGGGACCTGGGCGCTCCTCCCTGATGGACCGATAACACACCCACCTGAAAAGGAAAAGGGTGGGGGCGGGCGCCTTCGCAGCGCAGAGGGGAAGGGGCTGTACTCAGGGCCCAGGGGCTGGCAGCGCTCAGAAGAGGAAAGCCTCTTACCCTCCAGGTAGTTCCGAGCAACGAACTTAAGGAGCTCGTCAAGCCCGATGACTGGCAATGAGATCTTGAGGACCATGAGCCACTGGGTACAGTCCAAGGCGCGGAGCTTGAAGATCATCTGGGAGGGGCAGTCAGGGCAGTGAGAAGGCCATGTGCCCCTCTGAGGGGAGGGCAGGCAGGGGCCAGAGGACCCAGTTGTACCCCAACCTGACCCCACCTTCCCTTCGTGATCGCTTGTAGTTACAGTGGTCACGGGCTGCTACAGAGGCTCCGTGTGAGCTGGGGAACAGGGGGCCCTGGCCAGAGGAAGGCTCACCGGCAGAGGGTCAACGTAGAGAATGAGGAAGTGGAGGGACATGGAGAGGCAGATGGAACCCAGCAGCCAGATGTTCACCCAGGGCGGCATCCGCACGAGGGACTGGTTCTCAGAGAGGCTGCACAAGGACGGCCAGGCAGGGGCGAGAGTGGAGGAACAGAAGAAAGAGTGGTGAAGGGGAGAGAGGAGCGTGGAGGGCGAGGTGGCAGGGGAGGCTGTGCAGGCCCTACCTGTTGAGAGCGTTGCACATCTCGATGGTGACCAGCACAGACAAGGCCATGGTCATGGGCTCAGGGGCCTCAAAGATCTCACACTCCACACCCTCAAAATCGGGGTTGTCCTCGGTGCACTGCATGAAGTGAGTCTGCAGGGGAGTGGGGGGAAAGAATGGGTCCCACTGAAGCCTCCAGGCCACCCTGCGCCCCTCTGTCCTCCCTCTTCAATCCTCCCCTACCAGCTGGTTGTAGCTGACATGAGGCCCGTCGTCCGCGTACAGGAACCACCAGGCTGCGGCTCCCACAGTGGCTGCACCCACGTAGCCTGTGGTAGAAGGTGGGGGCTGGGAGATTAGGGCTGGGAAATGGGAGGCATCAAGAGAACCTGTTGGCCACGAAGTGGGCTGAGGAAAAGGAGTGGTCAGGGCAGCGGCTCTGGAGGGGCTGGTGTCCCAGAGGGGTCAGTTTGGAGGCTTAGAAAAGATCGTGGAGTTTCATCTTACTCACCCCCAATTGCCATGTAGCGGAAGAAGAGCCAGCCACTGATGAGGGGCTCCTTGGGGCTCCGGGGGGGCCGGTCCATGATGTCCAGGTCTGGCGGGTTGAAGCCCAGAGCTGTGGCCGGGAGCCCATCAGTCACCAAGTTCACCCACAGCAGCTGCACAGGGATCAGGGCCTCAGGCAGCCCCAAGGCGGCCGTCAGGAAAATGCTGCCAGAAGGAGATGGTCACATGTCCATCCTGCTCCCAGACCTGTGCTCATCCCCCACCCTGACCTGGTTCCTCATGGGTGCCCGCCCTGGCTGCTCACCAGACCACCTCGCCCACATTGGAGGAGATGAGGTAGCGGATGAACTGCTTCATGTTGTTGTAGATGGCCCGGCCCTCCTCCACAGCAGCCACGATGGTAGAGAAGTTGTCGTCAGCCAGCACCATCTCGGAGGCGGTCTTGGCCACGGCGGTGCCGGAGCCCATGGCAATGCCAATCTCAGCCTTCTTCAGAGCCGGGGCGTCATTGACACCGTCGCCTGTCTGAGGGGAGAGAGAGGTGGGACCTGGCCCCTCCCACACACCCCTTGTGCATCTGACCAGGGCCCTGGGCTCCTCCCTTCCTGGGGCCCCAGCTCCTGAAGACAATGGTCTCAGTGGGCATTAAGCAAACTGCCCCGTGCAAGACTCCGCAGGGGCCCCAGCCTGAGCAGCCCCATTGGTCTTCTCACCATAGCTGTGATCTCATCGTAAGACTGCAGATACTCCACAATCTTCGACTTATGGGCAGGCTCCACTCGGGCAAAGCAGCAGGCGCGACGGCAGGCCTCCCGCTGTTCACCCAGGGGCAGGTCATCGAACTCTCGGCCAGTGTAAGCTCGGTCTGCCACCTCCTCATTCTCCCCAAAGATGCCAATTCGTCGGCAGATGGCAATGGCTGTGCCCTTGTTGTCCCCGGTAATCATGATCACTCGGATTCCAGCATCACGGCACAGCTGGATAGAGCCCGTGACCTCCTTCCTCGGAGGGTCTAACATGCCCACCACGCCGACGAATGTCAGGTCCATCTGGGGAGACAGAACAGAGGGCGGCAGGGTCAGGGAGGGGCTCAAAAACTGATCCAGGGAGGATGCTCTTGGGGAGCTGGGGAGAAAGGTCTGAGCTGGAGGAAGAGCTGACTCCGGGCCTGGCGTTTAAACCTCAGCACGGCCTTGCAAGCTCAGGGGCAGGGAGCACTCCTTGTTCACAGGTGTACCCACAGGCTTGGCAGCGCCAGACCCACGGTAAGGGGCAGACTGTGTCTTTCACAGGAAGAACTGAACGGAACGTTAGGGCAGTGGTTTCTGCTTTCAGAAGGGCCACTCACTTGGTCTACAACTCTGAGTGAATCTGTGTGAACAGTCATGCCACAGCGTCCCTTCTCTAAAACAAAGGGTGTGGACTTTGGTACTCTCCAGAGAACCAGTCCACTACAGAAAAAAAGGAGCTTTGTGCCAGAATGCAGGTCGACACGCTGCTTCAGCATCAGGAAAATCTCACTATGGAAACACGTCAGCTGAACCGGCGTGTTTAGTGATAGTTGATTCCTGTCCTGGTGCGTCCAAGCTCCTCACCTCATCACAGACAGGTCCACAGATCACACGTAAAGTGACACTGGGGTTCTTTCAAACTCTAATGCCTGGGGATTCTAGGACCCATGACAAAGTAGGAAATGACAAGGGTGGTGGAGGAGGTGAGGCGGATGACTTTGGGCCAATGGTTGGCTTCCACCTGCTCACCTCATACTCCATGAACTTGGCAGAGTCATCCAGGACCATATCCTCTCGCTTTGGGGGGGTGTCCCGGGTGGCCAGCGCCAGGCAGCGCAGGGTGTCCCGGCCAGTGCCCCACTCCTTGATCACAGACATGATCTTCTCCTTCACCGGCCCAGTCATCGGCACCCGGGTGGTGCCAACTCGTACATAGTTACAACGGTCAATGACCCCCTCGGGGGCACCCTAGGAGACCAGAACGGCATTCAGAGACCACAGTCTCCCTTCCAGGGCACAGTGAGCAGGCAGGGATAGGAGGGGGAGTCAGGATTAGGAGGAAAAGGGGCCAGGGCACATTCTGGTTTCTGACCTTGACAAACATCTTGTTGCCTACAGCGGCCCGGGACTTGGCTGGGGAGCAATAGACAGACATGGACTTTCTGTCTCGGGAGAACTCCAGGGTGAATTCCTTCTTCATTAGCTGGCGGATCACCTGTAGAGAGGAGACAGGGAAGGGGAGGCCCGACATGAGATGGGCAGTAAAAGAGCGATGACACTTTGCCCGAAGGGAAGGGTCCCAGGCCCCTCCAAACATAATCAAGAGGATCTGCAGGTCGAGTGGACCCCAAGCCCAGTCAAGCCAAGTGTGGCACCTAACAACACCAAGAGAGAGATTTCCAAGGCTAGTGCTACCACTGCATGACAGTGTGTCTTGTTTAAAGTACAAGAGAAGATGTGTAGTGTGGCACTGTCCAACAGAATACTTAGTAGTGGTACAACTGAACGATGGCTACTGAGCACAGAAATGTGGCTGGTGCAGTTGCAGAATCGAGTTTTCCTTACGTTTAATTTTAACTTAAACAACCACATGTGTGCTTCTTGAGACGTGCAGTTGGGACAGTGCAGACCTAGTGCCTGGCATAAGATGATAAATGCTCCATAAAAATGAATGAGCCCTGGCTTGTGTGGCTCAGTGGATTGAATGATGGCCTGCAAACCAAAAGGTCACTGGTTTGATTCCCAGTCAGGGCACATGCCTGGGTTGTGGGCCAGGTACTCAGTTGGGGGCATGTGAGAGGCAACTGATCGATACATTGACACACATTGACAAATTGATGTTTTTCTCCCTCTCTTTCTCCTTCCCTTCCCCTCTCTCTAAAAATAAATAAAAATTTTTTTTTAAATGAAAGAGAGCCTTTTTTTTACCAAATGCATCATGGATATTTCTCCATAAAATAAAACAAGAATAAAAATAACAATAAATAAAGTTTATGTTTATATTATCACTTATAAATTTTTTTTAATTTTTAAATTTATTCTTAGAGGGGAAGGAAGGGAGAAAGAGAGGGAGAGAAACATCAGTGTGTGAGAGAAACATCAATTGGTTGCCTACTGCATACATGCTGACTGGGAACTGGGCCTGTAACCTAGGCATGTGCCCTGACTGGGAATCGAACCCTCAACTCTTTGGTTTGCAGGCCAACACTCAATCCATTGAGCCATACCAGCCAGGGCTAGGACTTGTAAATTTTTTAAAATTTAAAAATATCATTTGTAAACCTTATCATTTATAAATGATTAAAATCAATATCAAATATCTACTGACATACACATGAGCATCTTGCACACACGCACATATGTAAGACTGGGTGATGTGGGGAACATAACCCCAGAGGAGTGCAGTGTAGACACTGAGTGAACATGAAGAGCAAGAACTCAGAGTAAATGAAACAGAACTGGGCGTGCTCATCTGGCAAGGGGAAGTGAAAGAATGTGCAGTAGTCACATGTCCCAAATCCTAGATCAGGTCTTGAGACCTGATAAAAACAAGTGTGCTTCTAGAGACACCGGGGTAATGGCTGAAGTGGGGGCTGCCCCAGGATGGGTCACTTGTGGTGTCTGTGTCCAGCTCCATTCCTTTTCAACTAGGGATAGAACAGGAGGAAGTGATTTTAAATTCATCAGGGGATGTTGCGGCTGGGGAGTGGAAAGAACCGTACTGGTCCAGGGGCAGCAGGTCCTATTCAAAGGCAGCCTGACCGAGAAAACCTGTGGAGAGGCCACCTGTCTGTCCCGGTTGGGGTCCCAGCTTGGAGTGCAAGGGCCCTGGCCAGCCTCTGCTTCCTGAGGCTCCTTGGGTCCTGTCCGGATCCTGCAATGGGGTTGAAGAAGGACCCCATGGGAGGGAGCAGCCGACTCACCGAGTTGCAGGCATTGGCCCTCTCCACCTTTGAGAGGCTTCTCACGTCAGTGTTGAACACATTCATCTTCTCCACTAGGGTAGTGAGTGCTGTCTCGGTGGCCTCGCCGACCTTCTCATAAACACCTTTGGCCTGAGAGGGCAGAGGAGGAAGAGGAAGTAGGTGCCCTGGGCTCCTGGTCCCTTGCTCCCACCGATATACCCACCTTCCACCTGGAATGAGAAGGGAGCAAACCACTCCCTTCCTCTCTCACCCAGGAAAAGACTCAGCAAAGGGGTCCCCTTCCCATGACCCCTTCCTTGTGACCCATTGAAGACGCCTGGACTCTGAGCCAGCTGGAAGGGAAGGAGGGGCTGCTTCAGGGGTGCAGAGGTTACCTCGTTGAAGTCCAAGGAGGAGTCATTGCAGAGGGCACAGATGGTGGCCAGCTCCACCAGCCCATCATACTGTCCTGCCCGGACTGTCTTATCATTCTTCAAGCTGGCAGTGAGGTGGGGAGGAAGGAAGGGAAAGAAACAAGTAGAGAAGAATAGGGAATGAGATACAGAGAGAGCAAGGGGAAAGCAGCGAGGCACAGTCGGGGAGATGGCAACCAAGATCAGGCGGGACAGAGAACAAGGTCAGGGAAGGCAGAAGACAGAGACAGGCAGACGAAACTAGACGGAGGGCCCCAAGGAGAAAGGTGGGGTGTGTGGAGGGGGCATGAGGAGCCGAGGAGAAGACTCCGGGGGAAACTTACACCTCTCCTTCTGGAGCATAAGTGGAACCCGTGATAGAGAACTCGTTCAGCACGCAGAGGTCCCCGTCCACTTTGTCGATGATGAACATCTGTGGGGGGAAGGGCACATGCACACATGTGTAGCTCTCCCCACCCCCTGAAGGCAGTCTGTACTGGGCGGGGCCCAGGCTCTGAACATCCCTCCACCCGGCCACCTGTGTAGACTACCTTCCCACCACCCCCAACCTGCCTCTCCTTTTTCTCTCTGCACCCTCCCCTCTGCCACCATGCCCTTGCGATCATTCTCCATGTTCGGTCAGTGGCTTTAGACAAAAGGTAAGACATGCACAACAAGGTGTGGTGGGGACTGAGGCCACCAGTCCACCTGTTGGCACATGGCCCATATATAGGTCCAGCCACTTGTGACCAGACCTCCTAGTTTTGCAGTAACAGCTAGAAATTCAGTTTATTTTCCTATGGAATCTCTTGGCTTTCAAGTGTGGGCAATGAATTAATTTTTATGGAACATGACAGGAGCCAGGCTGCACAAGCCTGCAGTCTGGCATTGAAGCCCATGCTCTGGAAGGACGTCAAGTGTGCCGTGCTCAGAGGGGAGCAGCCCACAGTGAACCAGGGCGAGTGTGGAAGGGACAGGGGTTAAGACATGTTCCAAGACAAAACAGTTCTGTGGTCAAAGTCCGTTTGGGAAACTCTGGGTCAAACAAAGTAAAATCCACCCTCGCTACAGTCAGCCTTCTCTGAGGCTTTCAAATGCCAAGAGGTGATGGGTCTCCCCAAGGGGCCAAGGGTACAGCCTTTCTCATCCTGGTCTGACCACAGAGGCCTCAGTTCCTGGAATGACAATTTGTACTTCGTGGACATGCTATTCCAAGAACTCTGTTTACAGCAGGGGTTCTTGGCTTGGGGGTCAGTGCATGGATGATCTCAATCCACTAAGGGGGGGTCTGTGAACTTGGATGGCAAAAAAAAAAGACACCTTTTATTTTCCCTCTGACAGTTAGCATTTCCTTCCAATCATCCATGCAGGCAGTGGACTACGGCTCCTGCGTCACGGTAGTTCTTAGACCCTCTGCCGGACTTGCTACTCAAATGTGTTAATAAAGAAGCCTAAGCATTACCAAATCACAGATTCGCTTTTAAAAGATTCTGATAACTGTGTTTACATCATTGGTTTCCTCTGTAATCTGGTGTATTTTTAAAACAGAATCCTATGTTTTTTATTTTATACTTTAAAATATTATACTGACAAGAGGTCTGGACTGCCAAAGAGCCCAAGGCACAGAAAATATTGAGCGCCCTGGTTTTGGAAATGCTTTTCGAGGTGAGTGTGCTGGGCTCCCCGGCCCTGGCTGTGCATGACCATTCTGGAAGGCAGTCTGGTGCACAGGCAGGAGCTCTGGGCCAGACAGACTGGGGTTTGAAGCCGAGTTCTGCTCTCACTAACTGTGCACTGAGTTTTCCAGGCCCTCAGTTTCCTCCTCCAGAAAATGGGGTAAACAAGGCCTTTCCCTGATGGGGCTGTTGTGGCGGATTAGAGAGAACAGGGCAATGTCCGGCACGTGGAGGTGGCTGGAGAGAGCTACTGGGCTGGACAGAGGGGCCTCACTGATCCCTCTCATAGCTCACAGGATGGCACTATATCTGCCCTCCGAGCATCTCTTTCTGGGGTCAAAATGAGAAGTGGTCAGTGATGAAGGGGTACCGCCATCTTTGGAAGGCTTGTTTCACCCAAGGGTGGTCTTCTGAATGGGAGTTGCCCACCCTTCTCTGACCTTGCAGACAGACATCTGGTTGGTGGTGAGGGTGCCTGTTTTGTCAGAACAGATGACAGAGGTGCAGCCAAGAGTCTCAACAGAGGGCAAGCTCCTGACAATTGCGTTTTTCTTTGCCATCCGGCGGGTGCCCAAGGCCAGGCAGGTGGTAATGACTGCAGGGAGGCCTGTGGGGGGAAGAAGAGGGGTTAAGGAACAGTAATAGAGATGGGAAGGAATGACCCCCCCAAAGATAACAGGCCCCACTCCCTAGAACCTAGAACTGTTACCTTGTTTGGAAAAGGATCTTTGCAGATGAGATTAGCAAATGGGGTGGGAGAGGGGGGAAGAGAGAGACTGCCATACCTTCTGGGATCGCAGCCACAGCTAGGGCCACAGCGATCTTAAAGTAGTAGATGGCGCCGCGGAACCAGGAGCCCCCATGGACGGGATCGTTGAAGTGGCCAATGTTGATGAGCCACACAGCCACACAGATGAGAGAGATGACCTTGGAGAGCTGCTCCCCAAACTCATCCAGTTTCTGCTGCAGAGGGGTCTTGTCCTGTTCTGTGGCGGCCATTTGGTCGCGGATCTTCCCAATCTCGGTGCTCACACCAGTAGTGGCCACGATGCCTATGGCCTTGCCAGCTGCAATGTTGGTGCCCTGGGAGGGTGAAGAAGAGGCAAAAAATTGGGTGAGAGGCGGTGCTCGTGCCGCAGCCCCTCATCTGCGGGACTCATCTCTTCTCACACCGACAGGTATCTCCCTGTGCAGGGCCTCCAGCTGGAGCGCGCAACAGCCGGCCCTGAGTGGCTCACCGAGAAGAGCATGTTCTTCTTATCCTGGTTGACAGCTCGGGGGTCAGGGACAGGGTCTGTGTGCTTGATGACAGATACAGATTCGCCTGAGAAGGGGACAAGGTGGGGTTTCAGATGGCATCATGTCTTTCTCCCATTCTTCCCTAACTCCCTCTCTGCTCGGAGGCACAGGGCCTGGTAAGGACCAAGTAGCAATCGCAGAGGAAGTCTGGATCTGGAAGAAGCCACCGGAGGCAGATGGGAACGTCACTGCACTTAGAGCAAAAAGACCTCCACCCAAGCCTTGGCTTCACCACTTACAAGCTGCGTGACTTCGGATCACTTAACCTGTTCACTCCCCTGTAAGGTGGCGATGATAACACGCACACTTCAGAACAAGGTTTGGGTGGCATCAAATAGGCTGACTTACGTGACAGTGCACTGTCCACTGAAGAGCACGCTCCTGGGAGGGAGTGGCCCTGACCCGTGGGATCTTGCCTGCCACACCCGGATGGCAGGGGCTCAGACAGTCACCCCAGGCCAGGCAAGACTTGTCACCCTGGTCCGTGGGCATGGTAACTGGCTCGTCACCACCCTCTCTTCCAGTGGAGACGCAGTAGCAGCTGTGTTTTAAGTGCACCTTAGCCTAGCTTCTACAGTTCCTTACTTGAGGGCTTTTGAGGAGACAGGAGCTCTCTGGGTGGGTGCACCGGTGTGTGTGTGTGGAAGGGACGGGTCGATGGCCACCTGGAGAATGGGCACAAACGTTCCACCCTCCTCCTCACACTGCAGTTTTGCAGCAGTGAACGAAGCTGCACAGTGCCGCCCCTGATGCCTCTGCGGAGCCAGGAGCGGGCCCTGCTGCTGGGGCTTCTCTTTGCACCTGGAGTTTCAGCCCTGTCTGTCTGCCAGCCCTTCCTCTGCAGACCCTCACCCCATGCCCCCCGGACGCACCCGCCTCCTCAGGCCCAGACCTGTCAGGATGGACTGGTCCACCCGGAGGGTGGTGGACTTGATGGAGAGGATGCGGATGTCTGCAGGGACTTTGTCCCCCACTGTGGAGAAAGGAGAGAAGAGTGAACTCAGTTGAGAAAGTATTTTTCTCCCGTCCTAAGAAAAACGCAATTTTTGTCCAACTACCTCACCTCATCCTTCAGCTCTTGGGGGTCACCTGGGCTAGACGCCCACCCCTGCACTAGGCAGGCCCTTAGCAGGTGCTCCTGCAGCCCCAGCACCTCCCTCCTAACGCGCATTCTGGCTGACCCCGAGGTTGAAAGCACCCCTCCCCTGGCCTCTGAGCCCTGTGAAGGGAGAGTCTGGCCCACTGCCTGGTGTGCGGAGTAAATGTTGAATGACTGAAGGGAAAATGAGGAATAATCCAGTTGTATGACGAGAAACTACAACTGAGAATGGGGAACGGTGAAACAGAGAGGGAAACGTGTGAGAAAGGTGAGGAGGGAAAGGCAAACAAACAACTGAAGAAAACAAGGTGAGCTGGAGGGACACGTGTCGGGGAAGGGAATGAAGCGGAACAGCCAGGGAAGGTAGAAGGAAACAGGAGAAAATATGGGAATTGAGAAAGTCAACGTTGACCAAGACACAAGGTAGAGCCAGAAGCAGGAGAGCGAGTGGGAGGAGGCGTGAGAAGGGAAGGTGCGGAGGAGAGAGCGGATCTTGGAGCAGCTGAGGCAGAGGGCACAGGCCCGCGTGGAGAAGACACGCATCCAAAACGCTGTCCAGTCCGAGCATCTGAGGAAGGGCAGGAAACTGGGTGAGTGCCCTGGGGAGATGGGCAGACGAGGAGGGGAGTCTGCAGGGAAGGAGTGAAGGGACAGGGGAAGCAGCACACGGCAGGGAGCTGAGAAGATGCGGTGAAGGCCCAGTGCGGAAGCCACCTTGCGGGTAAGCTGCGGAGCGGATGCCCCACTGGACTGGAGATCTTTGAGGAGTCTAAATGCCTCCCAGGACCTCTGCCCAATCCTGCCTGGTCCCAAGGATGCTTTTGGGGACAGGGTTTGACTGCTTTCCTCCCTTGTTTCTAAGGTCCCGCCTCCCGTGCCAGAGGAAGCTGATGGAGGCGGGAGGAGGTTGGCCATGGTGTTGGGCGGGACACCCTGTCACCCAAGTTGAAGTGATATTTATAGACATTCATGGCGCTGACTCTAAACTGTCACCATAGCAAGACAGCCCTGTGATGGGGCACTGGGGTCTTCAGCCTGCCCCCCCGCTCCAAGTTTCCCATGATGGCAGTGGAGGTGTCTAGTGGAGGGAAGCCCACTGAGAAAGACACATTCCCCTATGCCAGCAGCCTGGAGATGTGGGAAGGCCTGCGAAGGGCAAATATAAAAACCGCTGAAGGGGGCAGAATCCCAGTAATCTTAGCCACCCAGCCCCCACCTCTCCCTGGTCAGGCATTAAGTGTCCCTCACCAGAGAGGCGGGGCCCCTCCTTGAGCTCTCCTCCTCCCAGGTCCCGTGTTCTCTGCTGGGGCCTGAGTTTCCCTTACATGGTCGGGGGCTTGAGCCTTTGGCCCCCCCCTTTCCCTTCTACCCTCACTCCTTCCCCTTTGAGAGGCCTCAAGGGCACTGAGAGGTCAAGATTTAAGGCTGACCAAGCTTGGGGGTGGGTGGAAGGATAGGGAAGCCAGGCCTTAGGAGGGGGTGGAGATGGGACCATTGGCAGAGACTGGGTTCCACCTGTTGCTTGCAAGTATTGGGTGAGAGGCGGGGGAGCAGGGGGTCTGCCTGCAGCTTCAGGGACAGGACTGGCTGTTCTTGCTGAGACTCTGACAGGGAGGGGGTACGGCGGCCACAGTGCCCTGGGGCGACCTCCCGAGGAGTCTGGGAAGGAAAAGCAAAGACTCCACCACTCTGGCTACCTCCTGGAAACCAGAATCAGACTGACCAGCCCCTACCCCCAACATACACATCTTCTTGGCCTCAAACCCATTCTGGACCACTCGTTCCCATCGCTCACCGGCCACTTCCACGATGTCCCCAGGGACAATGTCCCGAGCCTTGATCCTTTGCACCGACTTGCGGTCGGCCCGGTAGACTTTCCCCATCTCGGGTTCGTATTCTTTCAGAGCCTCAATGGCATTCTCTGCATTACGTTCCTGGGGGCACAGGGCGGAGGACAGGAGGATCATCACAAGGAGGAAGGGTGTGGGGAGGGAAGGCTGTGGTGGGGGTGGGGTGCGTGGGGCGTGTAGAGATGGCGGAGCAGGGGCCAGAGTCCTGGGGGCAACAGGGAGATCACAGAGGAAGAGGGAGGCCTCGGAGGCCTGGCTCCTGCACAGGGACTGAGACAAGCTCCAGGTGAGGGTCTGTGTGCCTGTGTTGAGTAAACTGTCACTCATGGCTGAAAACAGGGGGTTTTAGGGAGAAAAAAAGAATCAAAGGAAATCAGAAAGCAGGGGACAGGGAAAGTAGAGGGTGCTAAGGCAGGAGAAAGAAGAAATTCAAACTGGTATTTCCTGAGCTCCTACTATGCACCAGGCGTGGGCCAAGCACTTCTGCACCCACCGTCTTCTTCGCTTCACCACAGCTCTGAGGGGCAGGCTGATCAGCTCCATTTTATAGATGAGGAGACTGGGGCCCGGGGAGATGAAGGGACTTGCCCAGGGTCACACAGCCAGCCAGTGACAGTGGGAACGACAGTCCCCCACTTTTTCCGACACTCTGTCTCATTTCCAAATGGAGTGACAGGACCAGAGAGCAAGGCAAGCCGGAGGGAAGTGATGGAGAAGGGTGGGGGGAGGGCGGCTTCCCATTCAGTGTGGAGGTGTGAAGGAGTGAGGCAGGGTCAAAGCTAACCTGCCAAACCCCCACAATGGCATTGGCAATGAGGATCAAGAGGATGACAAAGGGTTCAACAAAGGCGGTAACAGTCTCTTCACCTTCCTCAAACCAGGCCAGCACCTGGGAAGCAAGGAAAGGGAGAATAATAGGAAATGGAGCCCCTCCAACAGGTAAACAGAGAAAGCAAATGAAGGTGAGAACAGGTGCAGGAGCAAATGGGGCGGGTGTCACAGGGGCACTACATCACTTATCCATGCGAGGTTCTGCGCTCTGAGGCGCATGCTCACACAAGCGCTGCCACTGCTGATACTCAGCGGGAACAGGCGGGCACAGATATGCACAACTCAGGGATTAAGTAGGAATGCTTTCAGGTTTCCCTGACTGACTGTTGGCTTGTAAACGAAGCTCAGGGGACACCCAGGCCAAATACCCCCACGGCCACATCCATCCCTTGGGAGCCAAAACTCCGTAGGAAAAACCCTGTGGTCCTCGCAGGCGCCTGGCCCACCCATACCCCTCCCCCACAGCCCAAGCCAGGGAAGCTCCAATTTCATGAGGGAGCAGGAGAGGGGGGATAGTGTTACTGGGCCTCCTGTACACACCCCACCCCAGCTGTTGCCTCTGCCAGGCAAAAGCAACAGCCACAGGCAAATGTCAAGGAGCAAATCTGAGACGGCAGAAGTGAGGCCCTGCCAACTAGTGCTCAAGGGCCCACAGGCCCTCCACTAAGGAGACCAGGGGACGACAGGGAGTCTTTTTTGCCTCCAGAGTCTTGTCTTCCAGCAGGACTAAGATGTTAAGGAAGAAATTCCCAAATGCAGGATGGACTGCTGGGAAGGTGGGTGCCGAGGGGAACTCCAGGACACCAGAGGTGCCAGGACCTTGAGGAGAGGGTGGGGCCAGCCCTGAGGCTGCGACGAGCCTGAGCAGGGCAGGGACAGGGAAGGTCAGGCCACGCTGGTGAGGAGGAGGATCTCAGGACTTCCAGCCCTGATGAGGGGTGGGGGAGGCAAGGCCAGAGAGGTGAGGAGTCTGGGCCTTCCAGCATTTGGAGTTACCCTCACACCAGCAGCTCTTTCCCGCCTCTAGGAGGGAGTCTGCCTCCACCAATCATTGCCAGAAGGGCGGGGCAGGGGCACTAGGATGCTCAGGGATTGGTGGGCTGTTGCATGCGCCCAGGGCATGCAGGGAGTAGTGGTGCCGGGAGTGGCAGCAGTCTCTGAGCTGGGGAGCCCTATGCTCAGGGGGTAACCTGAGCCATCGGAGCCCTTGAAGCTTCAGGGGTGGCTTAGCTTCTGTGTTTTGGCTGAGAACACTCTTAAAGCTTAAAATAAAACCTGCCTGTGGGGTGTGGGGGAAGGACAGAAGATGACGAAAATGAGCCCCACCTCCCTCAGTCTGGTCTGTAGAATAGGATGCTGAGGGCTTGGGCTACAGCAGCCTATGATTCGGAGGAGCCCAACCCCCAGCACTCTCCAGATCCCCCAACCCACACGCTCAACCATCCCCCAGATGCACTCCCACACTTACAAAGGAAATGCAGGCAGCCAGGAGAAGGATCCGAACCAGGAGGTCTTCAAACTGCTCTACTACCAACTCCCACAGGGACTTCCCTGGGGGAAGAGGCAAGAGGAGGAGCCCGCCCCAGGGTTAAGGTCTAGTGGATGAACCGCTTGGACTCCGGTGCAAGCTGGGGTCCAGAGACTGAAAGTGCCCTGACCTCCAGCCTGGAACAGTGAGGCTCTGGGGCCGTGGGCAGGCCACTTGGAACTTACAGAAGGGCGGAAGGAGCTGGCCAAGGCTCCAAAAACAGGCTCCTTCCTCTAAGCGATGGGCAATTGTTCAAGGGCTGGATGCCTCAAGGAGCAAGTGCCCAGAAACTTCTGCCCCCAGCCAGACTCTAACTTTTGGGGAGGGGTGTTTGCCCAGGAGTCAGTAGGGAGGCGGCAGGGAGAACGAAGTGGGGCACTGAGGGAAGAGGGGGTCATTTATGACAGCTCGGGGATTCCAGTAACTTACCTTCCTCGGCAGGGAGCTCTACCCAGGGAAAAAGAAGAAAAGGACATATTCATTTGGGGTTCAGTCCAATGGCCCCCACACCCAGGAGTTTGTGACTAAGGTAGGAGAATCAGACCATCGATAGGGCATCTGAGGTTCACCAAGGTCATCCCATAAAACCTCCCAAACTCTGGGTCTCAGGGACCCTGTTCTGTCAGTATCCTCTTCCCCACTGTAGTCGCTGGAGCCCAGCCCAGCTCTACCCTAAGACACCCCGGAGGGAGAGGCTCCAGGGTATTCAAGTGTGGGTGTTTTGGGGGTTCAAGAGGGCATTGCCAGCCTCTCCTCCAAAGAACACTTACCATTGGGGCCGTACTTCTCCAGATGCCGCTTCACTTGGTCCGGGGTGAGGCCTGTGGTCTCACTCACGCCAAAGTAAGCCAGACATTCTTCTGTGGTCTTGGAGTGTGCAGCCTCCATTGTGCTCCCTTCCTGGGGGCCAGGGGGCGGTGTTCCTTCTGGGGGGTTCTCACACGTGGGGGTCCTTCCTCAGTGTGTTCGCCTGCCTGTTTGTCTGGGTTTCTTCCTTTTTCTCTCCTGCCCCCCCCAGGTTTTTCTTCCCTTCACGAAGCTCTGACCCCCGTACCACTTGCAGCAGCCGGCCACCACCCCCCAGCCCCCAGCTGGTCCTTATGAGGGAGTGGGGGGGGGCCAGGCTCCCCCCTCACCCAGATCAGGGATTGGCTGGCGGAGACTCCAGCAGGAGGGGTCAGAAGAGAGATATTTCTGCTGACAGAGGGGGAACAGTGGGGCTGCAGCCTGAGATGTCACTCAGAGGGAAGCTAAGGTGGCCCCAGCCACAGGGAAGGAGGGGGGTTTAAGGAGAGACTTCACTTTCCATCATCTGCTACTGACCCCTCCCCCAGTTGCCTCAACTTCCTTAGTTGCACTGAATTTCCCAGTCTAAACCCATCCCTCTAGGTCTTCCCTTAAGCCCACTTCTACTCTCAGGCCTTCGCCTTCCACTTTCTTCACAGCTCCCACTTCCCATCATCCACCCTAAACCTGTTTGTCCACGCCGGCCTCCTTCCTCACCTCGTTTGTTTAAAGTACAGCAGAGACACTCCAACCCTAAGGGGATTGAAGGGGGGGAGGACATCCTTTGGGGGTTAGAGGAAGCGGCTCCAGAGGAATAAGGGGACGCAGGGAGGGGAGAGGGTCAAGGGGACAGAGCAGAAGACGGTAACCCTACCCTAGGGAGGGGTTGCTGCAGCCATCAACAAGGGATTTAGTGTCCAGGCCCTGGTGAGCAAAGCCAGGACTGCCTGTCTCTCCCCTAAACTCCCCCCACCCCCATTGCTCTAATTCAGCCTCTGGGAACATAGCCTTCAGGGCCCCCCCATCCCTAAAAGTGAATCCCCGCCCTGAAGAAAATGGGATACCCAGGCAGCAAGGTAACCCAAGAGGCTACATACAGAATGTGCTGATGGCAGAGGGGGAGGGATAAGTGTTTTAGGATGGGGGTGGGGGTCACCCCAAGTCATGGAATAAGGGTTACCTCATTCTACACTGTTCTCTTTAACCCAAGGGGTTTACCTGGCAGACCCCAGACAGCTGTGGTCTGCACCACACCTGGCCCTGAAGTATCTGTCCTCAAAGGGAGGGAGGATCGGAGCTCTGAGCCTGGGCACACCCCATCGGAAGAGGCACGAGGGAGGGGACATCATGGAAAGGGGCCCAGGGAAGCTGCATACGGCAGAGGCTCCAGACAAAAGGCATGGACAGGGGCAGATCGATGGGGACAAGTCTAGGGAAAATAAGGACAGAATGGAGCTGGGGGAGCAGAAGCAGAGTTGCCAGGGTCAGAGGGAAGTCTGAGGAGCAGTGGGGAAAAGGGACAGCAGAGAGCTGAACATGTGGCAGCCAGGTAGGTGGGGGCCACGGGCTGGGTGCAAAGCCACAAGTTGTTGCTGAGCGGCTGGCCTTGGTGTCAGCTTCCTCAGAGAGGCAGCTGCTCTGAGCCCCCCACCCCACCCCCACTCTGGGATGGGGGCATCTTTTGGTTATTACCAGGGCAGCTGCTGGAGCAGCGGGAGGGTAGCATGGGGTGTGTGGCTGGGAGTAAAGGAGGGCAGAGAGAGGAGAGAGGTTCGATGACAGTAATGGTGAAAGGTCAGTGAGGGGACGCAGCCCCACGACCCTGACCCTAAGTCCTTCCTCGGTTTAGGCTTCAATTTCCTGAAATGAACAGTGAGGATTTTAGTCTACTCAATGGGTTCTCGAGGCTACTTCCCTCTCTGGTGCTCAAGTTCCTAAGCAGACAATGGTATAGGAGACAGTGAGGCAAAGGAAAGGGAAGCCCCACTTCTGGAGAGTGGGTAGGCCAGCAGGAGTAGATGACACTTAAGGATTTAGTCCCCCACACTCATCCCTTCCTCCTCCTAGATTTAGGGGAGGGCAGCCTCCAGGGTGAGTTAAGGACACGGGACTCCTTCCCTCCCCCTCTTCATGGTTCCGACAAACCCCTCCCCTAAAGCAGAATCCTCCTGTGATTTGGGGAAAGGGGGGCTCAGACAATGGGGTATGAATGTCCACCGACAGGCACCTCCACCTGGCCCAGCACCCACCCACCTTCTTAGGCCAAAGTCAGCCTCAGCATCTGCCAAGCTTTTTGCACTGGCTGGCTTCTCCCCGCCACCACTTGGAGGAGTGACAGGAGCACTGTCTTAAAGAAGCAGGAATGCCCAAACATGGAGAAGGGGGAGAAGACTGGACAGATCACAGCTTCAAGGGAGTTGAGAGCATGAGGCTGAGGAAAGGAGGCAGGCTTTACAGGACACTGCTGCCAACAGGGCCCTTTAAGGATAGTGGTTTCCCCCTCCCTCAACTTCCCAGAGGGGGAACATGAAGCCAGAGAGGGAAAACACCAGCCAAGAGCTGCAAATGCCACCACCATCAGGGTGAACTGGGATGGAAGAAGGCTCACGAGGAGGCCCTCGCGCTCTCGGATCCCTCCCACTGGGGGTCTCCAAGCCCAGAGCTGGCAGGTGTTCTTCCCTTCCTATCTGAGGGCTGACACCCAGAATGGGAGAGGTCTAATTCTGAAGGACATGGAGACAGAGGCTGGCCCATCCCTGACCAATTTGGAACTTGAACTGAACGATCCATAAAGGCTAAGAGGGAAATAGTCTCAGGTTCCTCCAGCCAAGGCATACGAATCTTGGGATATAGGAGGGTCCATGTACCCCTCCCCACCCATCTTCAGAAGGCAAGTCCCAGAAAGCTGGCAGGGTTTAGGGGGAGGGGGAGCCTGGTAGCACCAGTTGCTGCTAGATTAGGAGAGGATCAGGCCCTGCCTACGCTAGGACGCCATAATCTTTTCTCACCATCTCCCTTTTAAAATATATAGCACCCAGATCCCCAAACCATCCCACCTTTGCAAGGCCAATTCCATCTCCAGTCTCCTGAAGCCAAGGTTTTGGGGAGTCCCAGGGATTAAACAAAACTGGGAGAGCCAGCAGGCTTCCCCCAGCTAGCCCCAAGCCTGGGTGGCCTGTGAGCCCAGCTGTCTCCTGTCCATCTCCCAACAGGACACAAGGCCCAGAATAGCAAGGTCATAAGCACGGGTAGGGCCTAGAAGTGGGGACAGAGGCTGAGAGGCAGGAGAACTCCAGCACACTGCCTGGGAGGGAAGGGGAGAGGCAGGATGGCAAGAGACAGAGCTGAATGGAGGCGGGAAGGGGAGACGGCAAAGCAAAATAAGATTTCAGAATCTGCCCCCTCCGTGTTGGCACCCACCTTGTGCAGAGCTGGGAAGCCTGGGGGCGCCCTCCACTGGCAGAGGGCACAGCTGCAGGTTGGAGAGCAGAGCCTGGGTTAAACGGGTGTGGGGGTGTGGGCATGAGGAGGAAGGGGAGACTTTGCCAACTCAAGTACCCACAGGGCCAGGCATGTCATGTGAGTGAAGTGATCTGGCGGGGATGGAGCAGATGTGGATGGTGAACCGCATGAAATCGTCTGATTTTCAAAAGACGTCAATAATTTGAACTTTTATGTGGAATTCCAATGGAAACATTATCCAGGACAAGCAAATTATGTCAACAGCTCCAACGTACAGGCAACTTCCTATTTTACAGATGAGGATGCTGAGGCCTGGGGTGGCTGTACCTTGCCCAGGCCACACAATAAGAGGCAAAGCCAGGAGTAGAAGCCAGTGCTCTCTGCCATCTATTCTCTAGCTTCCCAGCTTGGCTCTGGGAAGGGGGACAATCAGCCTATCCTTGGACCCCTCTGCAGCCAGATTCCATGGCCGCCACATCAAACCTCCCCCTATACAGCCACCATGCCCCCAGCCCCACCCCCATGATCTCTCTCTGCCTGCTTTCTACCCAGGGTAGGAAGCCTTAGCTGAGGAATTTGGAGCAGGAGGTCCTTGGAGATCATCAGCACTGCTTGTTCATTGTCCTGTCCCATTAAGAGAGCTCAGCTGGAGACCTCGAGAAGCACTGTTTGGCTCTGCACTTACCGCCCACAAACAGGACAGCCCACAGAGGAGCAAAGCACAGGCCAAGGGAGCGGCAGGGACGTGACTTGACCCAGCCCTCTGCCTCTCAGCTCCAGAGCTCACAGCACAAGTGGGCTGCCTTCCTGACCCACCTGTCCCAGCCCCCACTGCAAACACTGGCCACAGCCACCACAATGAACTGAGATAAACCCTTTTATTTATTTATGCTTCTCCATTTTGTTTAAAACAACAACAACAACCACCTTAACATTAACTGACAGCCCTTCCCCCTCACCCTTCCTTGGGCTGGGGGGGTAGTTAATGGGGAAATGGCCCCCAGGGGTGGGGCTGACCTAAGAGCCCCTCGAGGAGGTAATGGAGCCCGAACCCCCTCCCCAGGGGATGGGGCACCTGTAGTGTATGAACTGAGGAGTTGACAGGGCTCTTGAACCTCTTCTTGTACCAACATATATGCCCTTGGCCATCAAGGGAAAGGAAGCATATGGGGAGGGGATGCCTACCGCTCCTCTATGTCCTTGTTCAGCCCCAGTCTCAGGAACTGGGGGCTGGGGAGCAAGAAAGTGGAGAAAGGGTGGGGGTAGGGTGTCTCACACAAAGGAGTACTGGTTATTAATGGCTCTGGGATGGCCCCCTTCTTCTCCATCGCCCCCTAGTGGTAACTGCTGTAGCTGCACCATCAGTGTTGCCCCAGAGACCCCACCAGATCCAGAGCCTCCCTGGACCTCCATGCCTGGTGCTATGGCCTCTTCCAATTCAACCATGGGGACCAGCTCAACCACGGGGACCAGCTCTTCCTGGATCCCTCCACTGCCCACTTTCTCTTTCTCTTGCCTCTCTTTGGCTGCTGTGGCTGTTGCTGCCGCCACTTCTGTCGCCCCCGACGCCTCTTCTGCCCCAGGATGTGGGGGGTCTGTCCATGAAGGGGGTTCAGGGGGCGGGGGTGAGTCGTGGGAGGTGTTCGGTTCTGGATAGGAATGGTAAGAGACAGACTGATTGTGGAGGGAGGCAAGCTCTTGCAGCAGCCTCCCCTTCACTCACCCCCCAGGAGCCATGTGCTATCTCCCCCACATCCAGTCTCCTGAGCAACCCCCCATCCATGGAAGATGGATCATGGGCGGCGGTGAGAGGAGGACCACACTTACACACAGTCACTCGCTCCGAAGGGCATGAGGGTGGAGGAGGCATCGGGGTAGCATCGATCTCCCTCGCACACCCCTGCATGGCTCCCGGCCTGCTCTCGGCCTGGGGGGGGGGGGGGGGGGAACGTGGGGACAGATGGGACGTTGGGGTGGGGAAAAGGGACAGATCAGACAGGGACATCGAACATCAAGGGAAGTGGGAGGGATATCAAACCGAGCATTCCTAGAAGGGCAGGCCCAAGGCAAGGCTGTGAGGAAGGGCAAAGACAAGGCTGGGAGGATGGATCTGGGAGACAGACAGATGATGGAACAGAGGGTCTGATGGAATGGGGATGCGCCGACCCACTCTCAGCTGCTTCCCCAGTTCTAGCCAGGCGCCCTCTGCCTTCCTCTCAACATACTTCTTTCTCTCGGAAATCCTAACACACTGGCCCCTTCTTTCCCTGCTCACCCTAACAAAGCCTCTGCTCCTCACAGTTCCCCACCCCACCTTTCTGGCACACACACCTCCTCACTTCTTGGGTGCACGGGCACCTCCTCCCCTGCAGACCTGCTCTGCTCACCCTGCTGTCGCTGGGAGGACACGACATAGCTGCCAAGGACAACATCACTGGGGCCTCCAGACTCCAGAGGGATGGGGTGCACCCGGAAATGCTTGAGCATATCAAAAATGGACTGGAACCACAGGTGCTGGACCCGGCACTGACCTTCCTCGTTCAGTGACAAACGCAGGTGCTGAGGGCAGGATGAGCGAGGTGAAACAGGAGCCCAAACCCCTACCGATTACAGAACACTTCTCCCCTGGGTAACAATGTTCCCCCCGCTCCACCCACAAGCTCTCTGCGTAGAACAGAGCCCTTTCCTCAGGCACTCACTCACCTTGGCCTTGCCCTGGAAGTTGAAAGTGAGGACGTATTCACCCCGCCTCGTCTCACTCTGACGTACCAGGAAAACACCATGAGAGTCGGTGCCTCCAGCCAGTACTAACTGGGCGGCCTTGAGTCGAGAGAGCATCCCGTGGAACCAAGGATACCCTGAGAGGGGCTGGTCCCCCTCACCTCCCTCTGACTCCCCCTGGAACAGGAATGACCCTTCAGGAAGGAGAGAGGGAGGGAAACCTGGGTGTCAAGGAAGCTTCCCCCATCCTGGGAGAAGAAAGCCTTGCTTTCCCTCCCCCTGGATCAGATTCCTCAGGACCCCAAGGCAAGAGTTTCAAGTAGGCAGGCAACTGGACCTGGACATAGGCACACACCCAAACCTCTGGTACCTGTGGCTGTTTCTGGAGTATCCAGGGGTGGGTAGGGGGCCGAGAGGGGATGCACTGTCCCTGCTGGGAGTCCCTCTTCAATGGGGATGCGGGGTGGCAACTCTGGGGGAAGCAGTTCCATTGAGTCAAAATGGGAGGCAGCAATGGAGGCAGAACTGGGGGAGATGGATGCTGAGGGGCGGTCGGAGAGGCCCCCATATGCCCCTGGAAAAAAAAACAGAGGGGGGCAAAGTTGAGAACTGGAGAAGCTACTCTGTGGCAGGCCTGGTGGGCCCGGGCCCCTCCACCCCGTGTGCACTGGCAGGGTCAGCTGGCTAAAATGCTGGATCCTACTCTAGGCAGGGACCCCCGATGTCTTTACCAACGGCTCCTAACTTGTTTCATCCACTGTTCAAGGACTACACTTACTGAAAGTAGGTCCTTTGAATCCAAAAGATCCTTCATCTTTTTTGAATCAACAGCTACTGTTGTAGAAATGGAGCAAAGAATACCTCAAATATTTTTGCATTAAAAATGGGTTCTTTTTTGGCCAATAGGACAAAGCCTTCAACTCTCAGAGGCATCAGATCTTCCTTCTAGTAATTCCCCAACCTAACTAACTTGACCTTCACATTAACTTGTATTCATGAATCTTCTACTTTAACCCAATTGTCCCATCCAATTTTTTCCAATCTCCCAGGCTCCCTGCATCTCAGGTCTCGGCTCTTACCATGTGCCTCCTCCAAGCTGTGCTCTTCCCCACCCCACCAGCTGTGTTCTTTTCTCTCACCTTCTCTTTGTAATATTCGCTATTATTCCACCTTCCCTGATTCTCGTCCACCTCTGAGCTCCAAAGGTACTTCCTTCTTGTGCTGCTCAGAGGGCACTCAGCACAGGCTCTCCATTTTAGAGTCCTGCTTTTTAGAAAGTGATGTTTATTCAGCTAGACTGTGAGCCTTTGGAGGGCAAGGAGCTCATCTGAGGCATGTCTGCATTCCCCCACCCTGCTCCTGAGCCTAGCACAGGGCCAGGCCGGTACTAGGGCATTCCCAAATGTCTGCTGAGTGGCAGGCCTGAGCCCACAGGACTGTCGTGCATAGTCGCTGCTCAGAAGACAGGTATATATGAGGTGTGGAGGGCGGTGACTCAGGCATCAAGCTGGCATAGCCTGTCTTTGTCAGTGACTCTCAGGTGAGATCAGAAACGCTGTTTCTCCTCCCTGCTGTTGGTTGCCTGAGAACACAGGTGATTGGAACGGATGGCTTCAAGGTCCATTCTAGCTTTAAGATTCTATAATTTGTTTTACTCACAGAATACAGCCTGTGTGCAAGGCACTGTGAAACTAAAACTCAGAATGGAGGGTCATGAGGAAAGGGTACACTGGAGTTTAGAAAGGTGTGCTGGGGTCTGGTAGACTTAGGGGTCTCTGTGTGTTTATGTGTGTGAGTAAGGGATGCGTGTGTTTAGCCAGGCCAGCAAGTACAGACTCAAAGGAAAATTTGGCACCATCCACACACGCACAGAGACACAGAGTAAGAGCAAGAAAGAGATGTGTACAAAGTGTTATGGAGGCCCGAAGGAGAGACCTGTTATCTCCAGCCAGAGTGGTGGTCTGCATAAAGCTATGGAAAAGGTGACAAGGCCGGGCATAGAAAGCAGGCTAGGAGTTTCGCTGGGGCTTGTGTGGGACAGTGATGCTGATGGTCCTCAATGGCAAACTGTGTCTTGGCATGTTCAGGGACAAAAGACAAACAATTGGTGGGTGGGGGTGGGTCGCTGAGGAGCAGGAATGGGGTGACACAGTAGAGTCTGGAGAGAGGGCGTGGAGCCTGGCAGAAGAGGTCTTACGTGGCAGGTTCTGAGGTTTGTGGTTCTCAAGGCTCCACCCTTACCCTGCGACAGGCGGTCATTGCTCTCACTGGGTCCCAGCAGTAGATCCTGGCTGGGCAGGCTCTCTGAGTGATTCAGGCAGGGCAGCTCCAGGCTGTCCGTGTTCTCCCTTGTAAGAAATGAGGTCCCAGGGGCCAGAGGGAGGGTCATGGGGTGGGGACTGGTAGCAGGGCAGGGTCTGCAGAGACAGGGAAAATGGTGCTGGGAGGAAAATCACGAGGTGAGCGGCACAAGGCCGCTCCCAACCCAGCCCGTGGTCCCCTCAGTGCCAGAATCAGGATCCTCACCCCGGGCTCAGGCATTCTTGGATGTCGGACACCCAGGCCTTCACGTGCAGAGCGTCAGCGGTCTCCAGGATATACTCTGAGGAGCCTTCCACCTATGATGGGGACAACAGGAGGCCCACAGGCCATTTCCAGTTCCGGAGGCCTTAAGCCACCCCTAGTAAGAACAAGAACATCCTCTCTCTCTCCCCTCCTCCCAGAAAAGCTGTAGCCTCAGGGACATACTCTCAAGGAACCTGACACACGTGCACCTCCCTCCACCAATGTCCCTTGCTTATATGTGCTAAGTGCATTTTCCCCAACACGGGTGCTCCAAGGGGGCAGGGGAGCACAGGGCCCCCACCTTAACCACAAAAGTGTTCTCCCGGTCAGGCATCTCCAGGGCTGTGGTTGTCCGCACATCTGTGATGGTAGAGCAGGGAATGCTGAGTCGCGGCCGAGATGCCTAGGTTGGAAGAGAACGAGATCCAGATTTTTGGTGGGCCAAGACCATCTTTCCCGTCCCTCCAGAGATTCATCTTTCCTTCTGTATCCTAAGGGAGTTAGACAAAACGAGTACTACTACTTTTTCAGTCTTGCCCAGAGCTACTAATTCAGAGTCAGAAGTTAGCTTTAAAAACCAAAGTAAGCAAAGCTATGTATATAGGCTATTACCACTCTGGAAACTCAATCACTCATTCCCAGTCACCCCCCTCCTCTGGGTCTCACCTTGGGTGGCACAAAGAACTCCAGACGACTTCCTCCTCCTCCTTCTCCTTCACTTCGAAGCAGTAAGCGACACTTCTGCCACTGTGGTTGCCCTCCTCCCCCTGAGGTAGGCCCAGCTGCCCCTCCTCCCCGGCCCACTCCAGCTGGGTCTGGGGCTGCCTCTTCAGCCCCCATGAAACTCAGCAGCTCTTCCCTCTGCACCATCCCTGCTCCATCCTTCAAGGTCCCTCCTCCCCGACTGAGTCTCAGCCTCTCGAAACGGTGAGTCCATCTGTCCCCCGGGGATGTTCCATCACTAGCCAGTCCCCTGCCAATGGTCCCAGCTCCACCAGAGGAGTTGGAATTGCTGTTTCCACCTAACACTGGGGGGCCTGATGAGGTCTCTAGGGGCCCGGCTGGGGAGGGAGGGTCAACAGTCCCCCGCCACTGTAGGATACCACGGACTGAACCGCGGACAGAGCGACCCACTGAGCGGAGGGAGAAGCGTTTCTTTAGCTTCGGCTTGGAGGAGGTCGTAGAAGAGGAAGAGACTGAAGAAGGGAGGGGGCCGGCCAGGTCCTCAGATGATCGAGAAGGACCCAGCACAGCCAGGGGCCCGCCCACCCTACAGCTCTCAAGGGACAGGTCATGTGCTGGGATCTCCACACCAGGACTCAGAGGAGCCACGATGGGTGGTGAGAGAGAGCCAGAGGCCCGGGCTACCTCGGCTTCAAAATGCTGCAGGAAGAGCTCAGCAAAACGGCGGGAGAAGGCAGCCTCAGCCCCGGGCCCTGCATATTGGGGGTGGGAAGCCAGGTAGAGGCGAAAACGGCGGGCAAAATCCAGGGCAGCAGCCCGGGCATGGGACTCGCAGAACTCCCGCCAACTAGGGGGCGGGGGTGGTGGCAAGGGGGGAGGAGAGGGGAAGGCCCCATCCTCCAGGGAAGGGGCACCATTCATGATGGTCCCCAGGAAGTGGAGAGGGGGAACCTGTGGGGAGGGGCAGCAAAGAGGGAAGCGGCCAGAAGACACGGGGTGAGCGGCAGCAGCTGCAGAAGGAAGAGAGGCACATACACCGAGTCACTGCTGAGGTGGGACTGGGGGCGGAGCCCCACCCGAGCCAGACTCCCTAATCTGGTCTAGGCTCCTCAGAAAGCAATGGGGAAGAACACCAACTGCTTCCCTTCCCTCTCCCCGACCCTCGAACCCCACAAGCCCCAGACAACTGGCTCCCCAGTGTCTAGCCTACACCTATCCTGCTGTCTTCCCAACCCCACTTCCCAGGCTTTGGTTCCAGGAGTGATAAACGGCTGTGGAGCTCCTTCCTCTAAAAAGGAATCTTTTTCATGTCACCTCCCTTCTCTAAAGCAGATCCTTCAATATTTATCACATGCTTCCCACATGCTGTTCTTACCTTTCCCTGTGAGAGGCTTTAATAACCTCTACAACAGATGAGGAAACCGAAGCTCAGAAAAGTTTCAGACCTCCAAGTCTACTGTTTTTCCCACTGCATAGTCCTTGTCCCCAGGGTCTCGCTGGACCAGGCTCAGTCATAGCCCCTCACTGCCCCAGCTCTCAGAGGAGCTAGGTCTGTAGAGCTTAGAGACCCTGCCTCATATATCATGAGGTCCAGCTCTGAGGAGGGAGGATGCACACTGAGGAGGATGGATGGATGGATGATGGATTCAAACAGCAATTGTCTTGATAGCTGACCCCAGGGCCCTACACCCAAGCGCTGTACGAGGAAGGCCTGGAACGGTCACAGCCCACTTCTTTGGTGCCCCTTTGGTCTGGGGCTCAGAGGCAGCAGCACCAGGTGAAGAAAGACTATGGGTTGGGTCAGGGCAAGTCTTTGCTGACCACAAAGTAAGTAAAACATTACGGGGGGCTGGGGCCCTAGGACTTTTCACAGCCGTCTTCTCTCACTCAGGAGTGTGCTCTAAAGGCTGGCTAGCCTGCTGGCTAAGGCCGTGGGTTATGCAATCAGAAATCCAGGCTCTCACACCTACTAGCTGTGTGATCTTGAACAAAGTATATGTCCTCTCTGAGCTTCAGTTTTTGTATCCATAAAAGAGCTAATGATCTCCAACCCCTAGAATTGTCGGGGGAATTAAATGGAACATGTCAGTGCTTGACAAAGTAAGCACATGATAACGACTGCCATTATTATTATCTTTATGGATTCCAATCTTCTAGAACAGAAGTTAGAGAAGGAGATTTCCCAAGGTCTTACACATAGCAAATGGCAGAACTGGGCATGGAAGTTACAAGCCATGGCTCTTTTGTCAGTGTTTCCCCCCCATATTATACTGGAAGATGACTGGCAGCAGGACCGGGGTGAGGGTAGCTCAGGAAAGTCTCCCTAAAATCTCAGACTCCTGTTCAGAACCACAGTCAGCAACCCTTCCCCTTCCTCCTTGGCCTAGGCCCTACACACTCAGATGGCTCCAACCACAGGGACAATTCCAAACCAATGAGAAGAAGCCAGTCGATGCACGAGTCATGGAGCACAGGGAAACTGAGCCAAGAGGTGCAGACACAGAAGAGAAACCAATCTCTAGACAGAGGCCACCTCAGCTCACAAGGGCCCACCCAACCCTCTAACCATACGCAGACCCAGCCCCCTTCAGGCCCGCTGACCCTGCGGCTACTGAGCCGGTGATTGAAGTTTCTCTTCTGTCAAGCAGGACTCAAGACACATTTTCCCCGTGCACCTGCCTCTTGGCTCAGTTCTGGTATTTCCCGAACGGCGGGTGGTGGAGGGTTCAAGCTCCGCTCCTGGCTCGTACCCACTGGGCCCGTTGCAGTCCACTCTGACCCGACCCTACTCCCTGGACACGCTCTACCCACCCCGGGGCCGCAGTCTTCTGGGGACCAGCCCTATCTGCTGCACTCTCTTGGGCCGAGTGCCCTCCTGCCTCTGGTCCCCCACGCCCGCTCCCACCCAGGGCTCCTCAGAGGCGCCGGGGCCGGACCGCGGAGAGGGAAGAAGGACTTGAAGAGGGGGGGGTTCCGGTTCCGGTCCCACCTGCATCTCGGTCCCCGCGGTTAGCTCCGGCGGCGGCGGCAGCTCCCGCTCCCTGCCCCCCCTCCGCCACAATCTCCCAGCCCCGTTCTGCGCAAGCTCCGGGACCCCTTTTCTCGTCACCGAAGGAAGCGATCATAGAGAAGAGTGGCGAGAGGGAAGGGCACCTTCACACTCACTTCCGCCATCCTCCCACTCTGGGCAACCCTGAAGACCTAACAGGGTGTCACTATTGGAGGGATCGGTGACAGAAGCAGCCGTAGGGGGGGAGTTGGGTCCCATCAGAGCGTCTTCCCAGAGGAAATTCAGGACAAAGGAGAGAAGTTAACCATAGAAAAGCCACTTTAGGCGGTAGAGTCCCGAGGGCCTGTTGAAGGCTAGAGTGGCCACCTAGTAGTGGAAACCAGAGAGATGAGAAAGCTTTTTGAAGGCCCAGTGCAGCCTAGAGCGCCTGGCCCGGCTGCTGACGGCTTACTGCCCTCAAGGAGCTGGGCAAGGGAACAAACGGGTGACCTTGGTGAGGCCCCGCGAGGAGGCGGAGCATGAACTTGCGACCTTGGCTTCTCCGAGGAAACAGACTGGAGGTTGGAGACTCCATCTCTGACAGGAAATAAAGGCGGGAGTAGGGGTGCGACTGAGGGAGCCAAAAATAATGAGGTCAGTTTGGGACATGCTCGTGGACGTCTGGAGGCAGGTGAGCGTACAGTCTGCAGTTTAGAAGAGCCATCAAGACCAGATAGAGGAATTGAGAATCATTAAGGTATAGAGGGTAGTTTAAGTCAAGAGCATGAAGAAATCCTTAATCAATTCAGGTCTCTCACTGACCAAACTCCAGTTGCCCTAAGCAATAAGGGAATCTCTTTACTCAAGCTATTGAAAATCCCAGAGTAGATTAAGCTTCTTCAGGGCTAGCTGAATAAAAGGGCCAAAAGTTATCTGGAACCTGTGGTTCATCTTCTCTAGGCTCTGCTTTCCCCCACACATTTGGCTTCATTCTCAGGCAGGCTTTCCTCTCTTGGTGGTGAAATAGCTTTCTATAGCTCCAAACCATTAGGACTATAGTCCTAATAGCTTAGCAACTCTAATAGGAGCTTGCCTCTTCTGAGATTTGCAATATCCCCAAATTGACTTTAACTTACTGATTTGGATTAAGTGTTCATCCTGGAACACAGAGGCAAGTGACCCAAGAGTTTGGTGATGGGTAAATGCCTTAATTCACATGGAAATGTTCAAGGCTGAGACTGCTGGATGGAGTTGGAAAATTTCATTGTGGAAGGGCAAGTTCTGGACTATCCAGCTTTAGTCCTCCAGCCTCTACAGCTGTAACTGAACCAACATCAGCTTACAGATGCCCTTTGTCTCCATCACCATCTTTAGTCATCCATCGACCCAGTTCACAGAAAGATATCAATGAAAAAGGTGTTAGTTCTCTGGTCATCCTCCTCCTTCCTGATACCTTCACACATCCTTTTGCTGCAGTTGGACCCACTGTGGTCCAGGACGGAGACACAGGTGAGGAATATAAGGAAGGCAAGGGGCTGGTGATGAGGTTAAGTTTGGAAATGTGCCTAAGCTTTCCAACAATATGTTCTGTATCAGCACTGTTCAGTGTGGCAGCCACTAGCCTCATGTGGCTATTAAGCCCTTGATACAGGGCCACTGACTACTGTATTAGACAGTACTGGAAGTACCCGTGGCCAACTAGGTGGAACTTTGTAGCAGAGGTGATCTATGGTTGAGCTGCACAAAGCAGTTAGGTGGTGATCAGACACAAGCAGTGGTTGAAACCATGGATATGAATTATATTGTCTGGGTAATATATGTAAAGAGAACAGATCCAGGGCCTAATTCTCGGGAACAAGCAACACTTAACAGGCAGGCAAAGAAGAGGTATAAAAAGTCTTGAGATGATGTCTTGGGTCAGGTTTCCCAGAAGCAGAAACAGATGAGGATTTGTGTGCAAATGATTTATTTAAAAAGTGTTACCAGAAGAAACCAGTAAGGGAGTGGGAGCAGCAGGAGAGGAAAGCAGAGGAAGCCAGGCAAACTTGTAATCTCAGGCAGCTTGATCTCACAGCGGAGCTCTGGGTGCAAGTTATGTTTCAGCTTTGTCAGACAACAAGGGAACTGGGCCTTACATATGCCAACATCGCTCAGCAGCTGACCAAGGGTTACCCCTGGAGATGTCAATTCCAAGGCAAAGCCTCCAGTAGCCTGAGGGCTGTCCTAAAAAACAGAAACAACAAATCCTGAAAGTTCTGGTAGAAACTACACACCAAAGACCAGCAGTGTACGTGTGTGGGGTGGGCAAAAACAAGTGACAGATAAGGATTCCTGGTACTGCTGTTGTCTCCTGTACAAGACACTGACGACTACCATTGCTGAGCAGCCTTGGTGAGAGTCATTGTAGGGAAGTGAAGGAAGCAGAAGCCAAATGATAGAAGACCTAGGAACAATGAAAGGTGACTAAGTGAGAGGGGGAATATGGAGAGCTGTCCTACACAGTTTGGCCAAAAAGGGAAGGAAAAAGATATGGAGCATTGTAGTTGGAGAGAGAAGAAAGATTTGCTTGTTTATATCCTGAGGGAGAACTACTTACGTCAGAAATCTAAGGAGAAATCCACCAGTAGAGAGGATGGTAACTGAAGGAATGAGTTTTGGGGAAGGTGGGAAGGATGGGATCCAGAGACTGGGTTAAGCCAAGCCATTAACAAGAAAGTAAGAAACACTTCTTCCTCAGTAACACCACATGGAGTACACAGGATGTTCAGTTACTAGTAATAGAAACCCCAATTTAAGGTGGGGGGTTGAACAAGGAGAGGGAGAGTTGGTTCACAGAATTGAAAAATCAAAGGTAGAATGACTTCAGGCATAACTAGAGCCTGCTCAGACAATGCCGATTTGAACTTGGTCTCCTTCTCTTAGCTCTGCTTCCTCTGGACTATCTTCACTCTCAGGCAGGTTGTACCCTCACAGGTAGCAAGATGGCTACCTGCAGCTGCAAGCTTACATTCTACCAGATTAGTAACAACCCTAGAATAAAAAGACCATAGCTTTCCCAGTAGCTCCAACCAATGCAATAAGGTTGAGTCTCATCAGTTCAGCTTGGGTCACCCAATGACCGTCTGTTGTGTAATGAATTTGTCTGATACTTGTCCCATGTTCCCAGCACAGAGAATTAAAAATGTTTGGTATTTCCAGAGCGATAGACATGTGTTATTCATGGGCCCCTTAGACCACACCTGAGTTTTTACTGAGGTGACTCATGGCCAGCCCCTAGGTAATCTGGATGGGGGCTGGTCACCAGAAAGACCAATCTTGTGATAAGAGGGTCAGGATTTTGAGCCAGCTTAGCCTCCAGGGAGGGGATGGGGGCCTGCAGATTGAATTCACAGGGTTATGATTTAATCAATCATGACTAATAATGAAACCCCAATAAATACTCTGAGCAGTGAAGTTCAATGGGGCTTCCTGGTTGGCGAATACACTGATGTTCCAGGAGGCCAATATGCCTATTCTGTGGGGAGAGGGAAAGGATGCTCTGCATTTGGACCCTCCCAGACCTCACCCTGTGTCTCTTCCTTTGGTTGTCCCTGACTTGTATCATTTATTGTAAAACTGTAATCATAAAGTATAGCAGTTTCCTGCAGCCTATGCGTTTTTCTAGCAAATTACCAAACTGTGTGTGTATGGGGGGTGGGGGTAGGGTCATGGGAAACTCCGAGATATGTAGCCAGTTGGTCAGAAGTGCAGCTGGCATTTGACATGGGCAGTCTTGTGAATAATTGAGCCCTTAACCTGTGGGATTTGTGCTAACCTTGGGTAGTTAGTGCCAGAATTGAACTTCAGTACACCAGTTGGGGTTGAAACAGAATACTAACCCTGCACCAATACTTTTAACTGGGGGGATAGATTATGCTACTTGGTAAACACTGGATCATGAACCCATCTGAGACTGGGAAGAGCTGAGCATGGCAGAAGGTGTCTCTTCAAAGGAAAACCAGGGTGACTGAAGAGGGAGAATCCCATTGCTATAGGATTCTTTTGGAGGTCAGACTGACCCTCCCACACCCCAGAAGAGGATTTCTTGTACTGTCTTCTCTCCTGTGATGTCCAGCTTAGCCTTGGTGCTTTGGCCTGTACCTTCCACCCCTCCAAATCATACTCAGCTCTGTCAGGACAGTGTGACAGCCTAAAGTACTCCGGCTTTACTTAGGCTCTGCCTCTGAACCTACACACACCACTTCCCTCATTTCTTCCCTCTGGTTTCGGGCTTCAATGTGTGTCTGACTTCCTCTAGAAAGTTGGGCAGGGCTGAACCTGTGCCTTTTACTTAGTAGCTTTTCACCAAGTGTTTTCAACTGAAATGTCTTGTCACATCTGTGTGACACCAGTATGACCAAAGTAATGTGTCTGGAAGGGCATCCAGGTCCAGTATGGGGCTGGGGGTTGTGCGGGATGAAAGGAGAGGAGACTGGTGCAGTGCTCTGCGAGAGGGTTGAAGCTGACCTGGCCAGGATAATGCAGGGGTGTTAGTACCTAGAAGAATGTTCAGAGAGATATTTGAGGAAACACTGCCAAGCTGGCTGGTAGGGAAAAGAGTAAAGGATGCCCCTGAGCTCCCTAAAAGTCTGTTCAGTGACACTGAGGACAAAACTCTGGGTCCTAATCTTTAAGTTGCCACTAAGTTGCCAACCCAGTCCTCATTTCAATTACTCCAAACCCCATCTGCACTTTGTTTTTTAAAAGATTTTATTTATTTACTTTTAGAGAGAGAAGGGAGAGACAGAAACATTGTCGTGTGAGAGAAACACTGACCAGCTGCCTCTTGCATGCACCCCAACCAGGGACTGGACCTGAAACCCAGGAACTGAACCAGCAACTCTTCTCTTTGCTGGATGATGCTCAACCAACTGAGCCATGCCAGTCAGGGCCCCACCCTCATTTTAGAAGTTAGAGCTACAAGAAATCTTATAAATCATACAGTGTAACCTTGTCACTCCATCCCCATTTTATAGATAATAGAGGCCTCCAAAGTTAGTGACTCACCTTTATTTTTTAAATGTGAATACAAAGCTTGCTTTCCATTGAAAACATCAGGGAAGTTTACAAGCCCAACACAAATGCTCAACTGAAATGACTTGACACATAATTCCTTCAACAAATATTTCTTCACCTGTCAGGCACTGTTCTTAGAATAAGAGATAAGTTCTTATTGTCATGAGCTGGTGACACAGAAAAAAGCAACCAAGCAAACTTTGTAATTTTGAATATTTAGGTGCTATGAAGAAAATCAAAGGGGGTAATTGACAAAAGGGTGACCTGGGCTACTTTAGATAGAAGAGGTGACATTTGAGGTGGGACCTGAGTAAGGAGTAAGAATGCAACACAGGGAAAGCTACAAGGAAAAACATCAAAGACACTGAGGTAGAAACAATTGTGGACGTCTGCAGAATAGAAGGATGGCCAGTATGCCTGGGAGGGAGTGAGGGGAAATCATACTAGATGGGGTCAAGGAGGCAGGCAGGGGCCAGATCATGCAAGTCTTGTGGGCCATGGGAGTTTGGATTTTTTAATAACAGCTTTATTGAGATATAATTTACCTGCTATACAATCCACCCACTTCAATTAAGAGTTTGGCTTTTATACTAAATTTCACAAGAAGTCATTAAGAAGGCATTAATTTCTTAGCCAAATTTTAAAGACTGATGTGGCTACTGTGTGGAGGATGGATTTGACAGCTATTGAGAATAAAAGTGGAAGCTGGGAGGCCCACTGGAGAACCTGTGAGGTAACCTAGATAAGAGATGATTCCAGATTGAACCACAGTGTCCACAGTAGAGATAGAGAGAAGGGGTCACACTCAGGATATATTTTGGAGACAGAACCAGTTGGGTTAGGTGTAGAGTCAGGGGAAGGGTAAATGGTGATGTCGTTTACTAGGTGTGTAAGAAGAGTGTGGCAGAGCTGAGAATCCTGTTCTAGATATGTGAAATCAGGGCACCACACAGAGGCACCCACCAGTCTGGAAGTCTCATTAATTTAAGGCAAACATTCAAAGAGCCCTACAGTGGTCGGGCACAGAGGATATAAAGATAAAGGAAGCCCAGTCCTGGCCCTACTCAAGTCACTCAGTCTCAAACAAGTGAAACCAAGAACTATGTCTCAGGGTACCAAGCACTGGAAGAGAGGGTATCTGTTATGATGTATTTGGCTGCAAATAAAGACAACTCTGACACAATCTGGCTTAAACAAAAAGGACACTGTCATTACACACCACAAGGAGTCCAGCCTTCTAAGATCCTCTTCACTTTTTTCTCTTCTGGATTTTGGCTGCATTATTGCCTGGAAGCAAGATGAGCATGGTAGTTCTAAGCTTCCCATCCAGACCCAGGAACATTCAGAGTCAAAAGGGGGTTCATTTCTTTGGTGTTTCCTTCTTAAGAATGAGGGACCTTTTCTTGGAAGCCATCCCCCCACCCCCGCCAGATCTCTTACTAATCACCAGCCTCAAAGGAGTCACACCTGGCTGGAAACAAACCTCTTGGCAAAAGGAACAGGACCACCAGAAGTGGACTAAACATGTGAGGATTTATTCCTGGAATGGGAAAAGGGCCACCCTGAGGAAAACCAGAGCCCTCCCTGCCCGCAGGAAGATGGACAATGGCTGTTAAGCAGGAGTTCAGAGTGTCTGCCACACAGCAGGATGAAGGGACTGCTGGGAGCCCTGGAAGGCCATGTGATTTCAAAAGCATCTTTTTGAATGAGTTCAAGCTTCTGCAAAAAGGACTTTTTTTTTTTACTATAATTACATAAAATGTTTGAGAGAAACATCTCTCTCTTCCCCAAGCAAATTTATAGCTTCCTAAAGTCACGATTGCTTTCCACTTCCCTTGTCCTCGAAATGGCATACATGCCATTTTTCTATAGTAGTAGTGAGCCTTCCTCTTCATGTAACACTGCTCACAAGCATTTTTACAGGTGGTTGAGTCCCCTTCTTTCTGCAGATCTGAATCCATTCCACTAATATTTCATTTAGTGGCTCTGCCAAAATTTATGCCACCATATCCATGTACTGGATATTTGTGTTCCTTCCACTCTGTCACTGTGTTGTCAACCATGTGGTCACAGACATGGCTCAGCACCTGGGGAAATTCCCTGCCGTCAGTTCTGCCCCCAAACATCAAAGCCAGAACACATCTCTGAGCCTTCCTCCAATACAAAAAACACTGACATATGATGATCTAGGTTTCTCCAATCAGACACATACATGTAAGACTTTGAATATGCCAAGCTTTGGAGTAAGGGGAAGAGAAGGTCTCTTTATGGATGCAGCAGTGGCGTCAGTGCCACCAGCAGTAGCTGTTGCAGACAAGTTTAAGTCTTGGTATTTAGTATTTGGTGGCAATGGCAGTAGTAGCAGTTTTCTTATCAGGTCAAATCAGTTCTACGGCTTAGGAGCTATTTCTCCAGCTCATCCCACAATTCTGTAAGCTGCCTAATACCCTAAAACAAATCTTTATTCTGTTTAAGTCAATCAATGTAAATTCTGTCATCTGTAAATCAAGACTCCTGACTATTACAGAGGATGCTACGTCAACAGCTCTATAAAAACTTTTCTCCCTTTGGACTTTTCTGAGCACTGTTTCTCAAGTTTCAGTTATTCATGTACCATTTCCCCCTAAATTTATCATATATTCATATGACCCATATTATCTACCAAACACTGCTTTTAAACTGTTTCATATTTTACAGTATTTACTTATACGTCTTTTTTTTCAAGCTAGTACACATTAAAATACACCACCACCGAAACTGAAAGTTTAAATTTCCTTAAGAAGAAAAGTTAGCCCTGTCTCATGATGCTCAGTGGATTGAGCACCAGTCTGCGAACCAAAGTGTTGACCGGTTTGATTCCCAGTCAGGGAACATGCCTGGATTGCAGACCAGGTCCTTACTTGGGGCTCGTGAGAGGCAACCACACATTGATATTTTTCTCCCTCCCTTCCCTTCTCTCTAAAAATAAATGAATAAAATCTTAAGAAAAAAAGAAAGTTTACCACCCCCCAAAACTAGTGGCCAATAATGTCATAGGATAAATTTCCAGGAGTGGAATGACTGAGGGACAAAAAAAAAACAAACCCACCACCCCACCCTTTTATACTGTACCAGCCCCTTCCTAAGCAGAGCTGACAGGTTGGAGGGACCAGGAGGCCAGAAATCTTAGCCAGTTTCTCATTTTACCTGAGCAATAAAATGACTTATATTATAGTGCAGTGCAGTCAAGTACACTTTTTTGAAGTTTAATAGTATTGGTTTCCGTAATCCCCAATGCTGTTTTCTCACCTGTAAAATGAAGGAAATACCAGTTCATATCAGTGAAACAATATAAAGCATTTGCCCAATGCCTGATCCATAAGCTCTAGTTTATTATGTCTCCCTCTCCTCTGAGCTTAAGGTGTGTATGTGCGTGTATAATAAATAAATATGCTTTCTCTGTCTGTGCCCAGACCCTATTGAATCATAATTTCTAAGGGGGAATCTATTTTAAACAAACGTGGTCTCCCTGGCTGGCGAGGCGTAGCAGAGTGAGTGCCAGCCTGCCAATGGAAAAGTCATCGGCTGCATTCCCAGTCAGGGCACATGCCTGGGTTGTGGGCCAGGTCCTCACTTGGGGGAGTGTGAGAGGCAACTGCTTGATGTATCTCTCACATGTGGATGTTTCTCTCCCTTTCTTTCTCCCTCCATTCCCATCTCTAAAAAAACCCCACATGCAGTCAAGTCAATTGAATCCTAGGATCTAATGAATTTTGGAAACATTAACCAGGATTAAATAAGCAGCTGCTATTATCCCAAGGTGATGAAATGATGGATATGAAAGTTAAAGGTTATATACTATCCTTGCACTCTTCATTCACTCAACAGACATCTACTGAGCACTTACTGGGTGCCCAGCCCTGCCTTCTGCGCTGAGAAGAAAGACAGGGGGCTCCTCAAGGTGCCTGAGGCTGGTCCCTCCCTTTTGTTGTCATCACTAAAATTGGGTGGGTGGGGCAAAGAACAAGGGAACTATTCCTTTTACTGCTGAGGTGCGACGTGGGTGGACAGCAAAGCTTTGTCTGTCCCAGCAAGGCTGTGAACAAAAAGGGCGGGTATTTGATGGTTAAGGACTTTGCGACCTGGAGGTCCCCGGGGCCCCCTCCTACCTCCTGCCCAGCTCATTTACTCTCAGAGCAGGATGTCAGGATCTTTCAATGCAGTAGATATTACTACTGTAATCCCTTTTTACAGATAAGAAAACAAAGGCTCCGCGGAGACGATGTGTCATATTTGAACTCTACGCCGAAAAGCACCCAGGATCTTCTTCCTCAGCCTGGCTGCAAGACCTCGTCCTACTTCCCGCTGTGGCATAAAGGCCACCAGATCTCTCGTCAGACACGTGCAGTAGGTCTGGGTCGGACTCCCAGGGGCTTGGGACTTGGACGTTCCAGAGCAGTCCGTGCGGAGGGAGGCCGCCTCTGCCTCATGGAGGTCGGGACCCTCCCTCCGGACCCGGCCTAAACCCTACCTAATTCCTCGGCTAACCGGCCGCTCTGCGAACGACTAACCGAGTCCGTGAGTCTTCCGGCCACTGGTGCATTATGGGACACTCCACATTTCCCCCGGCTCCGCCGGGGAGAACTGCTTGACCCTCTTCCTCCCATGAGGCCCGAGGGGGGGTGTGGAAACCTCCGTCCTTACCCGCTTCCGAGAATAGCATTTACCTTTCTTGACGTCTTCCGTCCCGTGCCCGGAAGTTGGCGAAGATAGCCATAGAAATTGGTGGCTAGAGGCTCCCGGACTTGCCCTCCCGTCCTCACTTCCGCCGGAAGTGGCTGCCAGTCGCAATTGCCCTCTTGCTGCACGCGCGGGCGTCTGGTCGCCGGTACCCGGTTCGCGGGGAGTGAATACGACCATAATGGCAGCCACCACCCTGCTGCGCGCGACGCCCCTCTTCAGCGGTGAGGGGGTGGGGAGCCTGATAGCGGTACAGGGACACGTGGGAGTCTCCTGGAGTGGCCGGGCTTGGACCCGCGCCTTGACTCCAAGCGTCTGCCCCGCAGGTCTCGGCGCCGGCTCTACCCCACTACTGCAGGGCTTGTTACAGCCGCTGAAGGCCCCGGCACTGACCCTCTTGTGCCGTGGCCTGGCCGTGGAGGCCAAGAAGACCTATGTGCGCGACAAGCCCCATGTGAATGTGGGTACCATCGGCCATGTGGACCACGGCAAGACCACACTGACCGCGGCCATCACGAAAAGTAAGCGGGGTTGCAGTTGGGCATCCAGCAACGCTAGCTCTGCAGGTGGGACCTGGAGCCATGGAGGTGGGGCCAGCAAAGTGGCTGCTGTTTAGTTTAGTTCCAGGAGCCAGAACTCCAATGAAGGTGGGTTGAAAGAAGCAGGAAACAGGTTTTCCCTGAATATGATGAACTTTGTGATGCATAAATTGGAGGACTCTGAAAGACCTCCCTCTGGCTATAGGAACTACCCTGTAAGCAGGGGCTTTACCCTCGAAGGTGGCTGAGCATACCCTTGAGGCTCTAGCATTTCTTTCTGACCGGTTCTATCTGTTGGAGGGTTTGAGGGAGGGGTCATCCTCCCAGGCTGTCCTTTGTTTCAGTGGGAGGGACTTAGGGGTGTGGCCCGAGTCCTGCCTCTACCTAGGGGACTTGAGCTGAGAGCTGTGTTCTTTTCTCTCCCTCTCCCTTTAGTTTTAGCTGAGGGAGGTGGGGCCAAGTTTAAGAAGTATGAGGAGATTGACAATGCCCCTGAGGAGCGAGCCCGAGGCATCACCATCAATGCAGCTCATGTGGAGTATAGCACTGCTGCCCGCCACTACGCCCACACAGACTGCCCAGGTCACGCAGATTATGTTAAGGTGAGAGTGTCTCTGGGGACAGGGCCAGGAGCTGCCTCCTGTCAGGAGAAATGTTAGGTTTGTGGAGAGGAGGTTGATACTCAAGACATGAGGTTTGAGATTATGGATTTGTGGGCATGGCCCCTTAAAGTGGGTGGTGAGGAAATGGCAGAGAAAAGTGAGATTCAGTTCCTAACTGTTGTGCATGTCTAAATGGAGGTGGATCTGAGGAGGTCACTGAAATAGGCTGAGTGTATTCTTTCCTCTCCTACCCAGAATATGATTACAGGCACTGCCCCCCTTGACGGCTGCATCCTGGTGGTGGCAGCCAATGATGGCCCGATGCCCCAGACCCGAGAGCACTTATTACTGGCCAAACAGGTATGCAGAGCCTGGGTAGGAGTGGAAAGAGGAAGAGTGGGGTGTTGAGCCAGTTAGGACACCATCTCCCTCTTTCCCATCTACAGATTGGAGTAGAGCATGTTGTGGTGTATGTGAACAAGGCAGATGCCGTCCAGGACTCTGAGATGGTGGAGCTAGTCGAGCTGGAAATCCGGGAACTGCTCACTGAGTTTGGCTACAAAGGGGAGGACACCCCAGTCATCGTAGGCTCTGCCCTTTGTGCCCTTGAGGTGAAGGCAGGGTCAGGCAGGGGCTGCTGTGGTAGAGGATGGGGCTGGATAGGCATCCAGAGCTGTGCTTTGAGTCTGGGGAGTGGTTCTTGTTAAGCAGAAAGAGAATTTCAGAGTCCTGTCATTTCCCCATCCCTGCCACCCCAGCAACGTGACCCTGAGCTAGGCCTGAAGTCTGTGCAGAAGCTGCTGGATGCTGTGGACACTCACATCCCAGTGCCCACCCGGGATCTGGAGAAGCCTTTCCTGCTACCTGTAGAGTCAGTTTACTCTATCCCTGGTGAGGACTGTACTCATTTTCATTGCCCCCCCTCCCCCGTCCCATCAAGAGCCTCACCCACAGTCCCTGGTGTCCTGTCTTGTTCCTTCACAGGCCGGGGCACTGTGGTGACAGGTACACTAGAACGTGGCATTTTGAAGAAGGGAGATGAGTGTGAGTTCCTGGGACATAACAAGAACATTCGCACTGTGGTGACAGGTATAGGAAGAAAGCCTTGAGACCCAGGGACTCGCCCCAGGATGACCATTCCCTTTGCAGGTCCCTTGTGTCTTTCCTCTGCCCCAAACCATCCTCCCTTGTCTCTTCTTCCTCCTAGGCATTGAAATGTTCCACAAGAGCCTGGAGAGGGCAGAGGCAGGTGATAATCTTGGGGCCCTGGTTAGAGGCTTGAAGCGGGAAGACCTGAGACGTGGCCTGGTTATGGCCAAACCAGGTTCCATCCAGCCCCACCAGAAGGTGGAGGCACAGGTGAGGGCTCCGGGTGATGGTGGGCAGGGCTCACTGAGACAAACTGCCCCCTAGAGGTGGTGCTTCTAGCCACTTGCTCTGTCTTCCAGGTTTACATCCTCAGCAAAGAGGAAGGTGGCCGCCACAAGCCCTTTGTATCCCACTTTATGCCTGTCATGTTCTCCCTGACTTGGGACATGGCCTGTCGTATCATCTTACCTCCAGGGAAGGTGGGTATAGGGATGTGAAGGAGCACTGTGCATATCAGGTCTGCCTCACTTCCAGTTCTAAAGGTGTATGTGACAATGCGGGTGACTTTTTGTGGGGTGAAGAGAGGCTTGCTGATGTAGAACTAATGATGAAGGGCATGGACCAGTGGTTTTAGGAGGAGTGAGTCCTCACCTCATCCAGTATTCCCTAGGCTGAAGTAGATTAAAAACCTATCTCTATTAGAATTTACCCAAAAAGACTTCCCAGAAAAGGGTATTTCTTCTTAAGAGTTTCGCTATGCATAGGGCTTAGAGAGGTCAATGAGTAAGAAACCTGCATAACCCAAAATTGCCTCAACATTTCTCCTCAAGAATGCACCTTAGGGGAACACTGATCATTGGTCCTTTTTTTTTGCCTTTGCATATCCTGTTTACATCTGCCTGACAGCTGGGATGAAGCTGTCCCCAGAAAGAGTAATCATCCTGCTGCATTTTCCCATAATCTTTCACCTTGATAGCCAACCAACAGTTGGAATGAAGGCACCTTGGAGGCCATGCATGATCCATTTCTGCCCCCTCCAGGAGCTTGCTATGCCTGGGGAGGACCTGAAGCTTAGCCTAATTTTGCGGCAGCCAATGATCTTAGAAAAAGGCCAGCGTTTTACTCTGCGAGATGGCAACCGGACCATTGGCACCGGCCTCGTCACTGACACGCCAGCCATGACTGAGGAGGACAAGAACATAAAGTGGAGTTGAGTCTGGACCTCTGCTCAGGCTTGTATGTTCAGGGCTGTGCTGGCCAGTGTTCTGTCCTGCTTCTGAGGCTCCCTTCCTAGGGCATAGGCTGCAACCCAGCAAAGTTGCAGCTAGACTGACACTTCCCCATGGCCTGCCAAGTGAGGTAGGTCAATAAACTGTTCTGTGAATAGTAAGCCAGCCTGGGTCTTGTGTCCTTTGTATAAGTTGGAAAGATGAGGAAGTATAAAAAGGAAACAGAAGCCCAAAAGGTACCCTGGAGCCATTTTTACTGAGCTTTCTAGCCTCAGGTGTTCATCTCAATGGTAGAGGCTGGGAATGCTCCTCTTTGTAAAGCTATCAGCACGGCTGTAGCAACTTGGGAGAAACCCGAGTGTTGAAAAGTAGTCTAGTGAGCTTTGTATGCTACAGAAGGATATTGCTGCCCTGGCTGGCATAGCTCATTGGATTGAGGACGGGCTGCAAACCAAAGTGTTGCCAGTTCAATTCCCAGTCAGGGCACATGCCTGGGTTTCGGGCCAGGACCCTAGTGGGGGACACATGAGAGGCAACCACACGTTGATACTGCTCTCCCTCTCTTTTTCCCTCCCTTCCCCTTTCTAAAAATAAATAAAATCTTTTTTTTTTTTAAAGGATATTGCTGGATATCATTCTGGGCGATAGTGTGAAAGGATTTCTCACTTGGAGCCAGCACTGGCTCAGCTCATCTCCTGGAGTGGTTACTAGGCATGTCATGTTTAGCTACCCTTGTGTAAGCCCTGATACTGGGGACTGTATCTTACCTATGGAACCAGCACTCTGCACCTAAGAGGTACTTGATTAACACAAAATCTGTGCTTAATGACCACTGTCATTAATTCCAAACAGGCTGGAGAAATTGCAGAATGAAGGTTTCACTTTCAATTTGAGATTTTATCAGGCATGGAGAGAATAAAATGCTGAGTAGATTTTTAAAGACTTCAATCGACTGACCAGGATGCTAACTTGAAACAAAAAAAGGTGATATTCAGGAGGGATTAATGGGCACACCTTTCAAATTTGGGTCCTGACAAATGCATATATTCAAGGCATCCTACTGACAAGCATCCCTGAGAGGGGAGGCTCTCCAATGTGAAAGCTATTTTGAGAAATTCAGAACCTGGTGACTCCAGAGAAGAGAGAAACTTGTGAGAGGCTCAAGGGAAGGAGAACTTAATTTAGGGCAGGTCTACTTGTTTTTTACCTTCAGTGTCCAAGGAGCTACTGAGAGTTTTCACAGGGATTCCTGTCTGGGTGGAGTATAGTTCCCTTCCAGCTCTTGAGATTTCTCCTCTTAGCATTTAAGTCAACACCAGTCTGCAGTTCTTCCTTAAAGCATCAAAAGGACTATGCAGTAACATCTGCAGTTAAATGACTTGCAGAATGAGACCCATCTCTTCATCTGTACATCAGACATCCTCAACCCAATTGAAGACTTTATTGCTTCTTCCATCACTGCCCCCCAACCCCAACTGACATCCCTAAAGAGCTCTTTAATTTGGGACCTCAGAACTGCCCATCTTAAGCAGCCAATCAGCTGCTAGAATCCTTTTTCATTTACCTCTAATATACCTCCCCTCTGTCCCTCAACCCCATGCTCATCCACCAGGTTTCAGATCCTCACACCCTGGGAATTCTTTCCCAATATCTAAACTTCATTCTTCCCACCCGGTCCATTTTCTCTGGCTTTGGTTCAAGCTGAAATTTCCCTGCTAAGGGTGTAATCTCCATTTCAGATACAAGAAAACCAAGGTTTGAGGAAGAATTCCCACTGCTACCTTAAAAAGAAAACCCCAAAACCTCTGAAGTCTTTTCTCCATCCCATGCTTGGTTCTTGTCTTGCCCACAAACTCTAGTTTAACTGATTCCCCTAAACCTGACAACTCAGGTTCTGCCTCTCAACTTCTTCCACTGCCACTTCATTTTTACAGGCCCCACCCATAGGTCTCTGTTTCCAGTGACCATATACATTAATGTATTTCAGCTTAAAAGGGATAAACGATTCATTAGGACCAATTTTGGGGTGAGAAAACAGTGCCTGGGAGGTTAGGTGATCCATGTGGCAGTCAGAGCCAGAAGGGCAGAACCCTCAGGCTGTCCTGTCACACTGGCTCTGTCTTGGGAACCACATCATACATTTAAGACTGACAGCTCTTGGGTTTGTAACCAAGCAGACGGACCTGTTGTGGTGGTGCCTTGGTATAGGACCAGCAGTTAGTATTGGGAGCAACAAGTCTTTACTTACAACATTCCAATCTGGAGGTGGGGGGTGGTTGGCTTGGGGGTACTTCAGCTTGGAGCCCTTTCCTATGAGACCCAGCACTTCCCTTGTTCCCCCAGAAGCAAACCCAATAGTTCATATTCTTAAGCCAGTTGTGCAAACAGGTCTCCAGCCCTGCTGGAAGGTACCCAAGTCCCCCTTCTCATGCAGCATCTCTCTTCAGAATCTGGAGTATGATGTCCTCAGCCTCCACCTAACAGTCCAGGAAAACATGTGCTGTGTTACACTAGATCACGGTGAAACTCAGAGAAGGCACAGTCCCGAGTGTCCAGATAGTCAGGATTTGCAGGGCAGGTCAGCACCTTGCAGGGGCAATCTTTGAAGTCCTCTAGAGCCTGCACAATCAAAGCAGCATGCTTGCTGTCATATTAGTCCAGAGGACCAGCTCCTATAACCAACATGGCTCCTCTCTACCTTCACTATCAGCTGCATCATGGTTCCTCCTCACTCTTCAAATGGCTGCTCACCCTTAGTTTAAATCCTGACTCAGGGCCTCTTGTGTGACCTCTAACTCCCCACACAATGAGTTACATTTGCCAGTTTTCTGTGGTTTACATTCTCTCGGCTGCCATCCAGTCAGGGTAAGAGTGACTCAATGATCCAGGGGGGAACCAGCTATGTCAAGAGTCAGGATCCAGTCTGAAAGTCATGCCCACCTTGTCCCAAGGCAGTAGCACAGCTAAACTAGCTAAGTTGCCAGTGCAATGCAAAGTGCTCAATCCTATCATTTGCTCTTCCCCATCCCCCAAACAAGGTTTGGGGGATGGCTTTGGGGACCTATAAGTCTACATCCCTGTTTCAGGTTGGCCAAACTTCATTTGGTTTTTCTCGATGACACTAGTCTCAATGACTGTAGCTTGTCTTTAACTTCATTTGAAACACTTTTGTTAGACTGTGACAGCTGTCACATCAGCATGAATTCAAAAACATCAAAATTGGTGAATTTTTGTGTAGCCATTTTAATATTATAGAAAAAAATAAGCTATTTGAAGAATGGTAAAATGCCACTGAAACGCGTAAAAAGATTTGTGCATTGTATGAGGGTGTCATGAATGTGTCAAAAATGGTTTACAAAGTTTTGTGCTGGAGATTTCTCGCTAGATGATGGTCCACGGCTGGGTAGATTGGCTGAGGCCGACAAACTGAGATATTAACTGAGAACAATGTTATACCCACGATAGCTGACATACTCAAAGTACCCAAATTGATAAAATTACTAGAGAAAATGAAAGATGTCTTATTTTACAGAAAAAACGGAAGATACTTTTTGGCCAACCCAATACAGTATCTCTATTCTCTAAAGAGGAAACTAGACGCAGGTTAAGTTAGTTTAAAATTTTATTTTTTTTAATTTTTTAAATATTTTTATGTAATAAAAAGTAAAAGTCCTGTCCAACCATCCTTGTGGGATATCTGTCTCTCACACAGATCACTCAAGTTAATGGGGAAGGAAGAACATGGGGCCCAAGTCTGACATTATAAATAATAGAAAATAAAAGATCTTTTGTCTCCAGCAGGGGTAAGAGGATGGGAGGGCAAGATGGGGTGGGGATGGGCAGGGGCAGAGTAGGAACCCCCCCACCCCCGCTGGACCCTGGCCCACCCACTTTGAGGCCTCTCCCATTCAAGGTGCTTGGCAGGAATCCCCCAGCTCCCCCAGGGGAAAGGGGAGATTGGGGGGCTGGGACTGGTCCGAGCTGCTGGGGGAAGAGACATAGATCACTCTTCCCTCCACTCATGGAGGTCTCAGGTCGCGGCCAGGACAATCTTCAGTTCCCCGGGGGGTGGAAGGGGAGCTGCTGGGAGGGATGAGATTGAACTGGTTGGAGGGGAAAGAGAAGAGAGCAGGAGCATTAGAACCCAAGCAGCTGTCCCTTCATCCAATGCCGTCCAGTGTGGGGTGTGGGGGGAGTGTTTGGGTAGGAGCGGCCTCCTCAAGGTGTCTCATGGGGCTGTCAGAAGCACAGATCAAACACTGTTTCCCAGTGAGCCAGAGCCCTTACTTGTGTGCCCAGCTCAGCCCCCCACACCCCAGCCTGGCCCTGTCTGCTGCGCTGACCTTACCTCGGCTAAGTCAGGAGACAGTCGGGGTCACTGAGAGCTGGGGAGGCAGTGGGGAGGGGGGCTGCTGGATCACAACTGAGCGAGGACGGAGGGAAGCAAAGGACAGAGCCAGGAGCAAGCCCCTGGCGGCGGCGACTGTGGCTTCTGCCCACCCTACATACTTCACAGACAGGTGCAGGTCGGCGGGCGCCCTGTGGGACAGCCCTGCCTCCAAGACCCCTCACTCCCCACCCAGAACCCGTGCATCCTGCCCCACCTGCAGCCCATCAGCTCTTCCATGCCAAATTCCCCCAGCTAACGAGAACTCACGAATCCTGTCATCGGCTCCTCCTGGAAATCCAGGCGCCTGGCCAGGCTGCTCACCTTGGGGGTGTCCGATGTAGGGGTAGGGTGAGGGTGTGGAAGCTGAGAGTGCAGGCACCCCACTCTGGGGCACTGCGCCTTGGGGGGGACCCCCATGGCTCTGGGGTGGGTGCAGCAGCATCACCTGGGGCGGGTGGGGAGCCCCAGGGTGAGGGGGCGGGGCTGCTGTGATTCCAGTTTGGACATGGGCCTGCAGAAAACAGAAAGTAGCTGGGATTACCGCAGAAGCTTGACACAGGTGCCGAGAATCCTAGTGTCAGGAACACTACGTAAAGGTGGCACTGGGAACTCAGGAATGGGATAGCATCATGGCTCAGGTCCTCATAGCAAAACAGGCCCAGATGAAGCAGGTCCCCTGGGCTCTTACCTGGGTAACATGGGCCATGTTGGTGAAGCCGTGGGGCAGCTGCTGGTGGGCATGGATGGCATACACAGCAGCTGGTTGGGGGAAGCTGCTCTGAGGGGACTGGGCAGAAGGTCCCGGTGGCAGAGAAGGTGGCGTGCCTGTCAAGGCCCCTGGGTGGTACAGATTCTGCTGTGGCTGTCCACTGCCCAGGTGTGGGGCCTGCCCTGCCTGGTGCTGTCAGGGGGGAGGGGAAGGGTCAGTGCCACCCACTCCTCTGATACCCAGGCCTTCTACCCACTGACCTGATCCTCCCTGCTGAGAAAACGTCCCAAGCTCTATTCCTTTTTTTAAGCCACACATTTCTGCCCCAACCACTGAGATCCCCCATGGCAGGCACCTGGACAGGACTGGGGGCTGCATGCTGGGACTGTGGCTGGCTCCCAGTAGGTGTGGTGGCTGGCTGTGGCTGGTGGGCATGGAGCTGTGTGGCATGGTGTGGATAGGACTGGTGAACAGTGGCTACAGTAGGAAGGAGAGAAAAATCAGTGCTGAGCACACTAGAGGGGACTGAGAAGCACAGCCTGAAAGGGGAGGGTCCAGTAGTACTCACCATAAAGGGCTTGGGGCGTGGGCTGCTCTGCAGAAGGGTACTGAGGGGTAGAGGATGACACAATGGCTTGGGGATGGCTGCCCGATGTCAGCATGCGCGGATTGCTCTGAAGCATGGGGGCAAACACCGGCTGGAACAGCAAGAAGAGAAATGGTTGGCACAGCACAGGACGTGGAGGGCATAACCTCTGCAGAGCACTGCTCTGGCCTTGTCACAACTACCTTGTCAAACATTCACAATATACTTATATAGTATATTCACAACTAACTTATATCGATGCTATCTTATCAACACTTTATTTAATTTGTGGGTGGGGTGCGACAATGACAACGATAAGTAAGGCTTAAGTTTTTAAGTGCCTTGCAACAGGTCCTTCCAGAGAGAGGACTGAAGCGTAAACCTGACACCACAACCCAGAACACTGCATGCCTCTCATCCAGCTCCTCTGAGTCAGGGAGGTGAAGATAGGATCTCTAGCAGGGCCTCTGTACCCCAATGTCCCTCCTGTGCCTCAGTTACCTGCGAGGGGTAGTGGGCCATGGGCTGCATCATGGCAGGCTGGCCTGGGAACTGCTGTGGATTGTAGGGGATGTAGGAAGAATAAGGTGTGGCAGCCACCAGAGGTGGGCCAGCAGCAGCGGCGGCCTGCATCATTGGAGGGGCTGAGGCTGGCTGGTGTTGGTCCGAGCGCTGAGGGGGCAGGGAACCTGGGAGTGGGGGGAAAATAGTGCAGAGCTCAAGCTCCATCTGCCAGGAGGCAATGGGCAGCCCCACTGACTGCCCCTCCCCACCCTGCTCACCTTTTGCTCCCCGGTACTTGCCCTGCTGTCCAGGCACTGAGTTGGATACAGGATATGGATACATCTGAGGTGCCTAGGGACAAGAACACAGACGAGGCTGAATGACTTGCTGACAAATGACGAGAACACGCCTGACCTGGACCCTCAGCCATCCCGACCAAACCTCCTACCCTGGGCCATCTAGTCTTTTCTCTTACCTGAACAGCTGGTCCCATGTGGATCTGAGGTATGTAGGAAATGTACTGGGGGCTATACAGCCCACTCTGGCCTGCTGTCAGCACCGGGATAGAGGGAGTAGAATGAGTCCGGGGCCCTGGAGAGGTTGGAGTACTGGTGGATTTATTCTGTAAGACACAAGGGAGAACATTACAAAATCTCTTAATTTTTCTATCCCCCCCCCCCATTGCCTATATAGCAACATCATTTGCGGAGGGAGTGACACGTGCCAAACATACAAACACATCCTACACTTTCTCTTGCTTAAGCCTCACATCAAATCCTAAGAGATGGACACACTCAAATTATAGGTGACAAAACTGAGGCAAATAGGTTAAACAGCTTGTAAATAAACACAGGGGTGTAGGCCAAGTCAGTGGGCCGAAACAAAGCCTATGCTTGTAACTACTACACTCAGAAACTCCCTGAGCCAAATGCTAAGAGAGAAACCTGTAAACATCTGTCTGACACATCGTGATCCTCTGTGCCACCTAGCCCTGAAACGTGTCTGTTTTCCCCAAACCAGCCCAACTGCTGCCATCCTGCCACACTTTGTCTCCTCTCACTGCCCTACATCAAGTGCTCCCCCTCCAGTGTTGTTACTCCATTCCCAAGTCTCCTTTATGGAAGATGTTACCCCATCTCACCACAGACAGTAGAGGTTTTGTGGGATTGAACTCCTTAGCATTGGGATTCAATGTTGACTTCTTTACTTGTCTATGAGAAAAAAATAAAGTAAATCCTCATGGCTTGCTCCTCAACATCCAACACCCACCCAGCTCCTACTTCACTCACTCGGCAACAGGGCCCTCATCCTTGTCATCGCCCTTGATGAGGCCCACTGGGGGGCTGCCGGTTTGGCTTGGGCAAGGTGTTGGGGGCTGATCTGGCCCCTCGGTGCCTCCTCCTGGAGGCAGGGGTGGTTTGTCCTCCTTATCCAATATGGACTCTGTCTTGGAGGAGACTGGGGACCCCATGGGCTCTGAAGTCAGTAGACCATCAACTTCCTTCTCTTTCCCTTTGGCCTCCTCCTTTAAGATCCGGGGAGGAAAAGGATCCAAGCTGGTCTCCGGAGAGCTACTGGGCTGAAGCTGGAAGGAGAGAAACACACATATAACACTGGTCCAGACCCAAGGTCCTGCCACTTTCTTTCATGCCTGCTCTCATCTCTTGTACCCACCTAGTCCTGTGCCTCCCCTGGGAGCTCCCCACACCCATTCCACCTTCATCCTGTTAACATCTTAGCTCGTTCCCACACTTCTCTCACCTTAAACTGGGCTCCAAACTTTCTCAGTTCTTCCAGTTGAAAGCGTTTCTGTTCATTCTGAAGGCCAGGGACTATGAGAAACAGCGATAAAGGAGAAAATATACATTTCCTTTCTTAAAGGTGGCTACACACCACCAGTAGCCCACAAGACAAAAAAAGAAAAAAGGGCTCTTGGAAATCCTATCAGAAAAATTAGGATCAAAGGTCTAACAGACATTGTTTTTGAATTTCAACAACGTTCTTAACTGAAATGCTCTCCTAATCAAAGGAGCATTATACTTTGGCAGAACAAAACAATCCTCACCTTTCCCAGACATTCGGGACAGCTCCTGGGATTCCAGAGTTCTCCCAGGTTCCTTGACCACAAGTTCTTTTACTGAGCAAGAAGAGAGAGAGATGCCTAAAGGTCTTTCTTCCCAGAACCACAGTTCACACTGTCCACAGCCCTTGACCATCTGGCTCTTACCATCTGTGGGGGCCAGTGAAATCTTTGGAGAAGCTGGGGAAATGGAGCCTACTCCAGGGTCCACAACTGATGATGTCACAGGAATGGAAGCTGATGAGGTTGGTACTGCTGAGCCGATGGGAGGCTCAGTACAAGAAGCTGAGACTGGGGCAGGGGCAGCCGATTTGGGGGAGCGTGGGGGGTACATCCGGCCAACTGGAAGAAAAGGGAAAGCTGTAAAATGGTTACTGCTGGTCAACAAGCCACGGGGACAAAAACCTTATTAAAACACCAAGAAAAATTTATCTACTTTTTCTTAAAGACTTTATTCATTCATTTTTAGAGAAAGAGAAACACTGATGTGTGAGGAACATCTCCATCAGCTGCCTCTCACCCGCCCCCAACCAGGCACGTGCCCCAACTGGGAATCGAACCAGTGACCTTTTGGTTCACAAGCTGGAGCCCAACCCACTGAACCACATTGGCCAGGACTATCCACTTTTTTATACGTAGAATTGGAAACCTAAATGCCTGCAAGGGCAAGGCAGGTAACAAGGAGATAAAATGGCTTCATGAGCACCATGAAAGGACTTAAAGGGGCAGTCATGACTCAGTTCCAGCCAAATGGAGCTACGCAGCAAGACACGTCAGTGCTAGCAGAACCTCTTGTATTTCAAAAAAATTGAAAATTTTCTTTGATTTCTGCTGTTGTAAATATTTTTTACAACTAATTTAAATAAAGACATCTACCAGTCACACATGCCCATAAATTGTCACACTGGGGTTTCTGCAAGAGGGAAACTGAAAAAATCTTTCCTAAAAACTGTAAGCCCAAACCTCTCAAAATATCTTTCGTATCTTGAACCTGTCTCGCACACTCTAGCATTCCAACAACTGATTTTATTTATATACCCCTACAAATTTCTATCCATTTCTTCCTATAAGACTGCTGAAATTTTACCTGCAGGAGGTGGTGGAACAGAAGCTTCTCCAGAAGGCCTACTGCTGGGTGAAGACAGAGTCTTAGCACCTCTCACAGGCCGAGGTGCCTTAGGGGACATGCGGGAAGGGCCTATTTTTTTTTTAAAGATGGGAAAAAAGATGAAGAGTACCTGTTACTACATTACTACCAATCCATCATCCTTCCAACCCATCTAAAGCCATTTAATTATCCTTCCCAACTCTTTCCTGTCCTCCATAAAAGTCTGCTTCATAACTTACCTCCATTAATACCACGTGTCTCAGAACCCGGGCCAGGGCTGCTATTGTCAAGATGGTGAGGGCCACGAGGTGGCAAAGAGCTAAGGCAAGGCCGGCCACCTCGAGAACTACTGCATCGAACTCCTCCCCGGGGACCTTCCCGAACTCGTTGGGGTAGAGGGATATATTTTCCCTCCCTGGGGGAAAAAAATTTAAGTGAGATCAAATAGCCACAAAACCCACACATTGTGGAAAGATAAAGCCCTTCCTTCTAAAGTATATGCGCGCGCACACACACACACACACTGCTCGGCTCTGGCTTTTTGCACTATCTCACCTGAAAAACTGTCCTGGTTTAATGTTCTGTGGCTACAGGCTTATGACCTTATGCTATGTCAACCCTGACCAGACCAACCAGGCTGATGCTCCACAAATCTACCACTCTTGACCTATGAGAAAGGTAGTATCACACTGCAGGTCAAGGCGCATCTTTTTAAAGATACAGATCACATAATTTGATTTTATTTTCACAAAGAGAAGAACGAGGCATACATGTATATGACTATGCAGAGAAAAAAAGGGAAAGAATATATACCGAAACTCTGAAACAAAATTTTTTTCCAAATCCACAAACTTTAGCCTTGTTACTATGGGCAAATCACTTAACCACTCTAGATTTTATTTTTTAATTAATTTTAAAACTATTTTATTTTTATTTCAGAGAGAGGGAGAAACAGCAATGGGAGAAACTTGAACGGCTGCCTTCTGTAGGTGCCCCAGGGGTATCAAACATGCATCCCAGGCATGTGTCCTGACTGGGAATCAAACCTGTGAGTCTTTGGTTCTCAAGATGATGCTCAACTAACTGAGCCACACCAGCCAGAATGACACTATAGATTTTAATCTTTCAAAATAACAACTGGGAATAACTATTCATCAACCTACATCACATATGGCTGTGAGGCTTAAACAAGAGTATACAAAACTCTTGGCCCACACAATGAGCCCCAAATATACCAGGCTGCCCCCAGCAATTACCTAGATACCAAGCTGGGGCTCTCCCGTCCTGAACCCTGCCGCTGGACTGCACTGTGCTTCTCCTCTTCAGTGCGTCCATCATCATTTTCCATGGCGATCCGCAGGCGGTACTGGGGACTCGATTCAATTTCCCGAGCCAACTGGGCTGCACGCAGCTCCCGCTGACGAAATTCTTCCGAGTTGTCCTTCTCTAAGGGCACCCTGAGAGGACCACCAGAGACCATCACCACCCCAGTGCCAGGCAATGAAAGGAAAGACATTTCTACCAGTCCTATCACAAGCTCAAGTATGTGGGTGTTTAACTTCTTCAACAATATATTTAATGGGCAGCTACTAGGTCCCAGACAGAGCAGCAAGGTATCTTTGAATATGGGGCACATATAAATAAGTATTTAAGTACATTTTAAGTTCTAGAGAAAAAGTATGGACAAGTAGATAAGCAGTTAATTCTACCCATGAGATGGTCTGGAACCAAGGCCAAAAGAAAACTTTTAAGAGCAGTTCACAAAACAAAACAGGGGTGGGGAGAGGGCAACATGAACACCCAGAAAAGCATGAACAAAAGCTATGTTTCACCTAGAGACCTGCCCTTCTGTTGGTGACCCCACGCCTCATACTGCACCACATGGAGAGTACCAAGACACTCACGTGTAAGATGAGAGACTGCTATCATAGGTGGTCTTTACACCATAGTTCTCCTCATTGAACTTGAACATTTCATTGGGGTCCCATCCGTTGGACTAGGGAGGGAGGAGGGAGACTTTTAAAACCCAACAAGGAAAGCAACAATGACCTGTCATTCTCCATCAGGCTGAAAAACTAAAAAAAAAAAAAAAAAATCTGACCACACCAAAAGTGGAAAAACTGGAACACAGCTGGCAAGAATATCAACTAGAACTATAACAAATTTTCAGTAACAAATCCATTTCCAGATTTACATCCCAGAGAAATTCTGGTATATATGCATGGGCATACATATTCTAAAAATTCAGTAAGGCACTATAAGGGCCAAAAACCACAAAACAGTAAGGAAAGAGATAAATACAATTTGGCAGGTATACATACGTGGGTACATAAGTAGAATAGTATACAATAAGTTAAAAGCATTGAACTAGATCTATGTAGCAACAGGTTAACACTCAAAAACAGGCAGGGAAAGTAAATTCTTATGCAAATTAAATAGCAAAATAATGCATTCACTCATGAAAAATTCTAAATGATTCAAACTATAGCAGTAGCTGTTTTTCAGAAGGGAAATGGGCCTACACAGTACTCACTCTTGTTTATACTTTTTATTAAGTTGAAAAAAAAAAAAAAATGACTTGAAGCTGCCAATCAGATGGTGGGAGAACAGGTATTTTTGTTTCGTTATTTTCTGTACCTTTCCATTTGGAAGCTGACTGTCACAAACAGGCAAAGGTAAATGATTTTCCTCCCCCCTCCCAGAAGCAACTAGGTTCCAAGAATGACGTTAGTGTCAATAACCCACATTCTGGCAGCAGAGCTGCCAAGCTCTCAGGATCTCAGGGAAGGAGACTGTACCATGTCAGACTCGAGGTCGTAGTCATCGCTGTTGCTGTCACCCCCCTCCCAGCGCTGAAGCACCTTCTCTTTGTGCTCCCCATTCACCTTCGAGTTCATGGCAATAGCTGAATCAGTGAACTTGTCTGTGGGGGCAGAGTTGAAGATCAGGAGTCATATCATATTTCACAGGTGGTTCCCCCAAATATCTCTTTCCTTGCCCACAAGTTGTCAGAAGCAAAGAAAAGTTTATGTATGCCAGGGTTTGGGGATAAGGGGTGGGCAGGCGCAGCATAAAAACCCTTAACTTAGCCCTGGCCAGGTAGCTCAGTTGGTTAGAGCACTGTCCAGATATGCTGAGGTTACAGGTTTTATCTCCAGCCTGGGCACATATGAGAATCAACCAATGAATGCATCAATTAAGTGGAGTAACAAACTGACGTCTCTCTCCTCCTCTCTTAAAACAAACAAACAAAACTCCCTCATCTTAATAGTTCAGAAGCACCCCTGGCTGGTGTAGCTCAGTGGATTGAGCATGGGCCTGTGAATCAAAGGGTGGTCAGTTCAATTCCCAGTCAAGACACATGCCTGGGTTGCAGGCCAGGTCCTCAGTGGGGGACGCGTGAGAGGCAACCACACATTGATGTTTCTCTCCCTCTTTCTCCCTCCCTCCCACTCTCTCTAGAAGTAAAAAAAAAACTTTAAATGTTCATAAGCAGCAAGGAGTTCAAAACAAAGAAAATAAAAGAATCACAACATAAGCCAAATTTGTCCCACTTTATCTTAGACATCAAGATACATTCCCAAAAGGGAAAAATCCAGCCATCTTCCTTGGGGGGAAGGTGTATGTGTATAGGGGCGGGGAGATGGTAAAGTGGGTGGTTATGGGGGTGGGGTGGAATGGGGATAAATCAAATCATCATGTAACTGCTCTCTGCTCTCCACTCACAGAATGGGTCTGACATAATAGCCCGGCACAATACCTTTAGTTGCATAATTGAAGTCAACATTTCGGAAGTGAACAAGCATGACATCACTTGGTTTGAACACCATGGTGTCCACGATGTCTTCCCGACGGGGGCCACCTACTGGCTCAGATGCCTTCCGGTGCACAGCGTCTACAGCCAGTTCAAACTAAAAAAGTTCCATTTCCCAACACCCAAGGGTCAGTATCAACAAACATGAAGGCAAAAATATGATTATTTTTCTCTTACCCTTTCTAAACTTTCCCCAACACCATGCATATATAACATCTTCTTGATATCAATCACAGGACTCAGCACAAGTCCTCAAATTAAACTTTCACATTTTAAACTTTTAAGCATTTTTACATTAAAGTATCCAGCCCTCAAATTTCAGACCTACGTCTTTCATTGCTTGTAGCTGCAAGCTTCAAAATGTAGCTCCAGCACACGCTGAAATAGCCACAATGTTGTCCAATACCACTCAATTCACATCTTCAATAAGCCTACTTCATTCTCCTACTCCTTGCATGCAACTCCAAAAATAAGCTAGTTTGTGTACACTGACCTTTGAGCTCAGAGTCTTGAAGATACCTTCATAGGTAGCGCCATTCTTCACCTTCACATCACAAGTGGAGCCCTGGGAAAGTGGGAAAAATAAGAAGAGTGTCTCCAGCAAACAGACACATTACATCCTTCAAACAAAGTATCCACTTACCACAACAGCTGTAAGAAAATGCAGCATTCTGGAATTGTTGTAAACACCCTCAAATACCTGTCAGTAATACAGGAGGGAGAAATAAACAGCCAGTCAGCTTCTTACCTTCCTTCTGAATGTCCACACTCCACATATGACCACCTTGTATGTGCTGGGCCCCTGCTTCTGAGCCCACCAGACTATTTCTGCACCTAATCTGTCCTATATTCCCACATATCTCTTTTAAGACTTTGTACCGTTGGGGACACTCACCGGTGACTGTGGGGGTCCCTTTCCTGTGCTCTGTCCCCTATAAAAGGAAATGAAAAACTGGTTATTTAAATGTGTTCAATTCCCCCTACACAATTAATTTTAAAGGACTTGGTATTTTAGAACCACATACCATGTGAAAATGCTGATCTAAGCTACAATTAATCAACAAGGTTTTCAAACTCTCACCTTAGAGAGAAAAAAGGCATACACACTATAAACCATTAGACACATTTCCTCCAAATGCCAGCAAAACAGACCTCAATCAACAACCATTGCCTCACTTTCTCCAAGGGGCCAGAGCGTCATGCTTCCACGAGACCAATGTTATGCAGTATTCGATAACTAATCACCCATCTCAGATGTAAAACAGGAAGCTCAGGGAACGCAGCTTCCTAAGTACCAGGCTCAGGCACCTTATCTCCCAAATAGGAAATACAATCATTTTCAGAGCCTTATGCCTCAAACCCTGGTAGGAGGGATAGTCCCTCTGCAACCCACCCTGTCGACCACCTTACTCATTTAGCTAGTTACCCACCTTGGGAGGGGTCCTCAGTCCCCTGATAATCCTGCTCTTCTCTGGCTGATGTAACCAGCGGTTTAGGAGGGTGCTCAGGGGGCCATTGGCAGGGCTGGGGGACAGCGCAGCCGCAAAAGGCATCCACCGGGAGGCCTCACCCGGTCTGCGACTGCGCACTAAGCCCCAAGGGACTCTTCAAAATACCCCCTCCCGCGATCAGAAGCCACTGCGCCTGCGTGTACCGCCACGCTCAATTCCTTTAACCCATACACACTAGAAACCAAGTGGAGTGTCTCCCACCTAGCAACGAACCCCCCCCCCCCCACACACACTCTCACTCCCACACTGCCCTACGTTACCCTGGGCTCCCAAGTGCCGAGGTCATGAGACAGAGAATCCACGCGCACGTACGTAAGGAGCGCGCGCGCTCTAAAGGTTCCCGGGCCGCAGTCCTCCCAGTGGTCTCTCCTTTCGTTCTTCCCCCGCCCACCCCGCTCCCCTCCTACTGGCCCGACCGGGAAGGAGGAGGTGGCAACCCGCTCCAAGTCCCTCCCTCCCCATTGGCTAAACTGTGAGCCGCGCGCCCCCCCTCCATTGGCCAAGGCCCGAACCCCTTCCCGCAGCCGACTCCCCATTGGCTGAAGCCGGGAACCGCGAGACCCTTCGCGGTAATGGAGCAGGGGACCCCCATCACCTCCTCGCCCCCCCACCCCCACTCCTCGTTCCGACGACACTAGCGGGATGCGTCCCGCCTGCCCTTAAGGCCCAGGCCGCGAGCCCTGACTAGGCTGTGAGGGCTGAGCACGGTCCTTAATTAAAGTCCTGATGGCTGGTGGGGAACCCTTTACCTCCGACCGGTTAGGACCTGAGTGGGCCCATCCCTAGCTTCAAGGGGGCAGGGGTTCTCCCTCCCCCTGGCGTCCCTCAAGGGTGGCCAGGCTAGGAGCACGCCTCGCGCGGTGTTGTGAAGTCTCGGCTGCCGGGCCGGAACCAAGCTGCTGCCGCCCCGCAGCGAGCGCTCCAGCGCCCGGAAACCCACCCCTCCTCACCTGGCGCTGCCGATGGCCGCTGCCCCCGGCCTCTCCTGATGTTGTTGCTGCTGCTGCTGCGGCGGCGGCGGCGGCTGTGGCGCCAAGATACTTTCGGCTCCCCGGCGGAGCCCGCTCCCGATAGCAGCTGCAGGCCCCGGGCAGGAGGCAGCGGGAGGCCCTGAGGGAGCCGAGGTTGAGGCCAGAGGGCCCGAGAAACCACCGTTGGGAGGGCTCGTGCCTCCGGGAGGTCGGCGGGCCACGGCCTGTTGCGTGGGGGACGGCTGCTGGGGCTGGGAGGTCTGTTGTGGCGGCTGAGGCTTCAACATGATGGCAGCGTCCGGAAGGGGAATTGAGGGGAAGGGAGAGAGGAGGCTGGGGCCAGGCCTCCGCCGGAGAGCGCGGGAAGCGAAGGAGACTGGGAAGCTGGGGACCCGCCGTTGGCGGGTGGGGGGCGGGGGAGGCCTGCGGTGTTGGGGGTGGATAGAGAAGATCGCGGGGCGAGGAAGCGCCGCGAGGCGGAAGGGGAGGGGGGGGTCTCGCTGGCCGGAGGAAAGCAAGAGGGCGCGAGCCGGGCTGGCGCGCGTGCGCGTCGCCGGGGAAAGGGGAGGAGGAGGAGCGCGCGGGCGGGAGCTCTTGAAGGGGGAGGGGCGGGGGAGCGGCGGCACGGTGCCCGCGCGCACCGGGGCGGTTAGTTCGGACGGAAGAGAGAATAAAGGTGGACCTCGCGCCCCCAGCCTTTGGAATGGGGAAGGAGCAGCGCGGGCGCTCACGCACGCCAAGAATTTAGGGCCTCTAGTTCTCTAATAGCTCTAGAGGTTGCCAGCGGCTGCTGTCGCTTCACAATGAGCGTGTGAAGCGCTGGGGGAGGAGCGGAGGAAGCTGAGAGGAAGAACCGTCCGCCCCGCCCACGCCGCCGGCGTAGCGTTGGGATGCCTCCGCAGTTAGTGAGATGTCACGACGTAGCGTGCAGTTCTTCCGCCATTTTGGGGCCCCGTGGGCGGAGTCAAAGTGCCAAAAAATCTGGAGACTAGACAAGCAGCTGTACTTTGGCGGGTGGTAGGTTTTCTGAAGCGGTACTCTCGACCTTATCTGCTTCAAGTAAAAGACTGGTGGGTTTTAAGGTGTTCAGTTCCAGTACGCCGATCCTTTTCAGATAAACCTATGCCTAATCCTAAATGACTTTAAACTTCAATGATTTTAAATGTAAATGGTTGGTTTATCCAAGCCCTAGAATGAACCCTTAAACTGGAGTAATAAAGAGACTGAAGGCCAAAGTTCCTAGGGTCTAGTTCAAAATGCTACCTCTGCAATGAGGATCGCCTTCATTCATTTAAAATTAGCTGGACATGTAGGACATTAGGCTGCATGCTCTGGATGCTACTGCAACGAAACCACTTTCTGCTCCCAGGGAGTTCAAGCTAGTGGTAGACTGAGACAATGCGATGACACAAGGTGAAGCACAGGGCACGATGAAAGCAGTAGGAGTGAGGCCTTGTAATCAAGTATTGAATGATGGATTTCTAGGCAGGGGAATAGGATGTGACAAACTAAAAGAATAAAATTCAAGAGGGAAGAGGTTTAAAAAAATGAAACTGGAGAGGTAAATAACCTGGGATCAGATTTTAAGCAGATGGACATTAACCTCAAAGAAGTAGGGAGCTTTTTACTGAAAATGAAGAGATCAGATTTGTATTTTTAAAGGATTACTCATTGCTATGTGGAGAATGGAGTGAAGCAGTGATAGATCTGTGGTCTTAGTCCCAGGGGAACTTTCTTTTTTAAGATTTTATTTATTTATTTTTAGAGAGGGAAGGGAGGGGGAGAGAGGGAGAGAAACATCAATGTGTGGTTGCTGGGGGCCGTGGCCTGCAACCCAGGTATGTGGCCTGACTGGGAATCGAACCTTGCAACACTGGTTCGCAGCCCACGCTCAATCTGAGCTACGCCAGCCAAGGCTAGAAACTTTTAATATTGCAGTCTCTCTTCACTTCTGGCATTAACATGGAAGCTCTTCCCAAACCCTCTCCCCCAAACACACTAATACCTAGATAAAAGTCTGCCTTTTTGGGAAATATTCCTTTACCCCTGCTGCACTCCTAGTTTCAAGTGTGTTAGGTTCCCTTTGTGCTTGCCCAGCAATTTCCCCCACTTTATCTAGAAGCCCCTTGAATTCTGTCTTCTTGCTCCCCAAGGTTTGGGATCTAAGTGTTACTGCTCCTTCTACAGTACCTGGCCAATGCAGGCAGCCAATTAAATACTTGTGACATGAGTGGTTCCAAGTGGTATTTTAAAGACCATGTCTCCTGGATGCCTTAAAAACACAGTCCAGCTTTTTTTCTGGCATTTCTTGTGCCATCTGGTGCTGTTACCTCTCCAGCTTCATTATGGGCACCCCTATCTCTCCCACCTACATCCTACTCCCACACTGAAAGTTTAAGTTTAAACTTCTGTTTCCGCAACATGCCTCTCCCTTATTCAACTCTTGCCTTTACATGTGCTGTTTCTTTATCTGCTTTCTCATTCTTCAAGCTTCAGTGTCAGTCCTTTGGAACATCTATGACTGACTCCCTCTGGGCTGTCAGAGCACTGAGATGGTTTTGTTTATGTGGCTCTCCTTTCCACTGGTGGTTATGGTCATTAAAGAGCTGTATTTTACTCATTTCCCTATCTGTGTAGAGCTCAGTGGCTGTCGCACAGTCATTCAATTGGTAAATAAGTGAGATGTCTTATATGTAATTTAGACTTTCTGTCACTGATTTGATATGAATAATTTCCATGATATATTGTTAAGTTAAGAAGGCAAAGTTCAAAATAGTATAAACTATGCTACCTTTTGTGCAGGAAGAAGGGGAAATAAAACAAGTATGTCTGCAAATTTTTGCAAGTAAAAGCTCAAGAAGGATAAACCAAAAACTAATAAAATTGGGTACCTGTGAGGGATAGGGAAAATGAAGGATAATTGGTTTTGGGTTACATTCTTTTTTAAAAAATATTTTATTTATTTTTAGAGAGAAAGAGAGGGAGAAAAACATCAATGTGTGGTTGCCTCCCACGCACCTCCTACTGGGGACAAGGCTTGTGTCCTGGCTGGGAATGAAACCAGCGACTTCCTGGTTCACAGCCCGGTGTTCAGTCCACCAAGCCACAACAGCTAGGGCACATTCTTTTTTTTTTTCCTTTTTTTCTTTTCTTTTTTTATTTTAATCATTGTTCAAGTACAGTTTTCTCCTTTTTACTCCCAATCCAGCCCCCCCCTTTTAAAAAAAATATTAATTTATTTTTAGAGAGAGGAAAAGGGAGGGAAAAGAAGGAGAGAAACTTTGATGTGCAGGAGTAATGTTGATCCAACCCAGGCATGTACATGCCCTAACTAGGAAGTGAACCAGAGACCTTTCATTTCACAGGCTAGCACCTAATCCCCTGAGCCACACCAGCCAGGCCAGGTTACATTCTTAAAGGAAGTCACACAGCTTTGGGGAGAGGGCAAACTTCCTTGAGTATACCTTTTCATATAATTTTGACCTTTTATATGTTAATGATCAGCATATGTAAAAAAATCAACAGATGGATGGTGCCTAAAATCTGAATATAGATGTAAATAAATGAATCCAACTCTACTTTAGATGAATAAAAGTAACATGGAAGGGAGAAAATAGGACTAATTCAAGTACCTTTCAACCACCTGTCTAAAGAAAACAATAACTGCAAATAAATCTTGAATTCTTAGTAGGTTGGCTGTGGTGGCAAGGGCATGGCCATTCTGAAACTATTTGGGTGTGTTGATTGCACACATGAGTAAATACATAGATGTTGGGAGCCAGGGTTCTCACTGAGGAAGTCAGGAGAAGCGGATGTGGAATGAATGAAGTGAGCAAAATCTTTGTGGGGATTGGAATGGGAATCAGTATAGAATTTATGAAGAAATATAGACAGATTTACATGTACCTAGTTCCCAGATCTTGCTTTCTAAATGTTGCACAGAAAGGACCCATGCATCCATACTGTTAATAGACATAAACATGTATGCATATACACATAAAAAGAAACACATAAGAAATAACTATTCAGAAATGTCCATGGCATGAAAGACAAAGAAATGTTGAAGAACCCTACCAGACTGAAGAAGGGTAAAGTGGCCAAAAACTAAATGAAGTACTTAATCCTGGCCTAGATCCAGGAAAATCCAGGTGAATTTGTAATATAAACTATAAATTGTTACATCCTTTATAAATTTCCTGAATGTGATGATTGTAGATATGCAAAGTCATAGTCTTAGTAAATATACACTGATGTATTATGAGGCAAAAGAACATGATATCTGCAATCTATTATCACATAGTTCAAATACTGGGTTAGCCAAAAATCTCGCTTGTTTTTTTCTGTAAGATGGCTCTAGTAGCACTTAGTTGTCTTTAACTTGATTCGCAATAATTTTGTTAAATTGTATTGTGACAGCTGTCATATCAGCATGCACTTAAATATATATAAATGTATGCACACACACATATACTTGTATATTCAGCAGAATTCAAAGTTGCCAAGATAGGAAGCAAAAATTCTACAAATGGGTTAGTAAGTATAATAGTAAGAAGAACAAGATCCATTTTTCACCCCTTGATTCTCAGATTCATGTATTCGGACTGTAGGGGAGATACCACCATATAATGGTCACTGACTAAAGTATATACTGCATCCTGTAAATCCCCATCCGTTCAGAGTGTTGTCTCTCAAGTGATATTATAATTAAATCTTAAAAGAAAAACTATCTTACTTACTTATTTTTAGAGAGGGGGAAGAGAGAGAGAAAGGGAAGGAGAGAAACATTAATGTGTGAGAGAAGCATTGATTGGTTGCATCTCATATGCCGCCAAATGGGAGTCTGACCTGCAACCTAGTCACGTGCCCTGACCAGGGCTCAAACTGGCAACGTTTCAGTTTGCAGGCCAGCACTCAATCCACTGAGCCACACCAGCCAGGGTTATCATTGAGTCTTGAGTAAGCCATTTCACCATACCAGGGACCATGATGATTTGTTGCAGTAATGACACTGCACCTGAGACAACAGCTACAATTGGAGTCACCAACTGATCAATTTACAAGAGTCCACAGTAATTCTCTAAGATCAATCTGATGTCTGCACAGGTTAAACTCCTTCCCATTCAAGTCTTCCAGTGTGTCATTAACCTCTGCAATTCTCCTAGGGATGTGATATTGCTTCTAGTTAACTGTCTTTATAGGAAGTAGAAGTTCCAGGGGCTTTCACTGAGTCCTTCCTGCTGAGTCCATAATGTTCTCACTCCATGGATCATCCCCAATGTAGGAATCCTGCCAGTTGCCATAGATACCTATTCCAATTATACTCTCAGGAGTTTGGAAATAACTACAGGGTAAGACCATGGATCAGTGATCCCTCTGTGAGTGAGTTGGGGTTGAACTAAGACTGCATCTATTACTTGACCACCTTAAGCCCCCACTTTGATTGGTGGGGCACAGTGGCATTTGGATCCTCAGAAATTAGTGCCAATTCAGAGCCAGTATTTAGTATCCTCAAAAAGTGTGGGTGTTCTCCCTAATGCATAGTCACTCTAGTAAACAGGTCATAGATCTTTCCTCAAGGAGACCCAACCTCCCCATTCAATCAGGGGACTCTGAATCTATGCTGACTTAGGTCTAGAAACTGGGAGAGACCATGGCTCTCCACTGTGGTCACTCAAGTCAGGTTTTGGGCTATCAGAGCAAGATTTTCTCTTTTGTTACAAATATCAAGCAATTCTTTAGTAGGCTGCACATCTATTTGTTCTTAGGAACATGATAACAGATTAGCCACTGCCAAGATTACTGTGGGCCAAGGCATTCTGATTACCAATATGTCTCTGATGCCCTTTACAACAGATGCACCCATCTTGTCTTTGGTGGTAGCATACTGTCATTTGGCCTCTACCACTGCAGGTTCTCATCCCCACTGAAATAAGGGAGCTATTTTCAATGGTAGCACCCTCCATGGTAATACTGGGCTTACGTAAGTATTACAGAGCTTTTCAATAATGCAGGTGCTTTCCTCATTGTGTTTTTCAGGGCCTTAGTGAAGGAAGTGTCTTACAGGCTTTCTGGTGGAAAGTAGTTAGGGCATGAGTATGTTGATTTCACATAATATACTCTGATATTCCTATTTCTCTAGGCCTTTTGAGTTTTCTACTCTGCACCTTGGCAAAGAAGTTCTGGCATATCAACTTTGTTAAAAGTAGGCCACTGTCAAGTTCAATTTTCAGTCAATTTAACCAAGTAAACTATGAAAACCACCTCCAGCTACATGAGCATACACATTAAATCCAGACTCTAGCAAGTACAGCCATATCAATGAATTTAACCCAACCTAGTGTTGCATTTTGCTCTACTTGGTCTAATACCCTTATTATCCCCTTCCACACATGTTCCCCCAGACTTCTGCTGATCTATATTAGCAAAACCTTAAAATTCTTTTGCTCTATGTTATTTTAGCCCCCACTAAAGCTTCTGGAATGAACTGATACTTGCCCTTGTCAATAGGGTCTGATGGCAACAGCAGCAGTGGCGGTCTTAAGGAGGATGATCATCCCCTTCCAAGGAGTCTGTTACAGATGAGGTTATCAGAGTTTTCAAGAAGGAATACTAGAAGATATTTCTGGCATGTGAGACTCAGAATATTTGGGTTTTAAGATTTTCTGTTTCATCATGGTTCAATAAGACATCCCTATTCCAACTTTCAGAATCCCATTCTTTCCCAAGCCGTGCCCAGAATTACACACAAGAAACTTGTGAAACTATGAATTCAACAGTCATTGTAGTTTATCAACTGACAGAATTAATTTTTTAAAACAGCCTAATTGAGGTACAATTAAACTACAATAAATTCCATGTTTTGGAAGTACAAAATTTTGTTTTTTGACATGTGTACACCCATGAAACCTTCGCGATAGTGAACATAACTATCTCCCCAAAAGTCTCCTTGTGACCGTTTGTTTTCTCTCCCACTTGCCCTCTACAAGCCCCCTCATCTGCAAGCAGCTATTGGTGGATCTGCTTTCTGTCACTATAGATTGTTTGCATTTTCTACAGCAGGAGTTGGCAAACATTTTCTGTAAAGGGAAAGAGTAAATATCAGTGTTGTTGGGACAACAAGCAAAAATGAGAATAACGTATTATATGGGTACTTGTATAATGAGAAAAATATTGATGAGATTAAAATATAATAGCACAATTTTTAAAATACAAATCTACAATGAAAATAACTCTTTGTATAATATTTTGCTTAGTGTGATTCAAAGTTAGTGTTTCCTATCATCAGATTCTACCACAAATTTTTATCTGTTAGTTTGAATTTGTAATTAATTTTTTAAAATGTCTTTCACAATAGCTACTGCCAAATGCTATCAATGCATAAGTTTATGATTTTATTTAAGCATATTTATCATTTGCAAGGCATTTACAGAATTCAATTGTATTAGATTCTTTTTTAAAATTTTACTTATTTGTTTTTAGAGAGAGGAGAAGGGAGGTAGGACGAGAGGTAGAGAAACATCAGTATGTGGTTGCCTCTTGTGCACCCCCTACTGGGGACCCGGCCCACAACCCAGGCATGTGCCCTGACTGGGAATTGAATTGGTGACCCTTTGGTTCACAGGCCAGCACTCAGTCCACTGAGCCACATCAGCCAGGGCAGATTCTTTCCTTGATATTTGTTTTTTTAGCATGTCACCACATTGCCATTTGATTAATTCCAATTGAAGGTTAGGTGGAATTGCTTTAATTGCACATTTAAATGGACTTTGAAATATGAAAACTTCCTTTGTAGTTATACTGAAGTCCTAAAAATGCTGCTGGAACTCTTGTTGAGCTTGGAAAATATAGCTGCTACAAATTTATGTGAGATCTTGTTTCTCGTTTGAACTTTTGACTTCATGTGCATAAAGTAGCTTGATGTTACTTGTGATTCAAACAATGTTATCAGAATTACAGCAGTATAAGTTTTATATATATATATATATATATATATATATATATATATATGATATTTTGCTTTGTAACTTTAGGTTGAATTCCTTGAGAAACATTCTCAAGTCTGCAACAAAAACTACTTATCAAAGCCAGTCAGTGTTTGATAGTTGTTGCTGAGGGTGGTTATTCCCTTTCAGAAAAATTTCAAACTAAGCCCTGGGTTCAAAACCACAGCAGGCAGTACCTTCAGCAGTCCTTGGATCTGTCTCTTGCTTCAGCAGTGTTTGGATGGAACAGACCTAGGAACGCCCCTTCATCCAGCCTCCAACCACCCTCCAACTTCATTTCAGTCACCACCTTGGGACCCACCTCAGCTATCCTCAGCCTCTGAGACCAGCCAACACTGTTTCTTGACCTTAACTCTTTATTTTGAAACAACCATAGGCTCCCAAATTCTTTGGAATTATTCCACCAAGGTGGAGGCTGCCATCAACTGCCTGGTCAACCTGCACCTGCAGGCCTTCTACATCTACTTCCCTCTAGGTTTCTATTTCAACCTCAGCAGTGTGGTTCTAGAGGGCGTGGGCCACTTCTTTCCTGAGTTGGTCAAGGAGAAACTTGGGGGCTCTGAGCATCTCTTAAAAATGCAAAACCAGTGCGGTGGCCACGTTCTCTTCCAGGATATTCTGAAGCCTTCCCAAGATGAGAGGATGCCATGGAAGTCACTGTGGTCATGTAGAAGAATCTGAACCAGGCCATTTTGAACATGCATGCCTTGGGTTCTGTCATTGTAGATTTTCATCTCTGTGACTTCTTGGAGAACCACTTCCTGGATCAGGAGGTGAAACTCATCAAGAAGATGGGTGATCATCTCACTAACCTCCACAGGCTGGCCATTTTCCAGGCTGGGCTGGGTGAGTATCTCTTCTAAGGCTCACCCTCAAGCACGACCAGGAGCCTTTGGAGCCCAGAAGTCTTTGAGGGGCCCTTCTGCATTCTCCTGGTGTCTGGCTTTTGCCTGAGCCTCTCCCTGAAACCACTTGGCATCATTTTAACCACCCTGGAGCCCTCTTCCATGCATTGGACAAAATGGAGATGGAAGCTTTCTGAAGCAAAGGGAAAAAAACAAACAAACAAACAAACAGTAAAACTTTAGCACTACTATGACATCAAACTGCTATGTGGCAGGGTAAGTCTCTTTCTAACAAAAATTCCTGGAATTGATGATTAAGCCCACAAGAACAAATGAAGTTCACAATTGACAGTACTGGTTTAATATCATATAATAGATTCAAATAATTTTTGCAGAGTACCTGCTGATGAATAATAAATGAATAATTATAAGCTTTAAACACCTTACATTTTCACAAGCTTTGTAAATTTGTCCAACTAAGGCTTTTTGTGCTCCACATATATTTTCACCAACATTGGTTGTAACACATCCTAGCAGATTCCACTTCAGTTTGTACTGAATTAGTGTTTTTTCAATGTCTTTAAAAATATTCTTGCCTGTAGTTATTCCACCAAACTGTTCATAGAGGCTAATTCTTGAGTCACTTAAAACTCACCATTGATTTACCAAATAAACAACAGTAACAGCACTGGTAACATCTGTTAAGCCATCAAGACCCAAGAAAAACAATTGAAATCATTCACCTGCTTTTTAAGTTGTCATCAGTGTTGTTCCCAACCTCTTCATCTATTTGAGCAACAGTTCTCAGTGGCTAATAGTCTTAAACAAGTTTTATTTTTCACTTGACAAGTTTCTTTGTCTACTGTAATTGAATATGATTTAATGAACTCATCGTCAGTAAATAGTTTCCTTGCCTGGTTAGTCAAAGCTACTTGGATTTGGTTGCAGTTTGTCTTTTTCGTTTTTTATTTTTGTGAAAAAATTCTGCTGTGGTGAAATATTCTTAAAATTTTCTGGCTGTTGCTTTCCTGTGAGTTGGAAATGGTATGATGAATGCTTAATTTGATAAGGTCAATGTATTCATCTAGCACACCAGTAGTTTTTAAATAAACACAATCCTTTGCCATCTAATTTGATAACAAGATAATCTACACTTGAGTGCTACTTATTTTGACAAGATGGGTATGAACTGGTGCTTTAATAAAAAAGTCAAGGTGTGGCAATATGTATGGCACTTGAAACAGTGTCACATTAAACTGTGCCACTGTGATTTGCAGAGCCCCGAGCATCAGTTTGAAGTGAAGAGATTGCCAGCTCATATAGTCCCTGGCCCAAGTACTTAATTCTGCTGTTGTAGCTCAACAGCAGCAATGGCAAGTAGGTAAACTAATGGGCATGGATGTGTTCAGATAAAACTTTATAGCCCTGACTGGTGTGGCTCAGTGCATTGTAATTGTCCTGCAAACTGAAGAATTGCAGGTTCAATTCCAGGTTGGGGCACATGCCTGGGTTGTGGATCAGGTCCCCAGTTGGGGGCATGTGAGAGGCAGCCAGTTGATGATTCTCCTGCACATGGATGTCTCTCTCTGTCTCTTTCTCCCTCCCTTCTTTTCTCTCTAGAGGTGATTAAATAAAATCTTTAAAAAAAAACTTTATAGACATTAACATTTGAATTTCATATAATTTTCACATGTCATTCTTCTTTTGGTATTTTTCAACCAACTACAAATGTAAAAGCCATTCTTACCACATAAGCATACAAAAACACAGCAGACTAGATCTGGCCTGCAGTCATAACCTGTATCCTTAAATTTGTGCTTACATACCCAACTGCCTACTTGACATCTCCATTTGGTTTCTCTGGGTATCTCAAAATAAGCCACTCATACCCATTGTCCTAGTCATTTTTTCCAAAAATTTTATTATAAAAACTTTAAAAAATACAAAATAGTTGAAAAAATTTATGGTGAACAGGATTCTATCATTAATATTTGAATATACTTGTCTTATCCCATAACTATACATCTATCCATATCTCTACTGATGTTGTAATCAGTCATGTTTTTTTATGCATTTCAAAGTTAACTAAGTTAACTTCACCCTAAAGACTTAACATGTGTATTTTGGGTAGAGTTCAATGTTTGTTTCACAGATTTTTTTTTCTGTCAAGGTAGAAGTACATATAATATTCTAGAGTTCTATATAAATGGAATCATGCAGTTTGCACTATTTTCTTGTTGGGCTTATTTTACTCAGCACAATTATTCATCTGTGTTGTATCAGTAGTTCATCACTTTTTTTGTGTGGAGTAGCATTCCATATTATGGGTATATCACAATGTGTTTATCCATTCAAGTGTTGATGGACATTTGGGTTGTTTCCGGTTTGGGGACTATTACAAACAGTTTCTGTGAATTGCCATGTACATGTCTTTGAATGGACATATATTTCCTTTTATCTTGGATAAATTACTAAAATCAGAATAGCTGGATCATATGGTATGTGTATGTTTGACTTTTAAAGAAACTGTCACATTGTTTTTATCCACAGTGTACGAGAGTTCGAGTTGCTCCATGTCCTTGCCAACACCTGGTGTGGCCAGTCATCATCACATTTTAGTTATTCTGGTAGGTATAAAGTGGTATTTCAATGTGTGTTTTTTAAAAGATTTTATTTATTTATTTTCAGAGAAAGGGAGGGAGAAAGAGAGGGAGAGAAATATCACTGTGTGGTTGCCTCTCATGTGCCCCAATCTGGGACCTGCCTGGAAACCCAAGCATGTACCCTGACTGGGAATCGAACTGGTGACCCCTTGGTTTGTTGGCCGGCACTCAGTCCACTAAGCCACACCAACCAGGGCTCAATGTGTTTTTTAATGTTAAAATTTTTTAAATTACAGTTTACATTTAATGCCATTTTGTATTAGTTTCAGACGTGCATCATAGTGGTTAGACAACCATATGCTTTACAAACTGATCCCCCCTGATATTTCCACTACTGACCTCAATGTGGTTTTAATTTGCAATTAAACCATCTTTTCACGTGCTAATTGGCCATCAATATATCTTATTTGGTGAAGAGTCTGTTCAAAACTTTTGCCCGTATTTTAATTGTGTTGTTTGCTTTTCATTGTTGAGTTTTGAGAGTTCTTCATCCTGAATCAGATATATACTTTGCAAAGATTTTCTCCCAGTTGTAGCTTATCCTTTCTTCCTCTTAAGAGTGCCTTTTGAAAAGCATGTTTTTTTATTTTGATGAAGTCCAATTTATACATTTGTTCTTTCATGAGTTGTCTTTTTGGTGTTGAAGCTAAGAAATCTTTGCTTAATCCGAAGTCACAAAGATTTTCTTCTATGTTTTCTTCTAGAAGTTTTATAGTTTTAGTTTTACATTAGGCCTTTGATCCTTTTCAAGTTACTTTTTATATATGGCCTGAGTTATGAATCTAAGTCTTTTTTTTGCATGTGGATACCTGATTATTCTAGTACCATTTGTTGAAAAGGCTATCCTTTCTCCATAGCATTGTTTTAGTGCCTTTGTCAAAAATAATTTGTCCATATTTGTGCTTATTTCTGGACTTCCTGTTGTTTTACTGATTAATTTATCTTTACAACAAGACTATACTAGTTTGATTACAGTAGCTTTATAATTATACTTGAAGTTACTATGGTAGTAGCCCTCTACTTTGCTCATTTTTTTCAGAGTTACTTTGACTATTTTAGGTTCTTTGCATTTCCATATACATTTTAGAAATACCTTGTCAATTTCTACAATAAAAAGGTCTGCTGGGATTTAGCTGGGATTGCATTGAAAATTGATCATTAATTTGGGAAGACTGTTATCTTAATATTCAGTCTTCCAATCCATGAGCAAACTATAGCTCTCGATTTATTGAGATTACTTCTTTAATTTCTCTCAGACATATTTTATAGTTTTCCGTGTTCATGTCTTTCACATCTTTTGTTAGATTTATACCTAGGTACTTCATATTTTTGATCTGTTGTAAATGGTATTTTAAAATTTTAATTTTCAATTGCTTGTGGCTAGAATATAGAAATACAATCGATTTTTGTACATTGATATATTCTATAGCCTTGCTAAACTTACTAGTTCTCATAGCATTTTTGCAGATTCCATTGGACTTTATACATGATAATCATGTATTCTGTGGAAAAAAATTACTTCTTGTGTGGGTAAATCTAGTCCCTGGTACTCTATCTTGGCTCAAAGCAGAACTCCTCCACACAGTTTTGCTTTTGATTTTAAGCAAAGTCAGTACTGTGGCTATGACAAATAATAGATACTTTTAGGGCTGTCATGAAAGCTTTCTGGTTCTGAGATTGTCATATGAGCTGAGAGTTAAAAGTCCAGTGTTTGTCATTTTCTCTCTGTAAGCAATCCAATGCACATTTTTATTTGTTTTTATTTTTAAATTTTTTATTTATTTTTAGAGAGAGGGGAAGGGAGGGAGAAAGATAGGGAGAGAAACATCAATGTGTGAGAGAAACATTTCTTGGTTGCCTCTAACATGCCCCCGCTTGGGAAACTGGCCTGCCACCCAGCCATGTGCCCTGACCGGGAATCAAACTGGCAACCTTTCAGTTTGTAGGTTGGCGTTCAGTCAGCTGAGCCACAGCAGCCAGGGTCAGTGCACATTTTTTAAAAAAATTGATTTGACAGAGGCAGAGGAGAGAGAGAGAGGGAGAGAGAAAGTGTGAGAGAGAGAGATTTGTTGTTCCATTTATTTATGTATTCAGTGGTTGTTTCTAGTGTGTGCCCTGACTGGGGATTGAACCCACAACCTTAGGATATCTGGACAGCACTCTAACCAACTGAAGTAACTGGCCACATACCACAGTCCTTACAGTCAGTCATTACTGATATATCAGTGAAATGTGGCAGTCACCTGGACTCCCAAAGCAGGTGATTTAGTTCGTACTTCATTAAAATAAGCCACAGGTGGCAGCTTGATTTTGATGCCTCTGCATGTCATGAATTACTAACGTTCCATTTCCCGTTGTCCAGGAACTCAGCACACAGTGCTCAAACCCAATGGTATGACCAAACCAATCCTGTAATTCCAACCTTGTGGGTGTATCTCTTAGCAATAGTCTTGGTACTAATTCTGTATCAGTCAGGATCCAATCATGAGGCAGAAAAAACAGTAATTTAAACAGGGAAATTTAAACATAATGAATGAACTATTTGCAGGGATTACTATTGAGTGTTTTTAAAAGATCCCTAAAAAATTCCAAATGTTGAGGGAGAGTACCAAGAAAGGAACAAACTTGAAAGGGTGTGCCCTCCCTAAGTTTGGGTTTCAGACCTCACTGAAGAGATGTGGCCGCAGCCCAGTGAATGGTAAGTTTGCTGGGTTGTCCCCCTGCAGAGCTGGTCCGTAGCATCAGGCCTAGACTGGTGGCCGGGGGGAACCTCAAGCAGGGGACCCTTCCACTGGGATGCTGGTGTGTTGTCAGGCAAGGAACCACAGACTGGGTCTGGTAAACTGAAAGTCGACTGCCACCAGGTGTCCTCTTGCCAGTCAGTGGAGAGAAAAACAAAACTTCAGAGGAACCAAGAGAACCTTCTTCCTGCAGTGTCACTCCAATGCCCTCTGCTGGCAAAGGAAAAATGTTTGCCAGTCCCAGCTCCAGTAGCAAAAAGAAATTCACTGATTTGCAGCTGAAAGGCAGGCAATAAATTGGTAACTGGCATACTATATTAATAGTCATGATCTTCACGAGTATGCACTTAAAAAATATCCATTGATGAATGACCTTGATGAAAACAAAAAAATATCAATATTATTAAATCTCAATAATCCATATCTTTTTAATATTCTGCATGTCAAAATGGAGAGTACAGATAAACTACTTCTGTTGCATAGTGGTTATCTCAATGGAAGTCACTTCTGAGATGGACTTGTGAGATGAACCAATCACTTTAAAATAAATGAAATACCATCTTTACTTATAAGAATGAAGAATAAATTATTCTTACTGGGAGTTGGGTATCTGGCAGACATTTCTTCAAAAATGAACTAAGCCTGTCACACCAAAGAAGAAACTGACAAGGTTTGTTACCAGTGATAAAAGTCTACCTATTAAGTGAAAGTTAGAATTTTTCAAGAACTTGTATCTGTCAAGATCCTAACAACTTCCCAATAAAGGTATTTTTTCCCCAATGAGATTCGTGGGAAACACAGACCAATGGCTTTGAATATAATAGTATGATATATTTATTGATATAATTTCCCATTCCACATTTGTAACTAACCTTTTTTTAAAAAAGATTTTGTTTATTTTTAAAGAGGGGAAGGGAGGGAGAGAGAGAGGAAGGGAAACATCAATGTGTGGTTGCCTCTTGCGTGCCTCCTACTGGGGACCTGGCCTGCAGCCCAGGCATGTGCCCTGACAGGGAATTGACAAGTGACCCTTTGGTTCACAGGCCAGCACTCAATCCATTGAGCCACATCAGCCAGGGATGTGACTAAACTTTTAATAAAACAACTCTTTGTCAAATTGTGGTGTAGTATCCAAGAAGTATATTCACAATTATCTGGAAAATACTCTCCTTTTTCTGAGCTACGTATCTGTGTTTGGTTGAATTTTCTTTGTATACTTCAACCAAAACAATGTATCAAGCCACAGTGAATGCAGAGGCAGATATAAGAAGCCACCTTTCTTTTACTAGGTCATACATTAAAGGGATTTACAAAAATGTAAAGCAAGCTATTCTCAGTAAATTTAAAAAAATATAGTTTTTTTTTCACTTAAAATCATGTTATTTATGGAATTGTAGTTATTTTGTATTGGTATTTTTATTTTATTATTTTTTTAATTTATCAGGGTGACATTGGTTAATAAAATTATATAGGTTTCAGCTGTACAATTCTATGATACATCATCTGTAGATTGTACTGTGTGTTCATCACCCCAAGTCAAGTCTCTTTCCATCACCATTTTCCCCCTCTTTACCCTCTTCAGTCTCCCCCAACCTCCCTTTCCCTCTGGTAATCACTACATTATTGTTTGTGTCTACAAGGTTTTTTGGGTTTTTTGCTTAATCCCTTCACCCCTTGCACCCAGCCCTGCAACCCTACCCTTTTACAGCTGTCAGTCTGTTCTCTGTGTCTATGAGTCTGTGTCTATTTTGTTTGTTAGTTTTTTGTTCATTAGATTCCACATATGAGTGGAATCAGATGGTACTTGTTCTTCTCTGACTGGCTTATTTCACTTAGCATAATGCTCTCCAGGTCCATCCATGCTGTGGCTAAGGGTAAGATTTTCTTCTTTTTTTTTTATGGCCAAGTGATATTTCATTGTATAAATGTACCACTGTTTTTTACCCACTCACTTACTAATGGATGCTTGGGCTGCTTCCATAGTTTGGCTATGTAAATAACGCTGCAGTTAGCACAGGGGTGCATATGTTCTTTTGAATTAGTGTTTTGGGTTCCTTCAGATAAATTCCCAGAAGTGGGATTGCTAGGTCAAAAGGCAGATCCACTTTTAATTTTTTGAGATATCTTCATACTGCTTTCCACAGTGGCTGCACCAGTCTGCATTCCCACCAATAATGCAAAGAGTTCCATTTCTCCACATCCTTGCCAGCACTTATTGTTTGTGGATTTACTGATGATAGCCATTCTGACAGGTGTGAGATGGTATCTTGTCGTAGTTTTAATTAGCATTTCTCTGGTAATTAGTGATGTTGACCATCTTTTCATATGTCTATTGGCCATCTGTATGTCCTCTTTGGAGAAGTGTCTATTCAGGTCCTTTGCCCATTTTTAATTGGGTTGTTTGCTTTTTTGGTGTTGAATTTTATAAGTTTTTATAAATTTTGAATATTAGCCCCTTATCAGGTGTATCGATTAATATGTTCTCCCATTCTGTGGGTTGTCTTTTTATTTTGTTAATGATTTCCTTTGCCATGCAAAACCTTTTTAGTTTGATGTAGTCCTATTTGTTTATATTTCCTTTTGTTTCCCTTGCCTGGGGAGATGTGTTTGATAAACTATTGCTACGAGCAATGTCCAAGAGTTTGCTGCCTGTTTTCTTCTAGGATTTTTATGGTTTTGGGTCTAACATTTAAGTCTTCGATCCATTTTGAATTTATTCTTCCTGTATGGTGTAAGAAGGTGGTCTAGTTTCATCTTCTACACCTGTCCAGTTTTCCCAACACCATTTATTGAATAGACCATCTTTAGCCTGTTGTATGTGCTTGCTTCCACTGTAAAGGTGTGGGTTTATTTCTGGGCTCACTAGTATTTTTTGAAGCCTCCCAAGGAATTCTGTTTCCAGAGAGTGTTGAGAATGTGAAGACCTGCTGATGGGGAAGGCTGAGAAAGGCTATGAGGGAGAGGGGGTTGGTTAAAGACACAGAAGCTCCTGTGATAGCCTTTTGCTGCTTCTATCAGAAGAGAAAAGTGGGCCTTGGGCGGTGTTCTGTGAGAGAATAGCATCCCAGGGAAATAAGCTGGCCCAGAGGATAAAGATAGAGCCTGAGTCAAAGATGTCAGAGGGAGGACTAAAAGGCAGCAACCTATGCCTATCTACACTCAAACTTGGGGGACTTAGGGCCTGCTGTTTGCATCTCAGGACATCCTGTGCCCTGAACAGGGGAGCAAAGTGTTGCTTTGTGACAACCATCTGGATTGTCCTCACAATCTTTTTATCAACCCTTCTGACTGAAGATCTGTTCTCCAGAGTATGAAGATGACATTTCCTTCCCCTGGTTTCTTGAGAGTTAAGGCCGTGTTCATATGTGTCCATGTGGCCCAGATCAGGGACCAGCACAGAGCAAGTGCATAATAAATGAGTGTTGGATGAATGACATTCACTGAAACTTTCCCCAGTGCCTTCCACAAAGGCCTGCACGAAATCCTCAGTAACTTGTGCTTGAATGTTTAATTGACCTTTAGTAACTTCAATGAGAGCAGAACTGTCAAACAGAGAGCACTGGGACCCAACCTAGCTACAAAATGTTTTGTTTGTCCTTCAAAGTACTGACCAGCACAGTGTTTTATAAAAACCCCACATACTGAGATTAGCAGATTTCACACACAAAAAATCCAGATTTCTGTTTCTCTTGAAAAAGTCTGCTCCAGCAACACATGGCTATATTCTAAGGGGGGCGGGGGGGTGTGCTGCCTCCTGAGAAAAAGCATAAGCTCTCCAGTTTGTCACACTATCAATACCATTCCCTATTGCTGCTTAGTTGAGTATCAGTTGCTCTTTCTCACTGATCTTACTCTGTTGTATTACTTACTCATTTCTGGCCTCTGCAGGCACTGGGTTGTGATCCCTCAACTGGAGCAAAGGAACCCCAGTAAGACACTGACTGAGAAGTGAAATGTCACTTCCAAAGGCTGTTACCCCAGGTCTCAAGGAAACAAGGTTACCTTTAAAATGAACGTGACTCAGAGCAAAAAATCTCAGTAGCCAAGTCAGAAATTTTGGAAAGGTCCAGTGGCTGCTCCCCCGAGGTTGACAAAACACACTCATGTGTGTACCAAGCCCCTCCTGCTGATCCACCCCACCTGCTGGCCTGGGTCCCTAGCCATCCTGGCTCAGTAGACCTGGAGCGAGGCGTTCTGTCTCGCCTTCAGAGGGACTATGACTCAGATGCCACACATTCCAGGAAACATTCCCTGGTCAGCTGTCCCTCATCACCTGGGCCATGATTCCATCGGGGTTTATCAGAAACTCAGGCCTCACCGTGACATGATAATGCAGGGGGCTGGCCAGCCCTGGCTGTCACCCCCAGCTCTACCCCTTGCTCCCTTTCTAATTGCCCCCAGGAACCCTGGGCAACCCACCTGGCCTTTTTGAGCCTTGGTCTCCCCCTTGTTAAAAATGGGTTTTAGTGAGAGTAAAAAGAGATAATGGATAAAATTAGATAATATACAGTGGAAACAGTCCATCAATGAATGAATGGGTAAACAAATTTCTGGTATATACATATAATGAAATATTAATCATAAAAAGGGAAGTTATATTCAGGGAGGAAAAGAGCAACATACAAAGTGATGAACTTCTAGGATGGTTCCAGTCTGGTAATAAATTAATATACATACATCGGAAAAAGAGCATCAGAATGTTAACAGTGGTTATTTCCTATGGATAGTGGGATATGTGCTTATTTTTAAATTAAAGCTTATTTTATTGTCTTTACACTTTCTAGTATTTCCCAAGTGTCCCACAATAAGAATTACTTTTATAGTGAGAAAAATTTTCTTTGAAATATCACTCAGGTTGCATGTAGGAGTTATTGGTGGGTCTGCCACACCTCTGGACTGCCCACCCGTTTCTACCACAGCCTCCTGTAGCCCCACAGCCTGGCCCGAACCCACCAGGTGGCTGGATGTTTGTTTCTCTCTCTCTCTGCCTGACCTCAACACACCATGTGGCTCTAGAGTTTGTTTCTTAGGCTGAGATGTTTCAAGACCTGGGCTAGAACAGTTTGTCTTGCTTGTTTTCGGGGGGATGCACCCCATTCCAGGAATTATGGCAGAGCTTCCAGGAGAGGCACATAATTTGTAACAGGAAAAATAACATCTTGGGGCTGAGTTTCTTTGCTAGAGGAGTGATGGGGTGAGCATTGGTGGGAGTCAAATTAGGAGGCATAAGACCTTGGGGAAATCACTTTCTCTTGCTGTATTTATTTTTGTTGTGTTTTTCTCTCTTTTGTTCCCTTTTTCTTATTATTTTTATCTCTCTTGTTGTATTTTAATTTCACCTGTTAAATGTGGGAAGCTGACTACCACACCCCGAAACTCTCTTCAAGGTCTAGCGTCATACATTTCTTCTATATTTATTAACTGTGTGGCCTCAAGCAACTAATTAAAACTCTCTGATGTTCATAGCAACATATGTAATGCTTAAACAGTCTTCACAAACCATACTATCACAGGTCTTGTTAAATTTTTTTAAAGTTAAATTTATGGAATAACATTGGTTAATAAAATTATATATGTTTCAGGTATACAATTCTATAATACATAAACTAGACTTTATTGTGTGCTCACCACCCCAAGTCAAGTCTCCTTCCATCACCATTTTATCCCCCCTTTATCCTCCATAATGTCTTCCCATCCCCCTTTCCTTCTGGTAATCATTACACTTGTCTGTCTCTATGAGGTTTTTTTTTCCTTAGTCTCTTCACCTTTTTCACCCAGCCTTCCAACCCTACTTCCCTCTGGCAGCTATCAGTCTGTTCTCTATGAGTCTGTTTCTGTTTTGTTTGTTAGTTTATTTTGCTCATTAGATTCCACATATGAGTGGAATCGAATGGTACTTGTCTTTCTCTGAGTGGCTTATTTCACTTAGTATAAAGCTCTTCAGGTCCATCCATGCTGTTGCAAAGGGTAAGATTTCCTTCTTCTCCTTCTTCTTCTTCCTTTTAAATGGTCAAATAGTATATACCATTGCATAAATGTAGCACAATTTTTTTATCCACTCATCTACTGATGGACACTTGGGCTGCTTCCAAATCTTGGCTATTGTAAATAACGCTGCAATGAACATAGGGGTGCATATATTCTTTTTATTTTTATCTTTAATCCTCACTTGAGGACATTTTTATTTGCTTTTTATTTTGAGATAATACCAGCAAAGTCTTTTTTTAAGAAAAATATTTTATTTATTTAATTTTAGAGTGAGGGGAAGGGAAGGAGAAAGAGAGAGAAACACCAAGGTTTGGTTGCCTCTTGTATTTCCTCCACTGGGGACCTAGCCCACAACCCAGGCATGTGCCCTGACTGGGAATTGAACCATCAGCCCTTTGATTTGCAGGCTGGTACTCAATCCACTGAGCCACACCAGCTAGTGCCCAACAAAGTCTTTTTATTGAAATAACTAAGAAAAATCCTGGAAATCTCTTAGGAATATTACAAATAGAGAAAGCATTTCATTAACTAGCATACAAATTTTAAAAAACATACAACATATTCCTGAATTTTATGTAAAAAGAGTCAAAATACACAAATAGTACAAATAACAGAAATTCATGATAAGAGTTAATGCAAATTTAAAAATTTTAAAAATATTCTGAGACATAACCTGTATCATGTTTCTATGACCCTTCTTCCTTCTTTTATGACCCTTAACAATTTAAATCTTTTATTATGGCATGAAAGCATAGTGTTCACCCTTTTCTGTTCATGATTAGAGCACCTAGAACAGTGCTTGGCACATGGTAAGTGAAAATATTTAAAATCAAATAGATGAGCAAATGAAAATAAATGAATATGAGAACAGGTATTTCAGATACAAAAAGTATGACAAAAGGGTGAAAACCAGTAAGGTTTACAAATATTTCATTCCTTCTGATGTTTTGCCCTTATTCTTCCTTCTGCTAGTTGAATCACTCTTCTCCTGGTTTGATGTTTGCTTTCTTTTCATCCTTTAGGTTTTTGCTTGAATATCACTGTAAAGAAATTTTCATGGCAACACCTTCTAAGTTGGTTTCTTCTATTATTCTCTGTTACAGAAATATATTCATCTCTTTCATAGCACTGATCATTTGCTTTTTGAGAGACAGAGAGCAGAAGGGAGAGAAAGAAACATTGATGGGAGAGAAGCATGGATCAGTTGCCTTGGTACACACCTAGACTGGGATCCACTAGGACTGGGAATCATAAGCATCCAGATCTGGGTCACACTCGCTTGCACCCTGATCAGGAATCAAACCAGCAACCTTTTGGTGTATAGGATGATGCTACAACCAACTGAACCATCCAGCCAGGGCCCATTACAATATTTTTCATTTTTTTCCATTTTAAATTTTTGAGGTAACTCCAGATTGCTTTCCACAATGGCTGCATCGGTCTGCATTCCCAGCAATAGTGCACAAAGGTTCCCTTTTCTCCACATCCTCGCCAATACTTATTGTTTGTTGATTTGATGATAGCCATTCTGACAGGTGTGAGGTGATCTTTTTAAAAAGATATTAGGTATTTATTTTTAGAGAGAGGAGAAGGGAGGGAGAAAGAGAGGGAGAGAAACACTGATGTGTGAGAGATATTGTACATTGATCAGTTGCCTCTCATGTGCCCCCACCTGGGCATCTAGCCAGCAACCCAGGCATGTGCCCTGACTGGGAATCCAACTGCTGACCTTTCAGTTTGCAGGCTGGTGCTCAATCCACTGAGCCACACCAGCCAGGGCTCATTGTGATTTTAATTTGCATTTCTCTGATTATCAGTGACATAGAGCATCTTTTCACATCTATTGGCCATCTGTATGCCCTCTTTGGAGAAGTGTCTATTCAGGGTTCTTTGTCTATTTTAAAATTCAATTTTTTTTTGGTGTGAGTTGTATACATTCTTAATAATTTTGGACATTGATATCTTCTCAGATGTATCATGGGTGAATATGTTCTCTCATTCAGTGGGTTGTCTTTTCATTTTGTTGATTTGCTGTGCAAAATTTTTTGGTTTGATAGTCCCATTTGTTTATTTTTTTTTTTCATTTTCCTTGCCCACGGCAATATATCAGAAAAAATATTGGTACAAGAAATGTCTAAGATTTTTAAAAAAATATATTTTATTGACTATGTTATTACAGTTATCCAATTTTTTCCTCCTCTTTATTCCCCTCTGCCCTGTACCAACCCTCCCACCATCATTCTTCCCTCACCTTAGTTGCTGTCCATGGGTCATACATGTAAGTTCTTTGGCTTCTCCATTTCTCATATTATTCTTAACCTCCCCCTGTCTATTTTACACCTACCATTTGTGCTTCTTATTCCCTGTACCTTTTCCCCCATTCTCCCTCCCCCCGCCTCCTCCCCACTGATAACATTCCACATGATCTCTATTTCTGTGAATCTGTTCCTGTTCTAGTTGTTTGCTTGGTTTATTTTTGTTTTTATTTTTGTTTTTTAGGTTTGGTTGTTGATAGTTGTGAGTTTGTTGTCATTTTACTGTTTGTATTTTTGATCTTCTTCTTTTTCTTAGACAAGTCCCTTTAACATTTCATATAATAAGGGCTTGGTGATGATGAATTCCTTTAACTTGACCTTATCTGGGAAGTACTTTATCTGCCCTTTCATTCTAAATGATAAAGCTGGATAGAGTAATCTTGGTTGTAGGTCCTTGCCTTTCATGACTTGGAATACTTTTTTCCAGCTCCTTCTTGCCTGCAAGATTTCTTTTGAGAAATCAGCTGCTAGTCTGTATGGGCACTCCTTTGTAGGTAAATGTCTCCTTTTCTCTTGCTGCTTTAAAGATTCTCTCCTTATCTTTAATCTTGGCTAATGTAATTATGATGTGCCTTGGAGTGTGCTTCCGTGGGTCCAACTTCTTTGGGACTCTGAGCTTCCCGCAAGTCTGTTCCTTTGCCAGAGTGGGGAAGTTCTCCTTTGTTATGTTTTCAATTTCTTGCTCTTCTTTTCCTCCTTCTGGTACCCCTTTGATTCAGATGTTGGAAGGTTTAAAGTTGTCCCAGAGGTTCCTAAGCCTCTCCTCATTTCTTTTTGTTTGTTTTGTTTTAAAGATTTTATTTCCTTATTTTTAGACAGAAAGGAAGGGAGGGAGAAAGAGAGGGAGAGAAACATCAATGTGTGGTTGCTTCTTACATGCCCCCTACCAGGGACCCGGCCTGCAACCCAGGCATGTGCCTTAACTAGGAATTGAACTGGTGACCTTTGGTTTGCAGGCTGGCACTCAGTCCACTGAGCCACACCAGCCAGGGCCTATTCTCATTTTTTTGAATTCTTATTTCTTTATTCTGTTCTGGTGGAGTGTTTTTTCATCTTTCTGTTCCAAACCGTTGATTTGAGACCTGGTTTCCTTCCTGTCACTGTTGGTTCCCTGTACATTTTCCTTTATTTCACTTTTCATAGCCTTTTCTTTTTTCTCTATTTTGTGACCATATTCAACCAATTCTGTCAGCATACTGATTATCAATGCTTTGAACTGGGCATCTGATAAGTTGACTATCTCTTCATCACTTAGTTGTATTTTTTCTGGAGCTTTGATCTGTTCTTTTATTTGGGCCAGATTTTTTTTTGTCTTGTTGTGCCTGTTATGTAGCAAGGGGCAGAGCCTCAGGTACTTGCCAGGGCAGGGCAACCCATGTGGCTGCACTGTGGTGTTGTGTGTTGGGGAGGGGTCTGAGAGGGAACAATGCTGCTTGCTGGCTCTCAGTGGAGTTTCAGTCACTTCCTCTGCTACCCACAAGCAAATTCCTGGGTGGGTGGGCATGTCTACGTTCTAGGACCCTGTGGGTGTCTCCAACAAACTCTCCTGTGAGGCTTGGAGTTTCTCCTGCTGCTGCAGCCCCCATAGGTGTTTATAGTCAGAGGTTTTGAGGTTTAATTGCCCCATGCTGGAACCCTGGGTTGCACAGTCTGTCTAGCTTCCCAGTTGTTTCTCCTGGTTTATCCTCATGCCAGTGTGGGACCGCCCTCTCTGCCAGCTGCTGCCTCACCCACCCCAGTCCTCCAGCCACCACCTTGCCCACCCTAGTCTTCCAGGTGTTGCCTTACCATGAGTCCTCTCCACCCTGGCTGCCTGTCTCTACTCCTCCTGTTGGTCTGGATGAATGTTTCTTCTTTAACTCTTGGTTGTGTAACTTCCATACAGTTTGATTTTCTGGCAGTTCTGGTTATTTTTTGTTTTTAAATTTGTTGTTGTCCTTCTTTTGGTTGTGTTAGGAGGCAAAGTGTATCTACCTACACCTTCATCTTGGCCATAAGTCCCCAAATGTCCAGGATTTTACTGCCTATGTTTTTTTCCTATGATTTTTATGGTTTTGAATCTTACATTTAAGTCTTTAATCCATTTTGAATTTGTTCTTGTGCATGGTGTAATAAGGTGGTCTTACATTCTTCTTAAATCTTATAGTCAGTGATGTAACCACGGTCCTGCAGAAACTGAAGCACAGAGAGGTTGAGAGAAATCTGCTCCCAGATCACACATGCACAGCAGTGGTGGAAGAGGAAACAAACCAAGTTCTGGCCCAGCATGTCCCACACCACTCTGTCCTTCCTATCAACAGGGTTGTCACAAGCCCAGTAAAAGCAAACAAGACATACAAAGTATTACATTTGGGTGTTTCCAATGCTTTAAACCTCTTGAGACTTCCCTGTTCATATGGTAACTGTATGGTTAACTTTTTAAGAAAATGCCAAACTATTTTCTGGAGTGGTTATGCCATTTTAATAGGCGTGTACCTTATGGTTTTTTAATTTTCCTAATACCCAATGATGTAGAGTTTCCTTCTAATGTGCTTATTGGCCATCAATATACCTTTGGTGAAGGGTCTGCTTCACCAAACCTTTTACTCATTTTTATATTGGTTGTTTTCTTTCTGAGTTTTGAGAGTTCTTTATATATTCAAGGTAAGTCTCTCATTAGATATGTGGTTTGCATATTTCTCCCAGTCTCTACTTTTCTTTTCATTTTTTAACTGACTTTTGAAGATAGAAGTTCTCAATTTTTATGAGGCCCAATTTACCTTTTGATTTATTTCATGGAGCATGCTTTTCACATTATATCTAATAAATCTTTGCTTAACTCATGGTCACAAAGATTTGTTTCAATGATTTTTCTAATAAAGTTTCACATTTCTGTCTTTGATCCATTTTTATTTTCAGTTCACAGGCCCGCACTTAATCTACAGAGCCACACCAGTCAGGGCTTCATTCTTATTTTACTGTGGTAAAATATACATAAGATAAAGTTTACCATTTAAAAATACTTATTTTTTAAGAGCAGTTTTAGGTTCACAGAAGAATTGGGCAGAAGGTACAAATATTTCCTATTACACTTCTTGCTTCCACACATCCACAGCTTTCCTGACCAGAGAGGTACATTTCTTTTGGGGGAGGCGGTGTTGGCAGAGCCAGCCGAGGCTTTATCTTGGGAGGAACCCCCACCCCCCGCCACTTGATTTGGCTTTTAGTCAGGGACATGGGTAAGAGGTGGTGCCCCAGCCTGTAAACATCCCCACCACAAGGGTGAGCTGAGGCCTGGGGCTCAGGTGGGTCTCCTGTGCCTTCTGCTCTCCTACATAGCTCCTTTCCTGCCAGCTCGAAAAGGACATCAGATGACTCAGACACCAGCTTCCCATCGTGGGTCTCAGTCTTCTTCACAGCAGGTGCTGGTGCTGGTGCTGGTGCGGTGCTGGTGTGGCTGAAGGAGCCAGAGCTCCTGCCAGAGCCCAGCTGGCCTGGAAGCCCAGGATGTGGTTGAGGTGGCTGTATTTGAGGTTCTCATAAGCCAGGCTCAGCCCACCTGAATAGCAGCTGGTGGTCTTAGTATGGATACTTATATTCTGCATTCCAGACTCCAGCTGGCTTTCTCGCCCTCCAACAACTTGCAGTAGGTGGTGATCTCCATGTCCAGGGCCAGCTTGACGTTCATGGGCTCTTGGTACTCATGCAGCTGCTGGGCCATGTTCTGCTGGGCAGCTCTCAGAGCAGCTTCCAGCTCAATCACCTTGGCCTGAGCATCTTTGATGGCCAGTTTACCACACTTCTCGGCATCCTTGATGGTGGTCTCCAGGGAAGCCCTCTGGCCTTTGAGGCCATCGATCTCAGCCTGGATTCTGCTGATGTTCCAGTTAGTCTCAGAAATCTCCATCTTCGTGTAATGCAGGTCATCCACATGCTTCCCAGCCAATGCCTGCAGCTCCTCATACTTGATCTTGTAGATGGCCTCGGCCTCAGCCTCAGCCCAGATGCATTTGGCGACCTCCTTGTACTGGGTCTTGTCCTTGGCAATGATGCTGTCCAGGTCTAGGGAGTGGCTGTTGTCCATGGACAGCACCACAGACATGTGGGAGATCTGGGCCTGCAGCTCATGAATCTCCTGGTCATACAGCTGCCTGTAGAAGTTGATCTCACCTGTCAGCCCTTCCAGGTGGGACTCCAGCTCTACCTTGTTCATGTAGGCTTCATCCACATCCTTCTTGATGAGAACAAATTCATTCTCCATCTCTGTGTGCTTGTTGATCTCATCCTTGTGCTTATTCTTCAAGTCCTCCACCAGCCCCTGCATGTGGCCAAACTCTGCCTCCAGTCTCAGTTCTCCTGGGCTCATCCAGTGTTTCCAGCTGCCACTGCAGGCTGTTGATATAGGCCTTGAATGTATTGTCCATGTTACTGCGAGTCCTCTTCTGCTGCTGCAGGAGACTCCACTGGTCTCCAGAATCTTATTCTGCTGCTCCAGGCTCTGCACCTTATTGATGAAGGAATGAAACTTGTTGAGGTTCTTGATCTGCTCCTTCTCCTGGTTGTGCATGGCCTGGATGCTGGGGCCCTGGATGAAGAGTCTCACTTCACAGGGTTCAGCAGGCTCTGGTTCATTTGGATGGCTTTGATGGACCCCATACTCCCAGCTCCACCAAAACACCCAGCCAGATTCATGCTGGTGCCCAGGCCAAGCCTGGAGCTGCTGCTCACCCAGGAAAAGGCTGAGGGGCTGATGCTGGGCCTACTCAAGAACAAGTGGCTGCTGAAGGCCCCAGGGCCAGAGGTGGACACCTTGAAGGACCTCTGAGTCATCCTTACAGACATGGTGGAGGTGAGGAGGCCAAACCAGACAGATTCAAGAAGGAGTCAAAAAGCTGCTCCAGAGTGGTACATTTGTTACAATTTCTGAGCCTACATTGACACACCATCACCACAGGTCCATAGCTGACATTGGGGTTGTACAGTTTATGCGTTTGAACAAATGTATAAAGACATGTATCTACCACTATAGTATCATACACAGTAGTTTCAATGGCGTAAAATTCTGTTCACCTACATATTTATCCCTTCCTCCTTCCAAAGCCCTGACAACCACTAATGTTTTTATTTATCCATAGTTTTACCTTTTACAGAATCTCAAATACTTGAAATCATACAATATATAGCCATTTCAGATTGGGTTTCATTTAGGAATCATGCATTTATGTTTTCCCTGTGCCTTGTCATGTATTGATAGTAAACTTCCTTTTTTTAGTGCTGAATACTTTTCCATTGTCTGGTTGTACCACAGTTTATTTATCCATTCACCTACCAAAGGATCTTGGTTGTTTCCAAGTTTTGGTAATTGTGAATAAAGGTGCTACAAACACCCATGTGTAGCTTTCTGTGTAGACATAAATTTTCAACACCTTTGGGAAAATACCAAGAAGCACAATTACTGGAAGGTATACTTAGCTTTCCAAGAAACTGCCAAACTGTCTTCTAAAGTGGGTGTACCATTTGCATTCCCACCAGCAAGGAATAACATTTCCGGTTGCTCCACATCTTGTCAGCATTTGGTGTTGTCAATGTTCTGGATTTGGGTCACTTTATTTATTTATTATAAGATTAGCCCTGGCTGGTGTGGCTGTGGATTGAGCATTGGACTGTGAAGTCCAATAAAATAATAAATCTGGTTTAAAAAAGATTTATTTTGGAGTGAGGGAAGGGAGAATGAGAGGGAGAAGAAACATCGATGTGCAAGCGATACACCAATTGGCTGCCTCTCACACATCCCCACTCAGGGACCTGGCCTGCAACCCAGGCATGTGCCCCAACCGGATATTGCACCGGCAACCCTTTGGTTCACAGGCTGGAGCTCAATCCACTGAGCCACACCATCCAGGGTGGATTTTGGGTCATTTTCAATTGATTTATAGTGGCAATTTTAAAAAACACAGTCAGTAGCATTAAGTACACTTTTAATGTTGTGTAACCATCACAATTTGTTTCAAAACGTTTTCATCACCCAAAACAGAACATCTGTAACCATTAGCAATAACTTTTCATTTCCCCCTAAACAACTCCCTGGTAACCTTTATTCTTTCTACCTCCATGAATTTGCCTGTTCTAGATACCTCATATAAGTGGAATCATACAGTATTTGTCTTTTTTTTAAAGGATTATTTTAATTTTATTTTTTTAAAACAAATCAATGTATCTCTTTTAAAGTTTTATTTATTTATTTTTAGAGAAGGAAGGGAGGGAGAAAGGGAGAGAGAGAAACATCAATGTGCGGTTACTGGGAGCCATGGCCTGCAACCCAGGCATGTGCCCTGACTGGGTACCTGTGACACTTTGGTTCGCAGCCTGTGCTCAATCCACTGAGCTACGCCAGCCAGGGCAGTATTTGTCTTTGTTGTTGGCTTATTCACTTTGCATAGTGTTTTTAAGTTCATCCATGATGTAGCATGTATTAGAACTTTATTCCTTTTGTAAGGCTAATATTCCATTTCATGTGTACATTACATTGTTTATTCCATTTTTTCTGTTGATGGAGACTTGGGGTTGTTTCCATCTTTTGGCTATTGTGAATGCTGCAATGACTATTGGCGTATAGTACAATTTGAATCTCTGTTTTCAATTATTTGGGTATTCACCTAGGAGTGAATTGCTGGGCCATATGGTAATTGTTGTTCTTTTAAAGGAACCACCAAACTATGTTCCACAGCAGCTCACCATTTTACATTCCTGTTAGTAATGTACATCAGTTCATAATTTCCCCACTTCACTAGCACTCCATTTTCTACGTGATAGTTACCATCCTAGTGGGTGTGAAGAGTTATCTTATTGTGGCTTATCCTTTTCTAATGACTAGTGATGTTGGGCTTCTTTTCATGTATTTATTGGCCATTTGTATTTCTTGGAGAAATGTCTTCAAGTCCTTTGCCCATTTTTAAATTATTTTTTGTTATTGTTCTAAGTTTATATTTCTTTTTCTTAACTAACTTTGGCTCCAACTTCTAGTACTGTGTTGCATAGCCATGGTGAAAATGGGAATCCTTGTCTTGTCCTGACTGTGGGGGAAAAAGCTTTGTCTTTCACCAATGATATGTTAGCTGTCAGCTTTTTCCTAAGTGTCCTTTATCACATTAAGGAAGTTTCTTTCTTAGTTTTCTAGTTCTTATAATGAAAGGGCATTGGATTTTTGTCAAGTGCCTTTTCTATATCAATTGAGTGATTATATGGATTTTTCCTTTGTTCTATTAATGTGGTATAGTCTTATTGATTTTCAACTCTTGCACTTTTGTGATAAGTCCATTTGGTCATGGTGTATAGTCCTTTTAATACACTGTTGGATTTAGTTTACTTGTATTTTGTTGAGGATGTTAAGCATTCTTTCCATTTAAAGTGTTTATATTATTTCATGCAGTAGTTACAATAGCTGCTCTATAGTTTTGATATGGGTTGGCAACTGTCAATGAACTTCTCCCTTGAGAATTGGTCACATGGTAATTCTGGATTATATACTGAACATTTTGAATATTGTGTTGAGACTCAAGATTCTTCATGAATATTTTGTTTCAGCAGGCAATTTAACCTCTGGTCAGAAAGACAGAGCTCTTCAGAAGTTTTGGCTGCCTGTAGCACTATAGCTATAGCTCTATGGCAGTGCCAGCCCTGCGCAAAACAGAGAAAGAAAAATAAAATAAAATAGAGATTACCTTTTCCAAGTGTCCCCTTTTCTTGGTTCCCCTGCCCAGAAAAGTTTTAGGTGCCAGAGCCAAACTGTTGCAGTCTTGCCTACCTTCAGAGGTCAGAAGTTGGGGTGGGGGAAAGAAAAATTATTTCCCTGGTCGTCTGGTCAGAACTAAGATGGACTCTTTTGGGGTTTTGGCAGCCTGACCTCAGAGGTAAAAGCCACGAAAAAGGAAAAAAATACCAGGAAACACTTCTGTATGGATTAAGTTTTGACTTCCCTAATCTGACTGCTTTTCTTCTCCAGAGTCCTCAGGTACACGAGGACCTTGATTGTCAAACTTAATTTGTTCCAGAAGGCTGTTCAAGAAGGGATTTATATGAAAATTGAATCCACACCTGAGGGATGTGTGAAACATCATACAGGTATCAGCATGAAAGGGTTGTCGGTTTGAGAACCAAAGTTTTGTTTGGCAATCAAGACATTTTTTTCATAAAACAGCTTGGTCAAGAACAGAACTATTCAAGATGGGAGATGTTTGAAAACCAAGGTTTGACTGAAATTGTCTTTTTTTTTCCAATTTTAAGTTGTAATCATGGGTGATAGGCTGTAGTGTGCTTAAACTTTGGCCAGCACTAGAGGTTAAAAAGCAACTTTTGAGAAGTCATAAATGTGTACTTTCATGAGTTAATACTGTTGGTTTCTATCTAAATTTGGTAAAACTGATGCTCGGGGGGGTTACATTTGAGAATGGGAATTTGAGCTTGCTTTCACAAAAACAGCTGTGCCAGCTACATTTGCCCGACCTCATGGCAGAAGTTAGTTTTGAGAATTTATGAATCTGAGCTTAATTTTCACAACAAATGCTTCATTCTTATTTCACTAAGATTTGCTTGAACATTTATTTTTGAGGTGAAACTCTTTGGAGTTTCACAAAAAATTGGTTTTCATCCTCTAGTTTTGCTGGGGGTTGGTTTTGAGAACTCTTGAATCTGCACTCATTTGCACAATAATTACTGTGTTTTGGATAGATATGCTCAAACTCATGTTAGGAAGTTACTTTCAAGGTTTTCAAAATAGTCTGTTTTCATCTCAATTATTTTTAAATTTGGTTGGGAAGATACTTCCCAGAATTTGTGCATATGGGTTTGTTTACAACACTTTCATCTAAGCTGTACTCAAACTTCTACTTTGTTTCTTTTTGAGAGTTATTGTGAAACTGAGGTTTCTTGTTTTGTTTACAAAAGCTGTTTCAGTTATTGCCTCTGAACACTTTGAATATTTTGAGAAAAGCCTGTGAATTTGAACTTTCACAGAAACTGAAGGGTATGCATTGGGAGAGGTCATCTCTTGCATTTCTTCAAAAGGCCACAGCAGAGGCAAAACAAGTCCTGTATAATCTAGGCCTCTGTCAAAGCCACATACAATTCCAGAGAGCATCTATTGCTTTGTATCTAGGACAGGGACCGGGCCACATCTGGTCTGTGGATTGTTTTTCTGTGATCAGTTAGACAAGAATGGCTTTTACATTTTAAGAGTTGTTAAAAAGTAGTAGTCCTGGCCAGTGTGGCTCAGCAAACTGAGTGCTGGCTTGCAAACCAAAAGGTCATTGGTTTGATTCCTGGTCAGGGCACACGCCTGGGTCGCAGGCCAGGTCCTCACTTGGGGGTGTGCAAGAGGCAACGGATGCATGTTTCTCTCACATATCGATGTTTCTTTCCCTTTCTTCCTACCTCTAAAATAAAATCTTAAAAAAAAAAAAAAGTAAATGACAGTTGACACCTGAACATGACAGTTAGGGGCGCCAACTCTCCATGCAGTCGAAAATCTGTATATACCTTCTGACTCCCCTGAAACTTAAGTTGTCCCTTGGTGTCTGTGTATAAGTGGACCTGCATAGTTCAAAACCATGTCATTCAAGGGTCAGCTTTATTTTGTGTGAATCATTACTTTGAAATCCCTTTGTTATAGCAGCTTAGCCTATAGCCTAATTAATATGCATCCCAATCTCCAGCTGCCTTGTTCATGCCCCAAACACCTCAAACTCAACGTATTGGCCTTCCCTGCATACCTGCTGTTCTTATGTTCCTAAACACAAAGAATATTCCAATTACTTGATAACAGCCCTATTACCTATATATCCCCAGTCAGGAGACTGTCATTCTTGAGTCAAGAAACTCCTACTACCTTCATGTTCAACTGGTTACAGAAAACCCAGCCTTTTACAAACGTACCTTTTCGATCCCTTCCTCACCATCCTGGCTTTAGATGCTTTTTACTTTCTAACTGGCTCTCTGCCTCTAACTCCATGTTCTGTAATGCTGCTCCATTACCATTCTTAAAACCGGATCCACTTGTGTGTTTTGTTTCCCAAGGTCCAAAGTGTGGAAAATCTTCATGGGACAAGCCCATCTTAAGTCTCTGTCCCCTGCACATGCTCCACATCCACTCCACACAACCCACACTGCTCCTGTACTCCTCCAATACTCTGTACTTGGCTGTTATTCCTTTGCCTACACAGATGCTTCTCAATGTGGTGGATTATTTTTAAAGTTTCCAGTCTACTATAGATCAATACTTTGAAAGCTATGCATGCAAGTTGAGCAAACAATCACATGCTTAACTCTCACAGCAATGGCAAAGTCTCCCGGTGCCTACGCCTAACTGTGGCGCCTGTTCTGTCACAAACAGGTTAACTCCAGAACGACACTGTCCAATGACCACACGTCATACCAATTTAAGCAAACCCTCCCTTTCCCCTGCCTGGTGAATCACCACCTATCCACCCACAAGGTGCAACTATCACTACTGCCTCTTCTGTTATGTTTTCTCTGATATTTATGCCCCATAGTCAGATCTTGCCCAATGTATCCATCATCTTTTCTTCATACTTCTGTTATAACTCATCGTGATACTACAATTTTCTGTTAAATGCAAAAGAGGAGCAAGCTCTTTCAAGCTAGAGATATGTACAGGTTATCTCTGCATCCTTAGTCTTATGCTTGCCATGTGGTAGAAGCTAAAAGATAAAATCAGCAAACGAATGTGTCAACACACCTCTATGGCAACACGAAGACACAAAGGACCTGTAACACTCTAAACAGAATTTTAATGATTGGGGTGTGGTTTAGGACTTAAAGGTTGTGAATGGTCCAGATCACGTGGATAGAAGCGGTCAGTAGGCTGTCTGAGACTGCTGCTGACGGTAGGCACCCCCGACGCAGGTAGCCTTCATTTTTTGCGGTAGCCATCTTTCTGGTCTACAGGAGACACGGGAAGAGGAGTGAATGCCAGGGGAGAGGCAGTAAGGGAGCCAGGACTGGGGGAGAACAGAAGGGATGGAACCACTTACCTCGGAAGTAGCCACCATAGGTACCCTGCTTGTGGTCAAACACCCGCTCATTGTTTTCCACCAGGCTGCCCAGCTTTTCTGCCAGCTGCAGAGCCAGGTTCTGTTGGGCAGTGGGCTCTGTGCGGTGCATCACCACTGTCTGCGTTGGCTGGTCCAAGGAGGCCTGATGGGAGTGAACCAGAGGAGGGGATATGACATAGATCAGACCCCTCCAGTCCCAACTCTCCATGACTCCACCTGCCCATTTACTACCTCTGGCCCTTACCATCAGCTCCTCATTAATGATCATCTTGCTAATGATGGAGTGCACGGTGGGTAGGTCCAGCTCAAACATGTCAGATAGAGTCTCCATGCTGGGGAGAAAGAGGGCAGGGAGCAACTAGGACCCTTGACCAACCACAAAGCCAGGGCCCCTCTGCTTCCTCAGGGTTCATCCTACCTGATGGAGTCATAGACACTGCTGTAAGTGAAGAGGTAGGTCCGCAGTGACTCTTCCTGGATCTTCCTATGGGGAAAAGGAAGAAGAGATCTTCAGGGCAGGGGACCAACCAGTCTTTTCATCCCTACTCACCACAGCCTCCCTCTGTGCTCACCTAACCAGCATGGTTCGGACTTTGTCAGCCTCAGGGAAAAGGTCCCACACTTTGCCATTCATTTTCTCATTGATGATAAAACTGTGGCAGGTCTTCCAGTCGCCCATCTTCATGGCCTTGGAGGCAGCGACCACATGTTCCCTCATTGATTCAGGGGGACCTGAAAGGTTGGGAATGAGACGGGGCCTAGGGAAACTTGGGACAAGGGTTCTGGCCCCCATGAGCACTGTTCAAGGAGGAACACAGGACAGGAGAGCCAACACCCAGCCTGGAAACTCTCCCACCCCACCACTAAACAGCGATGTGATTGTACAAGTCCCTTAATATCAAAATAAATGTATTCAGATTTTAAGTAGTAGTGCAAGGCCAAAACAGAAACCGGCTTTTGGCTCCACTGCAGGCAGCAACACAGAACTGTAGAAACTGTGGTGAACCAGAGAGAACTAAGAGATGCTGGAAATTTCCAATTAAAAGAAAGTACCACACCACATAAGCCAAACAAAATTTGCCTAAGGGGCACCTCCACTTAAACAACCACACACACAGGTAGAGAACAAATCTATAAGGGGATGTGAACAGTACGCCTGGCTCACGTGCCAAGCCCTTCTATGCACCAACCACACAGGGAGGGCACAATTCGAATTCCTTTCCCAGTGAAATCACATCTCACTCAATCCCTGGAGTAATTAATCAGATCTTTCAGAAGCGATCAAAGGGGCCAATGTTAGATTCTTGAATGCCAAGGGGCTAGCTGATTGGCTGAAAATCATGTTCATGAAGGACAAACAGAGGACAAATATTAGAGAGACACATTAATTGTGTTAAAAGTTGGGAAGTCACTTAACTTCAGTTTTCTTAAACAAGAAAAAGGGGTTAATAATAGTACCTACATCACATGGTTATTACCAATAAAGAGTAAATAATTATTTATAGCACTTAAAACAGTACCAGGCAGAACAAAAGCACTATGTAAATTTGTATTAACACCATTGGAATCAGGTCACGAGAGTTTAACTTAGTGACTAAGGAGACTGAACTTTGTTCTGCAGTCAATGAAGAACCTCACAAGGTGTTGGAGGTATATGACTATGACATCATAAATTTGTAGAAAGATAATACTGACAGGTACAGACTGAAATGGAGAATAACAGGAAGCAGAAGCTTAATTTGTAAGAGATTGCAGGAACCATTAAGTAAAATGCTTGTAGAGTCTCCACGAAGATTTCATGAAATCAAAAGGAATCATCTTGTAGAAAATTATTTCCATTAGCTTCTTTGAATCCTTTGGTTAGAAGTCATCAAGGAACACACAAGTGAAGTTTGTCCTACCACAAAGCCGCACACTCACCCAGCAAGGGCTGCCGCTCGCCCACCCGCAGCTGGTGATGGAACTGCTTGCTGATCATGCGTCGGCGAGCATCGCTCTCATGGGCGGCCATGTATGGGATCTCCAGGAGCATGGCAGACACCAGATAAACACACTCCAGCAGCTCCAGGTTGATGTGCAGGTGGAAAGGCACCTGCCGGCGCCGCTCCACCTTCTCCTGCTCCTGGTTGCGCTCCTGTAGGCTACGTAGCAGCAGACCCTGGCCCAGAAGCTCCTTGGCCCGGCCACTTGACTGGATGTCCAGCAGAGCATTGTGAGCATCTTTGGTTAGGCCTTGGCGGAAGGCACAAATGCCCAGCTGCACCATGGTGCGGTTGTACAGGATCTGGGAGCAAAGCATAAATGCATTCAGAAGTGACATCCACAGGGCAGTTGTTCATGCTCAACACAAATACAAATACTCAACAAATGATACATTGATATGCGGAGCACTTGGCTTATCGGCTGGAACAAGGGCCTCATTCTGATGGGAATGTTTAAATAAAGACCTAATAAAAAAAAGGGAGCAAATTATGTAGGTAGCTGGGAGAACAGCACTGCAGGAAAAGCAAGAGCAAATGCAAAGGCCCTGTGCAAGAATTGTGCCAGGTGTATCTGAGGAACAAGGAATATAAACTAGCTGGGCTGGTAGAAGATGTGATCATAAACCGGAGGATGGGCAAGCACATAGCTGTGTAAGCCATGTTAAGGATTTTAAGATGGAAACCACGGGAAGGTTTGAGGAAACAAATGATACAATCTGGCTTAATTTGATGTGGCTACTCTGGCTACTAAGAATAACCTGAAAGGACACAAGGGCAGAAGCAGAGAGAGACCAAGATGATAGCGGCTTAGACCAGAGGGCAGTACTGAAAGTGGTTAAGTGGTCAGATCCAGATTTTAAGTGGAAATGTCTGGGGAAGGAGAGGCAGTATGTGGGGGAAAACCAGGAAGTAAGGAAGACCCCAAGGTTTCCGGCCTAGGCAACTGAAAAGATGGTGGTGCCACTAATTAAGAGAGGAAAGATTATAGCAATATAGATGGTAGGCAATGCAATATTGGTAACAAAAATAATAGAGAGCAGTATCAAGTCATAAACACAGACACAAAGATCATTAAGGAAATTAGCAAACGGAAACCAGCAACATGAAAAAAGAGATCGTATTATGATCAAATTGAATATATTTCAGGAATGGAAGGCTGATGTAAAATATAAATCATGGTTATTCACCATATGAACAGAACAAAGGAGAAATTAACTGTATCATTTCAAGAGATGCAGAAAGAACTTTTGTCAAAATTTAGTATCTATCCTGACAAAAATTCTCAGCCAGCTAGGATCAGAAGAGCCTGGGATCAATTGATCAACCAGGATCAATCTCAGAAAGGGTATCTACTAAAATACTACAGCTAACATTATACTTAATAGTGAAATGTTGGCTGCTTCTCTGCTAAGAATGGGAATAAACCAAGATGTCTGCTCTCACTATTTCTATTCCACTGCACTGGAGACCTGAGTCATTTGATACAGCAAGAAAGAATTTACTTAGTAATAAAACTGTCTCTATGGTACATTTATATAATACACTACTACTTGGCTGTAAAAAAGAAGAAAATTTTACCCTTTGCTACAGCATGGATGGATCTGGAGAACATTATGCCAAGTGAAATCAGCCAGTCAGAGAAAGACAAATACCATACGATTCCACTCATATATGGAATCCCACGAACAAACTGAACTGTCAAGCAAACAGATGGACTCAGAGAGCAGGCTGGCAGCTATGTGAGGGCCTGGAGGGATCAAGCAAAAATGAAAAAGAATTCATGGACAGAAACAACAGTGTGGTGATTGCAGGGTGGGTAGAGGTGAAGAGAGTGTAAGGGGGACAAATGATAATGGGAAAAATACACGAAGAAAAACTATTAAAAAAACCCCTATCTCTGTGTGTAGATATTTTAGTCAAGAACAGACCACACAGACAACGATGACATGCCAAGGAGCCTCGGTGTGTAGCAGCTTACACCATCTAAGGGTGTGTAAGCACACTCTAGGATCTTCTCACAGCCATGAAATCACCCTACGATGCATTTCTCAGATGTACTCCCCTCGTTAAGCAGCACATGACTGTACTAGAGCTTGGGGAATTCAGCAAAATGGTAGGATACAACAATTACCTTTATGTTTACGTAATGGTAGCTAACAATTCAAAAATGAACTTTAAAAAAATTGCACTTAAAATAGCATCAAGTATCACATAATATTCGGGAATATTTTTCTAAAAATATATTTTATTGATTATGCTATTACAGTTGTCTCATTTTTTCTCCTCTTTATTTCCCTCCGCCCTGCACACCCCCTCCCACTAGCATTCCCCCACATTTGTTCATGTCCATGGGTCATGCATATAAGTTCTTTGGATTCTCCATCTCCTATACAATTCTTAACCACCCCATCTGTTTTGTACCTACCAGAAGCCTTTAGGCTTCTTATTCCCTGTACCTTTTCCTCTATTCCCCCACCCTCCCTGCTGATAACCCTCCATATGATCTCCATTTCCGTGATTGTGTTCTTGTTCTAGTTCTTTGCTTAGTTTGTTTTTGTCTTAGGTTCGGCTGTTAATAACTGTTGAGTTTGTTGTCATTTTATTGTTTATATTTTCTGGTCACCTTTTCCTTCATAAATCCCTTTAACATTTCATATAACAAGGGTTTGGTGATAATGAACTCCTGTAACTTGACCTTATCTGGAAAGCACTTTATCTGCCCTCCCATTCTAAATGATAGTTTTGCGAGATACAGTAATCTTGGATGTAGGTCCTTGCCTTTCATGACTTGGAATACATCTTTCCAGCCCCTTCTTGCTTGTAAGGTTTCTTTCGAGAAATCAGCTCATATCTTATGGGAACTCCCTTGTAGGACCTGTCTCCTTTTCCCTTGCTGCTTTTAAGATTCTCTCCTTATCTTTAATCTTGGGTAATGTAATTATGATGTACCTTGGTGTGTTCCTCCTTGGGTCCAACTTCTTTGGAACACTTTGAGCTTCCTGGACTTCCTGGAAGTCTATTTCCTTTGCCAATTGGGGAAGTTCTTCTTTATTGTTTTCAGATAAATTTTCCATTTCTTCCTCTTCTCCTTCTGGCACCCCCAAGATTCAGATGTTGGAATATTTAAAGTTGTCCTGGAGGTCCCTATGCCTCTCCTCATTTTTTTGAATTCTTATTTCTTTATTCTGTTCTGGTCGAGTGTTTTTTCATCTTTCTGTTCCAAACCGTTGATTTGAGACCTGGTTTCCTTCCTGTCACTGTTGGTTCCCTGTACATTTTCCTTTATTTCACTTAGTATAGTCTTCATTTTTTCATCTAATTTGTGGCCATATTCAACCATTTCTGTGAGCATCCTGATTACCAGTGTTTTGAACTCTGTGTCTGATAGGTTGGTTATCTTTTCATTGCTTAGTTCTATTTTTGGAGCTTTGATCTGTTCTTTCATTTGGGCCATATTTTTTTTTTTTGGTCTCCGCATGCCTGTTATGTAATAAGGGTAATATTTTGCCTTAGGGAGTCACCAGGTCAGGGCAACCCACATTACTGCATTGTGGCGCTGTATGTGGGGGAGGAGTCTGAGAGGCAACAATGCCACGTGTTCAGCTCTGTCTTCCAGTCATTTCCCTTGCTACCCTGAAACAAATTGGGCCCTTCTGGTGCTAATTTCTGGGTTGGTGGGTATATGTATGCTCTAGGACCCTGTGGGTCTCTCCGATGAACTCTCCTGTGAGGCTGAGAAAGTTTCTCCCTCTGCTGTAACCCCCAGAGGTTTTTCAGCCAGAGGTTTTGAGGTTTTACTGCCCTGCACTGGAACTCTGGGATGCATGGTCTGTCTTGTTCCCCAGTTGTTCCTCCTAGTCTATCAGCCTCCACCTCACCCACTCTGGTCCTCCTGTTGCTGCCTTGCTGTGAGTTCTCTCTGCCCTGGCTGCCCACCTCCATCCCTCCTACCAGTCTGGATGAATACTTCTTTAACTCCTTGACTGTCAGACTTCCATACAGTTCCAATTTTTCTGGCAATTCTGGTTATTTTTTGTTTTTAAAATTGTTGTCCTTCTTTTGGTTGTGCGAAGAGGCAAAGTATCTCTACCTACTTCCCCATCCTGGCCAGAAGTACTCAGGAATAATTTTTTAAAAGATGTATAATACCTCTAACATTGCAGAAAGAAACTGAAGAAATTAAATTAAGAGATAACATGTAAGCCCTGGCTGGTGTGGCTCAGTGGATTGAGAGCCGGACTGTGAACCAAAGGGTTGCCAGTTTGATTCCCAATCAGGGCACATGCTTACACTGTGGGCCAGGTCCCCAGTAGGGAGTGCTTGAGATGCAACCACACACTGATGTTTCTTTTCCTCTCTTTCTCTCTTCCATCCCTTCTCTAAAAAATAAATAAATCTTAAAAACAAATAAAAAGAGGTAACATGTAAGAAGTTCTCCCCAAAGTTGATTTACAGATTTGATAAAAACCCCAGGTGTTTTTGTAGAAACTGACAAACTGACTTTAAAATTTATGTAAAAATGCAAAAATCACAGAATATCCAAAGCACTCCTACAAAAAACATGTGGTGTACTCATAATCTCTGAACTAGAGACTTTCTCTAAAGGCACAGCAATTAAGACAGTGTTAGACTGGCATAAAAATAGACAAAAACATGAATGAATGGAATAAAACAGATCCCAGAAATACACACACACTTTTAGGGTGATGTAGTTTTCCACACATGTACCAAAGGAATACAATGAGAACAGGACGTCTCTGATCCTGACTTCACACCATATGCAAAAATCATAGCTAAAACCATAATGACTATCAAGAAATAGAAAAAGAATGTATTATGAATTGCAAGTAGGCATAGGTTTCTTTAGCTAGCATCCAGAAAATAACTGTAAGTGGAAAAAAACTGATAAATCACATCACACCAAAATAAATGGTATAGAAAATGAATTCGCAAAGCAGAGTATAGAAGAAACTATTTAGAAAACCTTTATCTGACAAAGGACTGGCATCCAGGATAAAGAATTCCTAGAACTCAATAATAAAAAGATGAACAATCCAATCTTTAAAAAACAATGGGCAAAAGTTGACATTTCATGAAAGATATATAAAGGGAATGTCAACAGAAGAGCAATCAATTTCAATGGTTATCAGGGAAATACAACCTAACACCATGAGATTCCATTACACAATCACCAATATGGCTAAAACTAAAAAGACCTACAACACCAGCATCAACAGGGAACACTCATTAATGGTAGGAGCATAAAACGGTATTACGACTTGAGTTTCTTATAAAACTAAACATACACCTACACTATGATGCAGCAATTCCACTTTGTAAGTATTCACCCAAGAAAAAACATATATCTACACAAAGACTTACATAAATGTTCATAGTAGCTTCATTTATAATGGCCCCAAACTGGAAATAGACCAACTATCTATCAAGAGAAAATGTATCAAGAACTTGTGATAAGACCTGGCTGGTGTGGCTCAGTGGACTGAGTGTCGGCCTGGTCACCAGTTCAATTCCTAGTCAGGGCACTGCCTGGGTTAGGGGGTGTGTGAGAGGCAACCGCACATTGATGTTTTTCTCCCTCTCTCCCCCCCAAAACTAAATAAATAAAATCTAAAAAATAAAATAAAGTAAAAAGAACTTGTGATACATTCATATAATGGAAACAAATTTGGAGGAATCACATTATCTGATATCAAAATATACCACAAGGCCACAGTAATCGTAATAACATGGCACTAGCATAAAACCAGACATATAATCAATGGAACAGAATAGAGAGCCCAGAAATAAACCCATGCCTTTATAGCCAACTAATATTTGACAAAGGAGACAAGAACATACAGTGGAGCTAAAGAGTCCATTGAATAAATGGTGTTGAGAAAATTGGGACAGATACATGCAAAAAAATGAAACTAGACTACTTTCTTATTTTTAAGGTGGCTCTCTGTGGAGCATGCCCACACCTTTCCCACCTCTTCCCCCAGGTGCATTTGCTTTGCCTCTCCTAGGCTCCAAGCCGCTGCCCCCACCTCATTTGCTTCTGTAACTTGTTTGCTGAGCCCATTTCTTCTACAGCTCTTCACTTCTACCTTAGTGATTTCCTAAATAAACTCTTATAATTTGAAAACAAAACAAAACAAAAACAAACAAACAAAAAACAAACCCAAAAGTAAATTTGAAATGGATTAAAAACTTAAATGTATGACTCAAAACCATAAAACTCCTAGGAGAAAACATAGGCAATAAAATCTTGCATGTTTCTCTTAGTAGTATTTTTTCTGATATATCTCCTTGGTCAAGGGAAACAAAAGAAAAAAAAAATAAACGGGACTACACCAGACTAAAGTTTTTTCATAGCAAAGGAAGCCATCAACAAAATGAAAAGATAACCCATTGAATGGGAAGAGATAACCCACTGGGAACATATTTGCCAGTGATACATCTAATAAGGGATTAATATCCAAAATTTATAAAGAACTCATACAACTCAACACCAAAATGACAAAAAATCAGAAAACAAAACAAAAAACTCCCACACAATCCAATAAAAAAATTGGGCAAAGGACCTGAAGAGACACTTCTCCAAAGAGGACATAAATATGCTCAAATGTTACACTAATCATCAGAGAGATACAAATTAAACCACAATGAGATATCACCTCACACATGTCACAATGGCTATCATCAGTAAGTCAACAAAGTGTTGGAGAGGACATGGAGAAAAGGGAACCTTCATGCACAGTTTTTGGGAATGCAGAAGATGGGCGCACCCACTGTGGAAAGCAGTATGGCATTACCTCAAAAAATTAGAAATGAATTTGCCTTATGTCCCAGTGATTCTACTTCTGGAGATATATCTGAAGAAACCCAAAAAATTACTTCAAAAGAATACATACACCTCTATGTATGTACGTTCACTGTAGTGTTATTTACAACAGTCAAGCTATGGAAGCAACCCAAGTCCTCATCAACAGACAAGCCAATAAAAATGTTGTGATACATTTATACAATGTATTATTACTGGAATATTACTTGGCCATAAAAAAGAACAAGGCCCAGGCTGGGAGGCTCAGTTGGGTGGAGCATTCACCAAAAAAGTGGCAGGTTCAATTCCTAGTCAGGGTGCATACAGGAGGCAACCAGTTGATGTCTGTCTGTCTGTCTCTATCTCCTTACCTTTTCTTTAAAGTCATTGAACATTTCCATAGGTAAGGATTAAAAAACAAAACAAAAACCCCAAAATCTTACCACTTGAGCATGGATGGACCTAGAGGGTATTATGCTAGGTGATATAAGTCAGAGAAAGACAAAAACCATACAATTTCCCTTATATGTCAGACTGGCATTTACAAAAACAGTCATGGGGTTGTAAAGGGCAGCATAGAAAATAGAGTAATTATAATAAATACGTATGGTGCCAGGTGGGCATCTGAAATATCAGGGGGAACACTTCGTGTATGATTATCTAACCATTATTGTATACATCTGAAACTAATCTAAAATAACCGTGTAAACTGTAATTGAAAAAAAGAAAAAAATTCAAACAATGAAATAAAAAAGAACAAATGAGCATGCTATTTAAAAACCACCACCAGACAGGTTCACCAAATGTTCTACACATTAATTATTTTAAACACACACTTAAAAGACACGGCTTTAATATTCCTCCTATATGGAAATGCCACACACAAAATTAGTTATTCCACTATTCTGTCCCAACATATCACACCACATTTGGGTCCTTGTCTCCCCAATTAGTTTGACAACTTTGTAAGGGTTCTTTTCATCTTTTTAAACAAGATGATCCTTAATGTCCCAAAGGAGACACATGTTAGGTATAATAAATATTAGCTGAACCAAATCTCTGTCCCAGAGGGCTGCTGAAACAGTACAGTTAAATGTTAACATGGCTGCATTGTGGGTTACGCAACCTATCAACTATCCATGGCACATTCATATTTCTCTACTCCTCTTTCTCCCTTCCTCCTCTTTCTAAAATTAATTAAAATCTTTAATGAAAAAAAAAAAAAAAAAGGTTCAAAGAATGCTGGCAACTGGGAAGGACCAAGTTGTCTGAATTAGTCAGACAGGTACTAATCTGGCTGACCCACTTTGCCCCAATAGAGGACAGGGACCTGGCCTGGTCTTCCCTTTGCCACCAAAGCCAGAGTGCCTCCTTCCCATCCTACCTGTACTGGAGGATCTGCATGCTGAATGTTGTCCTGTAGGTGACTCATAAGCATGAGGTCTCGGGCCTGGTACCAGCGGGAGTGCAGGGCATGATGGTAGATATGGCAGAGGATGGCGCATGTGCGGATCCGGTCTGTGCGGTCTTTGGCATAGATGTACTTGCAAAGTCTCTCCATGAGCAACGCTGAGTCCTCACCCTCATTTTCTGCCTGATCTTGGTCAGACTGGGGAGGTAGGGGTTTTGGTGAGGGTGTGATGTTGTTGGGCGAGCAGGAGATGCTGCAAAGACTATGGCTCTAAAGGGCCTAGGCATTAGCAACCAAGGACGAGACTCCACCCAACTTGTCCACCCAGCCTCCCAGAGTTTCCCTCTCTGCTCCACCTCAGGAAGCCCTCAGGGAATGAAACATTTGCCATCAACTCCTAACAGACATAGTCCTCTCCTCGGTGACACTTGGACAAGCACTCACCTTTGAGGAGCCCTCTGGGAGGGTAAGCTGCCGCTGATGGGCCTTGTAATCAAACTTGTAGTAGGTATGGAGAATGCGCCTCAAGTAGACACGACAGATCTCCTCAGTGGTGCCCTTCTCCTCCAGGTAGCGCTGCACACGCTCAATGATGGCACACACCTGTGCCTCATCCTTCAGATGCTCCACATACTCTGCAGGGAGAGCACCTCCCCTCTCAGCTCAGCCAGACACCCAGGCTTTCCCAGTCACCTGTCCCCGATCTTGGTCAGACTGGGAATGTTTGTATGTTTGCTGCATCCATCAGAAAGTGCCCTGCAAAAACCGTCCTGCCCTGGTACTCACCAAGCTCACTTTCTGTCACTTCTGTTAGGTATTCTCTTCTGCTAATTCCTCCCCTGATTAACTCTTCCTCCTCCTCATTATGATCGCACCTCAAAGGCCCTGACTTAAGTGCGCTTTGTTCAACCATTATCTAAAGCAGCTACTCCTCCAGTCACTCTATCACAGGTCCCAATTTTGACTTCTAACTCACACTTCTCATCACCTACAACTGCCTCGTTCAGCTGTTGAACTGCCTTCCCCCGGCACCAAACCTAAAAGTCCGCAAGTGTGAAGGCCTCTAGCTGCCTTGTTCACTGCTACACCCTTGACTTGGTGAGCGCATGCGGGCATTCACATTTTACTGAGGAAATGTCCTTTATTTCCCCATCCCAGGCCCCTGATTCAAGCTAAACAAGCTAAGTGGACGGAGGCCATGCCCCAGTGATTCTCAAAGTGTAGTTTCCAGACCAATAGCGCCATCTAGAAACATGTTAGAAACGCACATTTTGGGACTCTACAAACACCTACTGAGTCAACCTATAGGAGTGGGATCCAGTATCTTAAGCTCTCCAGAGCCCTCCAGAGTGAATGCTGGAATAAAGGATTGGCTTTCCAAACTCTTTTTTAATATAACCCTTAATTTTACTCCTTGCACTTTTCCTTTCACCCATGCCTGCTCAGGCTCACCTTGGGAGTGAGGATCAGTATTTTGCATTATTTTGGTAAATTCTTCATCCATTCGTTCCACGAGAGTTAGGATACAGCCACGGACACGCAATGGCTGAAAAGGAGGAGTAAGTATATCAGTCCATATCTCAGTCCCAAATTTCGAGCCTTTTGTTTCCACTGAGCTTTCCCAAAGCAGAAAACATACACATCTCCAGTTGGCCTGCAAATTCCTCTCTTTACCTGGTCAACATTATGCAGGTTCTCACTCTCTTCCAGAATATTCTCTCCAACAAAGATGTTGGGGTTTGCAAACAGGATGTCCATCAGCTCATTGATGCAGTCCAGGCACTTCTGCCACATCTCCGGCTGCCAGGAGACCAGACAGCAGTCAGGGGTGTGTGGGTGGCAGGAGCAGATGCCTCCTGGGAGCCCCTTCACTGGAAACCCCCAGGGCCTTCAACGACTAAAACTGCTTCCACGGCCCTTGAGTTTTTTAAGCATCTTCTCCTGACCCACCAGCTCAGCCCTGGGATGCTTCTTTTGTTTTCCCTCACCTTCATGTATGTGGCCAGGTTGGGGTTGTAGTCATAGAGAGAGGCGACGATATTGAACTTGATCTTGATGACGACACCCTCTCCAAGGTTGTTTTCAGAAGCAATCTGGACCAGCAGCTGTAGCAGCTCAATCTGGGCTGCACTGAAGGGGTACAGAACAGGTTGAAGCATCAAAGACAAGTCAAAAGTCTCATCCCGTCACACAACATGGGTCCTTCAGACAAGTAAGGCAGCCCATTCCCAAAACCTCTCTCCTTGCCACCTGTACACTTGCTTCTCCTTTACAAATTTCAAGCAGAAATAGCACTGCTGCTAATGATCTGTCCTTCTCTTTGTTCACTAATGACTGAAGAATGTGTGCATCATTCCCATTTTACAGACAGGAAAACAGTCCTAAAAGGTTGAGTGATTGGCTTAAAGTCAAAGGGAGAGCAGTAAACAGCAGAAAACGGACAGGTACACACCACGTATACCATTCCTTCTATTGAGCTACACTCAGATTTTCCCCAAACAGCACAATTTGTCCACCAATCTCTACCCTGGGTCTTAGAGAAAGAGCTTCCACCCTGTAATCCTACAATCTAGACCCACAAATCTTACCGATCAGTTCCCTTCTTGCCTCGTGCCTGTAGGATCTCATTCAGTTTCTTGATGACAACAGCATGGGTGATCTCAGTTCCCTTGGCAAACATTTTTGGTTTCTCCTAAGCAACACGTATCCTGTCATGTGCAAGCCAACAGGAACCACTCTTGCCTTAACTTTTCTCCCAACCCAACCAGAGTGCGCCTGTATGCCCTCCCAAACTGTCTCCCAATTCATCTTAATTCTACAGTTCTCACCTTAACGAGGGGCACTCCACCTCGGACCCTTTCCCATTCCCCGCCTTCATTGTCCTCCTCCTCCTCATCCAGGCGCTTTGATTTCCTATCGTGCTTCTTCTTGGCTTTGTCCTCCCGTTTCTTCTCAGCGGCCTTCTTGTCCTCCTCTGTGGCTGGGGCCCTGCCAGGAGACATGGGAGAAGATGAATGACCAGCCCCCACCTCCTACCTCTGATGCTTGTTCCTTCCACGAACTTCCTTTCCTCCAATCATTCTTCCTTCTAAGTCACACTCTACAAGAATGACCTGAAGTTAACCCTAACCAAAACAAGGACTATTAAGCACTGATTTTGCCAAACCACTTACAAAGGTCTATAGCCATGTTACACCAAGAAACTCTTATGAAGGAAACAATGTGACCTAGTCTAATAAGGCAGAGGTAACCAGGCCCCTGCAGACACCAAAATAGCCTGTCACATTGCTCCATAGCTAACCTTTAGGGTTTTCCAGAGGACCTATTAAGAAATATAGTTATGCTCTGATACTAATCGCTCTGTCCAGACTGACCTTTTTTGGGGGTACTTTTTCTTTTTACTGATGTTAAGCTGATTAGTTGGTGGCTGGTAAAAAGGCTTTCCTGAGTTCTATGAGTAATTCTAGCATATTATTACACCTGAGGAAGGGATTGTGGGAACTCCGAATTTATAGCTGGTTGGTCAGAAGTACAGGTGTCAAACTTGGGACCTGCAACGGGTGTGTGAAGTGGGGGGAAGTCTTTTGGGACCAAGCCTTTAACTTGTAGAATGCTGCACTGTGTACCATATGCAGGGGCAGGTACCACCTTAACTTCAAAGGAGCAAACTGAGACCTGAGAAAGTTAAGGAACATACCCAAAGTTATATAGCTATAAAAGAGTAACAGCTGGGACCAGAAACCAAATCCTTTCTAGTTCCATGACTGTCCCAGTGTAATTCAGCAAGACTTGCTATACATCAAGTTCTCTGAAATAGTGACAGGAGTAGCACCTATCACTGAGAACTCACCACGTCAGTCCTGGGCCAAGCCACCTCCCTATAGCACCTCCCTGCATTCTCGCAGCTATCCTCGGAGGCAGGGTCAAGTACCACCTCATTTTACAGATGAGGAAACTAGAGACTGAAAAGGTGAAACTGCACGTCCAGTACTGCATAGCTAACTGGCACCAAAGTGAGATTTACACTCAGTCCACGTGCAATGAATAATGTCATGTTTAAACATTTTAACTCTGGAGCCTTCAAATCCTATCCTTAGAACACATTAACTTTGTGAGCTTAACCCACTAATATGCTTGACCCTGAAAGGATTCCACTGAAGAAGCAATAACCTTCAAAATGATTAAAGGCATCCTACTCTTCCCACTGTAGCAAGGTACCACAGCTTCTCTTACTTTTTAAGGAATCTTGAGGCCAGCACGGTCTGTTTCCCTTCTTCCTCCTCTGAGTCTGATCCCGAAGATGTTGAACCTGTGTCCCATTCTTCATCTTCTTCTGAGTCTTCTGAGTCCTCATCTTCATCCTTAGGGAGCGGGATGAAGGATCAGCAGGAAGATGGAGAGACTGACTAGTTTCTCTGCTCCCCCTACCACATTTCAGAGATTTACAGGAGCAGAACAAGAGTGGTCTTCATGGAATCAGGACATTACGAGCTGGACTGGACCACCAAGACCAGAGACCAGTGGTGGCTTGGCCCAGAATCCAGTTCTCCAGATTCTAGTTCACTCAATGCTCTAATCCAAGAGAAGCATGTTCTCAAATCAGACTCCATTAAACCCAACCCCTCCTATCTCTAGGGTTCTGTGAGTCTTTTCTTCTCCCCAAGGACCCAAGAATGGCCCATGGGAGGCAAATCACCCCTCACTGTAACCCTGCCTCTCACCTCCATCTTTTTCAGGAACTTGCGACTCTCCCCAGAAGGAGTTTCTGATTTTTTCTTCAAGAAAGTTGCAGCACTGACTCCATCCTCATCACCATCTGAAGAGCCTGGAGGAAAAGCAAGGGTGAAGAACCCCCACGAAAGCAGGCCAAGGGAACCACTAACTTTACACTTCCTCACCATTTACAATTAGGGTATCCTCTCTTACCTTCCGAGTCCTCCTCATTCTTCTCAGCATCTTCATCTGCAGACTGCTCCGGGTTCTGGAAAGAAGGAAATTAAACGGTAATTAAGGATGCCTGACAACTACCACCCCATCCTACCCCTGCACCCAAAAGTTTTGTCATGATTCTTTCTCTAGTCACATCTCACATTTGCAAATGTTTTGTCTCAGTCATGAGGCCACTGTTCCCACAGTTCCAAAAGTCTGCCTCTAGCATCCTCACCTGCTTATAATTTGTAATATGGGACTCAAAATCTCGGTTATATTTTCGGATCTTCTGGCGAAGGGTACTCAAGGCCTTGGCATTGTTCTTATTCATCTTCTTCTTTCCTTCCTTATCTTCCCATAGCTAAAGAAAAGAAGAGAGAAGAAAGGAAGATCAGGAATCTGAGACTCAATAGTATTTCCTAAACTTCAGGCTTTAGCATTTTTGAGTCTTGCAATCTGCATACCACCTGTACTACTTATTAATTACACCTGTTATTGTTTACAAGATCCTTTACATGTCACTACTAAAAGTATAAAACCACAGATGAGAGGCAACATAAAAATAAATACAATTAAAATTCTTGGTTAAAAAAAGTCCCTCTTTTTGCCTATCTCCGTATTCCTTGTGTTCTGGGAGACACTGTATGTAAGGCAAACAATCCAGAGAAGACATGATTCCTGCAAAGGAGTTAGAAGCAGGCCCCAGGCCCACAATCCCCTCCTGGACCACCCCCCTTACCCACAGGAGCCACACCTCATTAAGGTAGTCCTCCAAATCAGCCAGAATGCGGATGTAGAAACGGGGGACACCTTCCTTGTCCACAATGCTTTTAGCCTTCCCATATGCTTTTCCCAGGAGCTCAAACTCTTCCAGGCACTTGGTGACATCCCGGATCTTCATGGCATTACGGATGGTCCGGATAAGATTGGTCAGCTCCTCAAACCTGGGTTGGGAGCCCAACGGCATATTGAACAGGCCCACTGTCAACAACCATAGAGCCTGCCACTGCTCCAGAGACTCCCCACCACACAGGTTCCCCACAGCCTCACCTCTTGTCTTTGGCGCTTCGAACCACTCTCTTGGTATCTTCTTCATCTTCACTCAGCAACAATGGCCTGAAGGAAGAGAGACCATTAACCTCCCTTTCTAGTTCCAGTCTTTCCAAATGACCTCTATTTCTCTTTTCAGGTGGGCCAGGTAAAACTGAGTAACTCAGGACATTCCCACTGCACTCATCCTCTGATCCTCTTCACAGCCTCATTATAAAATATACAATTTGATCTTTTAAGCTTACTTCAAGTAATGCCTTTTGTCAAAGGTTGTAGTATATACAAAAAGCTCCCTCTTCTCAAAAGTAAACAAAGGTGTTTGTTTACATCACAAAATTAATCATGTGAAGACAGTCACTAAAAAGTATTAACTGGTGAGATATGGGGTACTTTGGCTAGAATGAATGGAGAAGTGTTCAAGAAGGAACCTGAACTAGGTCCTGAAAAACAATGTGTCCCATTGTGGTCAAGGAGAAAAAAAAGATTTAGTGGCTTTAACACTTCCATTGCCAGTATTTTTCTTTACTAATGAGAAACCAGACCACAGACAGCTTTCAGCTCTCAACAGCACTCTTCTTTCTATTAATTTTCCCAATTGTTTTCTCTTTTTTTTGCCATCCATGTTCCCATGACCTAGACTTTGGGCCATGCTAATCTCTGTATTGTTCCAATTTTAGCAATCAATTATTTTCTATTTCACAGCAAGTGATGTTGGTATTCCACTTACGGCAGTGCTATGAAGTCATATTCATATGAGTATACGTGTATACATATTTATTTAAACAGTAGACAGGCATACGGCAAAAATGATGGTGCCACATATATCACAGAAGTTTGAGAAACAACATCCCACTGTTTCAAAGGGTGAAAAGAATTTTAATTTGCAGAGTGAGGAAGAGTGTTTTAATTGGAGGTAATCGTCAGGAGTAAAACCGATGTTTAAGAACTTGCCCGCACCGCCAGATGGCTCGGCTTGGGAGCCACATCAAGGAGTGCCCAGATATCAAGCGAGCACTTTGTGAGAGGGATTTTTGGTGGTAAGAATAATTATGACTTTTGGCGTCCGAAGTCGAGAGGAGGAGGGGAGGCTGGGGTTGTACAAAGGCTATGGACAAGCAAGCCAGTTAGGAAGCTGATGCAACAGACTGCAACAGACCGCAACCGACCCAGCCAGTGGGAAACCTCTGGGAATCAATCCCTGGTACCCGGAGGGTGAACTCCCATAGTCCACAAAACTCTAAGCCTGACGATCCCTTAAACTCTCCGCATCCTCAGAACCCGCTTTCGCCACCTCCTTGAGAACCTCACTGGCGCCCCAACTCTATTCTCCCCCTCCCCTTCCCGAGCCCGCCGAACCCCGCACTCCCCGAGTGGTCACCACGACGGAGGCCCTCAACTCACTGTTTGCCGTAGTTACCGCCGACAGGTTTGGCGACGAGCTCCTCCCCGGACAGGGACGACTCGGACTCGCTGTCCGAACCGGTGGTGAAAAACCGCGACATGGCGACGGCGTAGAGATGCTACGATAGGCGAGGCCGGATCTGCGGGAGAACCAGGGTAAAGCACCACGAAAAGGGGGTCGAGTCATCACCTCCCGAACGTCACCCATCACCGTCCCCGAAGTACCCTGACCCAAGCCCTCCTACTCGAAACACGCGGCCCAAGAGATACATACCAGCTGAGACTGCGAGTCACAACGCCGAGCAGCGGAAACTCAGAGAGCAAAGGCGGCGGTATTTAACGTCACTTCCGGATTTGACAAGGTACACCGGACAACTACAACTCCCAGTGGCCTTCGCGCCGTACGTGAGTCAGAGACCCGCCAGAGGTAAACTAGTAGGGTGCGACGGCGCCTCGAGATTCCCTGATCCAACGGCGCCTGGTCCTCATCTCTTATTACTCACAGATACAGACTGTCACCCTTCATCTGCGGAATAGCAACCTCAAGGCCAGGAGTTTACTTTTTTAAAGGTCGCATGCGATGCCGATGAGCTGCTAGGTTTTGGAACTAGGCTTAGAGCAAATTTGGCGTCAGTTAGACTTTGGATTCAAATCCCAGCTCGGTCATTTGTAGGTATGTAAATATAGGCAAATTTGCTAAACTTTCTGTGCTTCAGTCTACCTAAGCTACGGAATGACGATAGTAACACCTACTTTATAGGGTTTATGAGAATTAAATGACTTAGTATATGTGAAGCATTTAGGACAGTGCCTTGCACAAAATAAACATAGTAAATAATTAGTATTCACTCAATATTCCATAAATATTTGTTTACTGAGCATTTATTATGAACCAGCAGTGTCCTACATACTGGACACAGCAGTGAACAAAATAGAAAAGTTCCCTAATTTCTCAAGGAATTTATATTATAGTGACTTGGCTTCAATTAACAAATAAACAGATAATTCCAGATTGTAATAAGCACCATAAAGATATTAAAGTGGCTGGTTATACAGGAGGACTCTTTTCAATATAAATGTCAGGGTCTCTGAAAAGGTGACAGCTGAGATGCAAATGGCAGGAAGGAACGAGGCATACAGAATGTCATCTAGGGAAAGAACATTCCCAACTCCTCTTCTAGGGAAGGAGCAGCAAGTGTGAAGGCCCTCGAGCAAAATGAGCTGGGCCAGGTTCTAGAAATAAAGAGGCCAGTGTGCTACCAGGAAAATGAGCAAGGAACTAATAGTATAGAAGTGGACAAAACTTGATCAGACGGGTCTCTGTAGGCGTGCGGATGTAAATCCAGGTGGGTTGGAGAAACCATCAGCAGGGGTGTTGGCAGCACAGGGCCTGTTTTACACTTTTTGAGGTGATTTCATTCATTCAGCAAGTCTGGGCCTACATTTAGCATTGGAGGCACAATGCTCCCCTGAAGGAAAGGTGGGAATTAACAGGTTGAGGGGAAAGAAGGAGGCCACTTCAGGCAGAGAAAATAGTATGAGCAAAATCCTGGGGACAAGAAAGGTCAGGGCACATTCAGTGGCTGATGTATTGGGGCTAGAGCGTGGCAGGGCCTTTCCAGACATCCTGGCCTGTAAACTCCTGTTCTCCTTCCTCCCCTTTCTCCTCGCCCATTCTCTTTCTCTCCTTTCCTCTCTACCTCTCTCCCTTCAGATCCTGACTTGATTCTGACATCAGCCTCTTTGCCTTGAAATACAGACATGGAATGACTAAAACCACCAAGGGAGCCGAAGATAAGGGTAAAGCAGGTTGAGTGAGAAGAAGGTTAACATCACTGAACACAAACTGTAAATTCATACTAAAGAAAAGCTACTAATTTTAGAGTGGCTTCCTGTTACTCTCAAGACCCTGATCACTTGCAAAGGAAAAATCATATCAAATTCTCTATTTTTTACTAATGCATTACTAAGTTGTTATGAAAAATTTCAATTTAATGGAAAAGGGGCTTTTTAAGTAAACTTTTCATTAAAGTGTAATATAGATGAGTGACAGACTATAAAATCGTAAGTACACAACTTGATGAGTTGTCACAGAGCAAGCACACCCATGTAGCCAGTACCGATGAAAAGAAACATGACCAGACCAGTCCCACCCAAGCTCCCTTTCAGTGTCCCCTCCAACAAACTTTTAAAAAAAATATATTTTATTGATTATGCTATTACAGTTGTCCCAATTTTACCCCTTTAACCCCTCCACCTGGTACTCCCCTTCCCTCCAGCAATCCCCCCACGCCACTTAGTTCATGTTCATGGGTCGTGCATGTAAGTTCTTTGGCTCCTCCATTTCCTATACTATTCTTGACATTCCCCTGTCTGTTTTGTACCTACCAATTATGCTTCTTAATCCCTGCACCTTTCCCCCATTCTCCTCCTTCCTGCTACCAGCTGATAACCCTCCAAATGATCTCCATATCTATGATTCTGTTCCTGTTCTGGTTGTTTGCTTAGTTTGTGTTCTTAGATTCAGTTGTTAATAGTTGTGAATTATTTGCCCTTTTAATGTTCTTGGTTTTGATCTTCTTCTTTTTCTTAAACAAGTCTCTTTAACATTTCATGTAATAATGGCTTGGTGATGATGAATTCCTTTAGCTTTACCTTATCTGGGAAGCACTTTATCTGCCCTTCCATTCTAAATGATAGTTCTGCTGGACAGCATAATCTAGGTTGTAGGTCCTTGCTTGTCATCACTTTGAATACTTCTTACCAGTCCCTTCTAGCTTGCAAAGCTTCTTTTGAGAAATCCACTGCTAGTCTTATGGGAACTCCTTTGTAGGTAACTCTCTGCTTTTCTCGTGCTGCTTTTAAGATTCTCTCTTTATCTTTAACCTTTGGCATTTTAATTATGATATGTTGGTGTAATCCTCCTCGGGGCCAACTTGCTTGGGACTCTGTGTACTTCATGGACTTGTATGTCTATTTCCTTCACCAAAATAGGAAAGTATTCTTTCATTATTTTTTCAAATAAGTTTCCAATTTCTTGCTCTTTATCTTCTTCTGGCACCCCTATGATTTGGATGTTGGCACGTTTGGAGATGTCCCAGAAGTTCCTGAACCTATCCGTGTTTTGTTTTGTTTTGTTTTGTTTTTAATTCTTTTTCCTTCCTGCTGTTCTGATTGAATGCTTTCTCCTTCCTTGTGTTCCAAATCATTGATTTTATTCTAGGCTTCATCCTCTCCACTGTTGGTTCCCTGTAGATTTTTTTTATTTCACTTAGTGTAAACTTCATCTTTTCCCTTATATTTTTGCTGTACTCAGTGAGTTCTTTGAGCACCCTGATCACCAGTGTTTTGAACTCTGCATCTGATAGGTTGGTTATTGCCATTTCATTTAGTTCTTTTTTCTGGGGTTTTGGTCTGTTCTTTCATTTGGGCCATATTTTTTTTGTCTCCTCAATTTAGCAGCCTCCCTGTGTTTGTTTCTGTCTAATAGGTAGAGCTGCTTTGACTCCCTGTCTTAGAAAAGGCACCTGTAAATTGTGTGGGGCAGAGTCTTAGGTAATTGCCAAGGCAGGGCAACAGGCTTCACCACTTTGTGGATCTGTATTGGGGGAGGGCTTGAGAGGGGACAGCGCTGCTGCCTGGCTTCTGGAGGTTTGCCTGGCATTCACCCCATTCCCAGTCACTTCACCCACTTCCTGTGGGTGATGCAACTGGCACCCTTCCAGCCATTGCCCTTGTGGTGAATCCCAGAGTGGGTGGGTTTGCGAACATTCCAGGTCCATGCGGGCCCTTTTAATGTACTCTCCTCAAAATCCGGCAGTTTCTAATGCTGCCCCAACCCACACTGGTTTTTACAGCCATAAGTTCTGGGGATTTATCTTCCCAGTGCTGGAACCCTGGGCTGTGTGGTCTGGCCTAGGGCTGGGATCACTTGCTCCCAAGGCGGTCCTCCCGATTTTTATCCACCATGCATGAATGTGGGACTGCCTGTTCTGCTGCCGCCACCTCTATGCACCACATGGTTCCTCCACACCTTGCTGCCCATGTCTGTGACTTCACCCCTCCTACCTGTCTGGATGAATGTCCCTTCTTTAAATCCTTGGTTTTTGGACTTCCATATGCCTTGATTTTCTGATGGTTCTGGTTGTTGTTTCTTTTGATAAATAGTTGTAATTCTCTCTGTGGTTGTACAAGGAGGTGAAGCAGGTCTACCTACTCCTCTATCTTCACTGGAAGTCCCACTATCCAGCGATCTTTTCTTTTTTTAAAAAAAGATTTTATTTATTTTTAGAGAGAGGGGGAAGGGGAAAGAGATACATTGATCAGTTGCCTCCCACACACCCACCCCCCAATGGGGACCAGGACCTGGCCCACAACCCAGGCATTTGCCCTGGCTGGGAATCAAACTGGCAACCCTTTGGGTTGCAGGCCTGTGCTCAATCCACTGAGCCACAGCAGCCAGGACTCCAGCAGTCTTTTTAAATTTTATTTTTTCATTATGAAAGATTTCACATAAAAAGACAAGAACAAAGCCAACTTTAATGAACAGCAATGTATACATAATCCACCTAGGATTGTCAAAACTTAATATGGTACTACATTTATTGTGGCTCAGTTTTAATTTTTATTTATTTAAAAATTTTAAATTTATTGATGAGAGAGAGGGGGAGAGAAACATCTATTTTGTTTCTCCACTCATTTATGCATTAATTGATTGCTTTCTGTATGTGCCCATACTGAACCCACAATCTTGTATTTTAGGACAATGCTCTAACCAACTAACCTATCCAGCCAGGGCCAGCTTATTTTCTTAAAACTAAAATTAAAAATACATTTGAGCCCTGGCCATGTGGTTTAGTGGGTTGGAGAATCATCCCGTAACTGAAAGGTTGCAGGTTTTATTCCTGGTCAGGACATATACCTATGGTTTCATTCCCCCATACAGGAGGCAACCAATTGGTGCTTCTCTCTAGTATCCATATTTCTCACTTTCTCTTCCTCTCTCCTTTCCTCTGTCTCTAAAAAAAGCAATGAAAACATGTCCTTGGATGAGGGTAAAAATACACTTGTGTTGCAGATGGAGATGGGGGTCCAGGCTCTTGGTGGTTGCAAACAAAGAATTGAACAGACTACATAACAGGGATAAGCAAAGCAAGCAGCAAAGAAAACTAGATTTATTAAGAAAAGTACACTTTCCGAGATACAGTGGGCCACCTCTGACCAGAGAATGGCCCCCTTCTGCTGAAAGGATGCAGGCTTTATTGGGTCCCATAATTCTTCTTGGTTGCCCATACCAAGGGTGGGTGTGCAGGTGGAGAGGAAACCACCGTGCTAATTTATTATAATGAGTCAAGGGTGAAACAGTAGTTAACTGAAGCTTCTCGTGCACAAGCATTGTTCCTTGCCAGGCATCACAAGGCGATTCTTGTAAATCAGGATTCTGGCTGATGACAACAGCAGTGTTTCAGGACTTCCTCATTCCTATTACATCTTCTGCCTCACTTGGGACATCCTAGGTAAATGGTGGTCTAATGAACAAGGTTCACTGTACAACCAAAAAGATCTTAAAGCACCTAGCATGTGCCAGACATTTCACATGATGATCTCTTTATTTTAAAATAATCTGTGTAGATGATTACAAAATTTAAATAATGCAGAAGAATATACAGGGGGAAAATCTTCCCACCCCTGCCAGTTCCTCAGCTTCTCTCCCCAGAGGCAAACACAATTATCAGTTTATAGTATAATCTTCCAGATGTCTCTCTATATAGACATAGGTACATAAAAGGATATAAATATATGTATGTATGTATGTATAAGGATTATTATAGAATATATCCCCCCTTATCCACAGGGGATACGTTCCAAGACCCTCCATTGGATGCCTGAAATCAATAGTGCTGAACCATATATACGGGGTCTGGCACACCTGCTTGAGTGTGGTTGGTGTGGTAATAATATGGGTGTAATAATTTTATAGTTTTGATTTGAATCTTTCACCTAAAATGTCATATGGTGTGTTTCAGTGTGATATCATTACGCTACAGAATTACATGCTTATAATTTTGTAATAAAAGATTTTGTAATATAAAGGTGTTATTTGTGTCAGATCCTGTATATACTCAACACACACACACACGTGTTTTGTTATACATAGATATCTATGATAAAATTTAATTTATAAATTAGGCATAGTAAAAGATGTACAATAAAACATAAAATGGGACAATTATATAAAATATAATTAATAAAAGTTATGTGAATGTGATCTGTTTCTCTTTAAAATCTTACTGTACTGTAATCACCCTTTTTCTGCGGTGATGTGAGATGATTCAGTACCTATATGATGAGATGAAGTGAGTGAAGGACTATGTGGGCATTGTGACATAGCCTTAGGCTACTATAAAGATTACTTGGGTCCGGCAAGATGGAGGAATAGGTGGATGCACCATACCTCCTCACACAACCAAGAACAGAACAACAATAATTTACAACAATGATTTGCAGTCATAATATCAGAACTGTCAGAGGATTTATCTAAATGGAAGTCAGACAGCCAAGAAGTTGAAGTAGACCTGTACATCCAGACTGGTAGGGGACGACTAGCCGAGTGGGCGCGGGGCTGGCGCGGGTCGCAGGCGCGAGTAGGTCGGGGGAAATTTGGCGCAAAATCGGCGCGACAGCGATCCCGGGCACAGGAGCGCAGCGGTGCAGCGCTGATCCCTGAGTATGCAAGCAGCGGCTGGGGGAATCAGTGGGGCAGCAATTGTGGACCAGGGCAGAGCTCACGGCCCAGAAGCCCAGGGAAGTGTCTGGCTCCAGGAGTACAGAACGGTCGCCATTGATCCCTCCTGTCCCCGCTCCTGCCCCTGCCCCCACATATAACATCACAATCTAGCGACTGGGGTGCCCAGCCCTGGTGAACACCTAAGTCTCTGCCTTCTACCATAACAAGAGCGACCAGACCGGAGAAAAAATAAATAAATAAATAAAATAATAGGAGAGACAGGGAAAGACATAAAATACGTTTCCAGCAGAACAGATCAGTCCCCCAGGACTCATCCTTTTGAGTGACCAAGAAATAGCCAATCTATCAGATGCACAGTTCAAAACACTGGTGATCAGGAAGCTCACGGAACTGGTTGATTTTGGATGCAAATTACATGAAAAAATGCAGATTACCATAAAAGGGATGCAGGAAGATATACGGAGGAGAGCCAATAGTGAAAGGAAGGAATCTGAGTCTCAAAACAACACAGTGGACCAGAAGGAAGATACAATCAACCAAGCAGGAGAGCATGATGAAATAAGAATTCAGAAAATTGAAGAAAAGCTTAAGACCATCGAGGACACCTTTAAACGTTCCAACATCCAAATTATAGGGGTACCAGAAGGGGAGGACCAACAAGTGGAAAAGTTATTTGAACAAATAATAAAGGAGAACTTCCCCAAACTGACAAAGGGAACAGTCTTCCAAGAAATCCAAGGAGTGCAGAGAGCCCCAAAGAAGTTGGACCCAAAAAGAAACACACCAAGGCACATCACAATTACTTTAGCCAAGGTAAAAACGAAGGAGAGAATCCTAGAAGCAGCAAGAGTAACCTACAAAGGAGTTCCCATCAGACTGTCAGCTGATTTCTCCAAAGAGACCTTACAGGCAAGAAGGGGCTGGAAAGAAATATTCCAAGTCATGAAAGACAAGGACCTACATCCCAGATTGCTCTATCCAGCAAAGCTCTCATTTAGAATGGAAGAGAAGATAAAGTGCTTTTCAGATAAGGTCAAATTAAAGGAGTTCATCATCACCAAGCCCTTACTTTATGAAATGCTAAAGGGACTTATCTAAGAAAAGAAGATAAAAGAAAAGACATGTATAGTAAAAGGACAGCAAACTCACAATTATTAACAACCACACCTAAAGCAAAACCAAAAGAAACTAAGCAAACAACTAGAATAGGAACAGAACCACAGAAATTGAGGGCACATGGAGGGTTAGCAGCAGCGGGTGGGAGGAGGAGAGAGGGGGAAAAGGTATAGAGAATAAGTAGCATAAAATGTAGGTTGAAAATAGATAAGGGGAGGGCAAGAATAGTACAGGAAATGTAGAAGCTAAAGAACTCATAAGTATGACACATGGACATGGACTAAAGGGGGGGAACGTGGGTGGGAGAGGGGGTACAGGGTGGAGGGGAGTGAAGGGGGAAATGGGACAACTGTAATAGCATAATCAATAAAATATATTAAAAAAAAGAAAAAAAGAAAAAAAAAAGATTACTTGGACACAACCTGGCTGATGTGGCTCAGCTGGTTTGACCACCATCCCATAACTGAAGGGTTGCAAGTTTGAGTCCCAGTCAGGGCACATGCCTGGGTTGCAGGTTCGATCCCCAATCTGGGCATATAAGATCCCAGGTCCAGGCTTGTGAAGCAACTGATTGATGTTTCTCACATCGATGTTTCTCTCTCTCCCTTCCTCTCTCTCTAAAAGCAAAGAATCAATGTCCTCAGGTGGGACTTAAAAAAGAAAAGGATTTCTTGAACACAACCACTGGGATACACAATAGATCTGATAATCTAGTTGGCTCCTGACTAATGGGTGGGGAGTGTATACAATTTAGATAGTTTCCAGGTGAGATGGAGCAGGACAGCACAAGATTTCATCATGCTACTGAGAACAGTGTGTAATTTAAAACTTATTTCTGGAATTTTCCATTTAATATTCTTGGACCAGAGTTGACTGTGGGTAACTGAAACTGGATAAAGGGGGACACTATTGTGTACAGATATCCCAAATAAGATATACTATATATAAATATCTGATACATATCTATATATGTCCTTATCTATATATTATACATACATATACACACATACCTATGTCCTTTTATGTATCTATATCTATATGTAGAAACAGATCTATCAATATATTTATAGAGAGACAGAATATATGTATTCCCACCCCTTTTCATACACAAATCATAACATACTTTGTGCTGTTTTCCTCTTTTTCATTATTTATATATCTTGCAATGCATTCTATAATACATATAACACCCCCACCCACTGGATGCCTGAAATCAATAGTACTGATTTGTACAAGTATTGTATAAGATATTGTACCATTATGAACCATAAAAGGTATCTCCTCAGACCCCTATTGATGAGTTCCTCTTTTAAATCTTTTTTTTTAACAATTTGGGATTGCTTTTTAAAAAGATTTTATTTATTTTATTTTTAGAGAGGGAAGGGAGAGAGAAAGAGAGAGAGAGAGAGAAACATCAGTATGCAGTTGCTGGGGGTCATGGCCTGCAACCCAGGCATGTACCCTGACTGGGAATTGAACCTGTGACACTTTGGTTCACAGCCCTCGCTCAATCCACTGAGCTACGCCAGCCAGGGCCTCTTTTAAATCTTTACAACAGCCCCGGCCAGGAAGATCAGTTGGTTAGAGCATCGCTCTGATACACCAAGGTTGTGGGTTTGATCCCCTGTCAGGGCACATATAAGAATCAACCAATGAATGCATAAATAAGTGGAACAACAAATTGATGTGTCTCTCTCTCAAAATCAATAAATGAAATAAAAAAAAAATCTTTCCAACAATCCTGTAAGAAACAATCCTGTAAGGCAGGTATTATTGTCCTGACTTTAGAAAAAAGGATGTTGACATTCTAGGAAGTCAGGTGACTTGCCCGAATTTACATTGCTAGCCTGTATTCCCACCCAAACATTATTTTAAAGCCATGTAGATTACTGAGACCTTTGGTCTTTTAGAGCTAGACCCCAAACATTTTTGAGTTGACACTTGGTGGTGTGAGTAGGATGCATGGGAATGAGGGCAGCAGGGCAAAGAAAACCATAGAATTTCTTCCTTCATGAGCATAACTAGGTTGTATTACTGGAGCCAAGCAGAACATGGTGTGTGTTTTTTCTGAAGAACAATAAACACCTTTATACATGAGCCAAGGTGGGAGGCAGATTTGTTTGACTTTCTGGGCCTTGATTTTCCTCAGCTAGAACTTTAGCTCCTTGCTCTCTAGTACCTGCTCAGCCACCTGCTCAGCCACACTGGCCTGGTCTTGAAGCAAAGCATGCAAGAAGCTTGTCTGCTGAAGCTGCTCCTCGGGAAGACTGCTGACTTTGCCATTCTCTTTCCTTTCATCACATTTCTTCTGAAAAAAATTTTAAGTTGTTTTTGTTTAAATTTCTTCCTTCTCAGGAGTCAGGTTGGCCTCTGTCTTGTGGCCCAGGGGTAGTGCCTTGTGGGACTCAGACCAATGTCAGTAAGGTGTGCTGTCAATTAGCATGATGCAGTTCTTTACTACAGTCTTGGTGTGGACCAGTTCATTATCGGATGCATTGATTACAACATCAATGATCCCTGTCTAGTGTGTACAACACTCAGAGCCCTAGGAGAATTTGCCCACATCCAGCCTCAAGGCTCAGTAGTTCTTGTTGCCTCCCCACCTGCAGACTATGTGTATGTGGCTAGGGTCAATCTTAGTGTTGGCAGCAGATGCCCAGCTCACATTGTTGCTTCTCATGGTAGGGCTTTCTCTCATGCCCAGTCTTGTGGCACTTGTACCAGTTGTTTTGAGAGATGCCCATGGCTCAGCACTGGCTGGAAAAAGCAAAACATAGGTGTTTTGAATGGGTGAGTTTCATTAATGCCAAGATTTTGATGGGGTCCCTAATGCTCCCAGAGCAGGAAGCACACCTTGAAGAAACTTTGATCAGTCTGCTGTCTCAGCTTCATGTGGGCGTCACATTTCCCTTAGCAGATTACTTTTCTCCAAATGCCTGTGATAATGCAACCAACAAACAGTCATTACTGGCATTTGAATAGCAATTTCAAATGCAGAAAGGCATTTGAAACTCATGACAAACTTTAAGTACACAGGAAAAGCAGCTACTACTAACCTCATTTTACAAATGAGAAAACCAAGACTCTGAAAGGGCAAATGATGGCTAAGCTAGTGACTGAAACCAGGTCCTCTAATTTAGAGGCAACATCCAAAAAAGATTTTTCTGGATGTATTGTTTTATTTTCTGATGTTGACCATAACAGGATGTATCATAATTGTGGAAGGGGAGTGGACTGAGAGGAGGCAGAGACTGGAGCATGGGGGAAGGGATGGGGGTATCATTAGGACTCCTCACTGGGACTAAATCCTTGGTACCATGTTCTTCCTTGTTCACTTAACTCTAGCTACTGAGGACTCAGCTTTGAAAGACCCAATGCTTCATTTTAAAAACAAGTACCTTGTAACACTTTATGGAATTCATAGGTAATATCACTTCTGACACACACACTATTTTATTTTGTATGTGTTTTATTTTCTCAAATTGCTCTGAGCTCCATGAAGACAGGGATAGTATCTTCTTATACATCCTAGAATTCCCCTCAATACATCACATAGTATGTTTTCAATGTGTTCTTCTTATTATTATTACTGAAAGACAACATACATACAGCTAAGTACACCAACTGTTTTGACTTCTACTACTATCTACCAGTTTTGCCTGTTCTTGAGCTTCATGTAAATAGAATTATGTCTTTTTTGTGTATGTCTGGCTTGTTTCAGAAGCCTATGGGATTCATCTATCTTATTATATGTACTTGTGGTCACTTCCTTTTTGATTGCTGAGTGGTCTACAATTGTGTGACTATGCTACAATGTATTAATTCTCTTTTTGATTTGGGTTGTTTCTAGTCTGGTGCTATTGTGAATAAACCTTATATCAATATTTTTTACAGGTCTTTTGTGGATATGACTACTTATCCTCTTGGGTAGAATAGGTGGGCCATAGGATAAGTATACATTCCACTTCAGTAAATACTGCCATGCTGTAAGTGTATTTGTGAAGGAAAAAAGGAAAATTTTAAAATGAAAAATATATATTTAAGTATATAATTGCTGAAACATTATTTTCCTAGAACAGCAGTCCCCAGCCTTTTTGGCACCAGGGACCGGTTTAGGGAAAGATAATATTTTCCATGGACATGGGGGTGGGGATGTTTTGGGGATGATTCAAGAGCATTACATGCAAGCTCACCTCCTGCTGTTGGCCCAGTTCCTAACAGGCCTGGACCGGTGCTGGTCCATGGTCCAGAGGTTGGGTATCCCTGCCCTAGAAGATATAAAGAAGTCAGATTTGCACCTACCTGTAATGACATAGTTTTGATTTATGAGAAGACAATTATAATATGAAAATATGTTGGACTTTGTTCTTTATATTTGACATTTTGAAATAGGTATGTATATGCAGGATAGGGCAAAAGAAGGTTTATATTTGTTCATATGGAAAACAGTTCAATAATTAATAAATAATACTACAAGATTAAACTGTTTCACATACTCAAAACTATAAACATATGTTTGCCCCACCCTGTATATATACTTAGCATTTTTGATATGCAGTAGTCTCCTTTTATCTATGGTTTCACTTTCCATGATTTCAGTTACCCATGGTCAATCCTGGTCCAAAAATATTACATAGAAAATTTCAGAAGTAATTAATAATTTTTAAATTGCATACCATTCTGAGGAGCATGGTAAAATCTCATGTTATCCCTCTCTGTTCTGTGAGAACTTGAATTATGCCATTGTGCAGCATCCTGTGCTGTATGTGTTATTCACTTGTTAGTCACTTAGCAGCTGTCTTGGTTATCAGATCGACTGTCAAAGTGTCCCAGTGCTTGGGTTTGTGATCCTCATTTTACTTAATAGTGACTCCAAGGAGCAAGAGTAGTGATACTGGCAATTCGGATATGCCACAGAGAAGCTGTAAAGTGCTTCCTTTGAGTGAAAAGTGAGTACAGCCGGACTTCCAGCCAAGATGGAGGCATAGGTAGATATGATGTGCCTCCTCGCACAATCAAAAGGACAACAACAAATTTAAAAACAAAAAACAACCAGGACTGACAGAAAATTGAACTGTATGGAAGTCTGACAACCAAGGAGTTAAAGAAGAAACACTCATTTAGACTGGTAGGAGGGGCAGAGACAGGCAGCTGGGCAGAGAGGACTCTTGGCCAGGAGGTGGCTGGAGGACCTGGGTGGGAGAGGTGGCAGCTGGCAGACCAGGCAGTCCCATATTTTCATGTAGATAAACTGGGAGGAACAACTGGGAAGCAAGATGGACCGTGACACAGGGTTCCAGTGCAGGAAAATAAAGCCTCAAAACCTCTGGCTGAAAAAACCTGTAGGGGTTATGATGGTGGGAGAAACTCCTAGCCTCACAGGAGAGTTCATTGGAGAGACCCACAGGGTCCTAGTGCATATACAAACACACTCACCCAGGGAATCAGTACCAGAAGGGCCCAATTTGCTTGTGGGTAGCAGGGGAAGTGACTGAAAGCCGGTCAAGAGCCAAGCAAGTGGCTTTGTTCCCTTTTGGACCCCTCCCCCACATACAGCACCACAACACAGGCACTGCCCCACCCTGCTGAATACCTAAGGCTCTGCTCCTTACTATGTAACAGGTTCACAGAGCCAAAAAAAATAAAAGGCCCAAATGAAAGAATGAAAGAACAGATCAAAGCTCCAGAAAATATACAACTAAATGATAAAGAGATAACCAACCTATCAGATGCACAGTTCAAAACACTGGTAATCAGGAAGGGAAACTGGGACTCACATCAACAGTTTGGAGCAAAAGGAATAAATAAACATTCAACCAGAACAGAATGAAGAAACAAGAATTCAAAACTATGAGGAGAGGCTTAGGAACCTCTGGGACAACTTTAAACATTCCACCATCTGAATCATATAGGATGCCAGAAGGAGAAGAGTAAGGGCAAGAAATTGAAAACTTACTTGAAAAAATAATGAAGGAGAACTTCCCTAGTATGGCAAAGGAAATAGACATCATGGGAGTCCAGGAAGCACAGAGAGTCCCAAAGAAATTGGACCCAAGGAGGCACACAACAAGGCACATCATAATTACATCACCCAAAATTAAGGATAAGGAGAGAATCTTAAAAGAAATAAGAGAACAGGAGTTACCTACCAAAGGAGTTCCCATAAGACTAGCAGCAGATTTCTCAAACCTTGCAAACAAGAAGGAGCTGGAAAGAAGTATTCAAAGGCATGAAAGGCAAGGACCTACAAACAAGATTACTCTATCCAGCAAAGCTATCATTTAGAATGGTAGGGCAGATAAAGTGCTTCCCAGATAAGGTCAAGTTAAAGGAGTTCATCATCACAAGGCCCTTATTATATGAAATGTTAAAGGGAGTTATCTAAGAAAAAGAAGATCAAACACCATGAACAGTGAAATGACAACAAACTCACAACTATCAATAACTGAGCCTAAAAAAACAAAAACAAAGACAAACTACTCAAAGAACTAGAATGAGAACAGAATCACAGAAATGGAGATCACATGGAGGGTTATCAGTAGGGAAGGGGTGGGGGGAGGATGGGGGGAATGGTACAGGGGATAAGAAGCATAAATGGTAGGTACAAAATAGACAGGGGGAGGTAAAGAATAGTATGGGAAATGGAGAAGCCAAAGAACTTATATGTACGACCCATGGACATGAACTAAGGGCAAAGGATGTGGGTAGAAGGGGTAGTACAGGGTGGAGGGGAATAAAGGGGTGGAAAATAGGTCAACTGTAATAGCATAATCAATAAAATACATTTTAAAAAGAAAAAAGAAAAGTACAATAAGATTTTTGAGAGAGACCATATTCACAAAACTTTTTGTAGTATATTGTTATAAATTGTTCTATTTCATTATTAGTTGTTAATTTTTACTGTGTTTAATATATAAATTAAACATACAGGTATGTATGTATAGCAAAAACATAGTATATATAGGGTTTAGTACTATCCAGTTTCAGGCACCCAGTGGGGGTCCTGGAAGCATCCCCTGTGGATAAGGGGTGGAGACAAACTGTGTACCTAGAATCACAATGAACAAGACAGCTACAATGCAGCCAGAAAACAATGCGGTTTGCTATGGGTGTTGCCTTCAGTGTGGGGATTTTCCACATAGAGTGAACAGCTCTTGGGGAAGATCCAAACAATTCAAAAATAGTCTTCCTTCAGTGTACATGAGAGTTGAATTCCTGGAAAATTCAGTACATATTAAACCAAGCAAGATATACCTTGGGCTCACACCTAAAGTGAAGTTAGATTCTTAGCCCATTTTGTAAAATGTCTGGGCAGGGGGGACACTGCAAATCCACTCAGGCATAGGAAAATTACTCTTCATATAGGAGAATGTGCATGGTAGGATGGCCCGGCCCTCTCCCACTAAGGACACTACCCCCATTCACAGTGAGATTCAAAACACCCACAGACTTCCAAAATGACCATAGGGGGCAGTGCCATCCTGTTGAGAACCACTCTTCTCGACCTGTTCTCTCCAATACAATAAACAATAGCCATCTTAGACTATTATAGGCTATAATAGGCTTATTATATTTAACTTAACTAACATATTAAGTAAATTAAAAGTTTCATTTCTTTATTTCAAGTACATAAAACCACATGCAGCAAACTACCCACAGAGAAAAGGGCCTGATCCAGATAGTTTCACTAGTTAATTCCACAAATAGTTGTAGAAGAATTTACACCTCTTTACAAACTTTTTCAAAAAATAGGAGCGACCTACTCCCCAACTTGTTTGTACTACCTTGATACCAAAACTGCACACAAACAGCACAAGAAAACTACAGACCAGTATCTCTTATGAATAAGGACACAAACCCTCAACAAAATACTAGAAAAACCTAATACATAGACTATGATCAAATGGGATTTATTAGGAATGCAAAGTAGGTTTAAAATATGAAAATGAATTAGTGTACTACATCATATTAATAGAATAAAGAACAAAAAATCACATGATCATCTTAGCAGATACAAAAATAAAATGACAATACCCAAAACCACTTCCTGTAAAAAAAACATTTAACAGATCTGGATCAGAGAGAACTACTTTTATATGATAAAGGGCATCCATTAAAACCCCACAGCTAGAGTCATACTTAATGATGAAAGACTGAAAGTTTTTTCCCTAAGACCAGGAACAGACAAGAATGTCTGCTCTTTGACTTCTATTCAATGTTGTACTGGAAGTTCTGGGCAGGACAGTTAGGCAATAAAGTGAATTAAAAGGCATCTAGATTAGAAACGTTTGCAGAGGACATAATCTTGTATATAGAAAATCCTAAGGATTCTACAAAACCCATCTGAACTAATAACAAGTTCAGCAAAGTTGAGGGTGAAACATCAGCAGACAAAAATCAAATTGTATTTTTATACACTTGTAATAAACAATCCAAAAATGAAATTAAGAAAACAAAATACTCAAAGTGATGAAAAGCAAGGATCTATAACCAAGATTACTCCACCCAGAAAATGTATAATTTAGAATTAAAGGACAGATAAAGAGTTTGCAACATAAGAAAAACCTAACGAAGTTAATCACTGCTAAACCAGTATTTAAAGAAATGTTGCCCTGGCTGGTATGGCTCAGTGGATTGAGCAGTGGCCCTGCCACTAAGGGTCCCTAGTTCGATTCCCAGTCAGGGCACATGCCTGGGTTATGGGCCAGGTCCCCAGTAGGGGGCACATGAGAAGCAACCATAGATTAATGTTTCTCTCCCTTTCTTTCTCCCCCCTTTCCCCAATCTGTAGAAAAAAGAAAAAGAAGTGTTAAAGGAACTTCTTTAAGAAGAAAAAATATGAATAATGAAACATCATAACTACATATCTATTAACAATTACTTTAAATGTAAATAGATTAAATGCTGCAATGAAAAGACATAGGGTGGCTGAATGGCTAAGAAAACATAGCATATATGCTTCCTACAAGAGACTCCATATGAAAAGACACACAGACTGAAAATAAAAGTATGAAAATAAAAACAAAAAAAAGCTGGGTAGCAATACTTATCGAGACAAAAATAGACTTTGAAACAACGGCTATACCAAGTGACCAAGAAGGACCCAGACGATTCCACTTATGGGTATTTTCATCTGAAGACTCAAAAAGAAACATGCATCTGTATGTTCATTGCAGCATTATTACAATAGCACAGTATGAATGCACATTAAGTGTCCATCAATAGATGAAGAGAAAAGAAGAAGGGATACACACACACACACACACACACAAGGTCTGTCTAGAAGGTATCTAGTCATGTAATATGAAAAATAGAGACATATTGAAGAAGATACACAGTGCAAGAACCATTGTACATAGGACAATCATGCCTCAATCCCCTTTAAAGTAGCCACTTAGGACCTCACACAATTCTCCAGTTGCCATCAGCTGCCCTGTCATTTCTCCTGAATCTCATCCTGGTCTGAAATTTCTTCCCAATGGTGATTTAGAGACTTCTGGTGAAGATGAAGATGTAGGTAGACATGCTTTGCCTCCTTGTGCAACCATAGAAAGATACAACCAGATCTCAAAACTAATAACACCCAGAACCATCAGAAAACCAAGCTATATGGAAGTTTGACGATTGAAGGATGTTACAGAAGACACATTCATCCGATGTGTAGGAGGGGCAGAGCTGCGGAGATGAGCAGAGAGGAGGTGTGACAGGGAAAGGTGGTGGGGGCAGCAGTGGTTGGAATGGACAGGAGGGATACCTTTGGAGCGAGTGATCCCCAACCCCAGGCCAGACAGTACAGCCAAGGGTTCCAGCACTGGGAAGACAGATCCCTGTTACTTCTAGCTGGAAAAGCCAGTGAGGTTTGGGGAGGTGGAAGAAACGCTGGATGTTTGCTGCTTAAGGGCCAGCATGGTCTTAGAATGTATACAAACCTACCCACTCTGGGATTCACCACTGGCACAGCAGCTGGAAGGGTGCCAGTCACACATGGGAAGGGGGTGAAGTGATTGGAAATGGGGCAAGTGCCAGGTGAACCACCAGAAGCCAAGTGGCAACATTGTCCTCTCTCTGAGCCCTCCCCACACAGCCACAAAGAGGTGAAGTGGGTGCCTACCCTGGCAATTACCTAAGGCTCCACCCTACCCAACTTACAGGTGCCTTTAAACATAGGCCACACTACTAAGACAGGGAGAAAAAGCAGCTCTATCTAATACACAGAAAGAAACACAGGGAGGCTGCTAAATTGAAGAGACAAAGAAATATGTCCCAAATGAAAGAAAAGAACAAAACCCTGGAAAAAGAACTAAATGAAAGGGAGATAGCCAACCTATCAGATGCAGATTTCAAAACACTGGTGATCAGGGTGCTCAGAGAACTCCTTGCATACAGTGAAAAAATAAAGGAAGAAATGAAGGTTACACTAAGTAAAATAAAGAATAGTCCACAGGAACCAACAGAGAAGGGAAGAAGCTGGAATTCAACCAACAATTTGGAACATAAGGAAGAGAGAAACATTCAACCAGATAAAAAGAAGAAACAAGAATTCCAAAAAATGAGGATAGGTTTAAGAACCTCTGGGACATCTCCAAACATGCCAACATCCAAATCATAGGGATGCCAGAATGAGAAGAGGAAAAGCAAGAAACTGAAAACATATTTGAAAAAAAAAATGAAAGAATACTTCCCTAATTTGGTGAGGAAATACACATACAAGTCCACAAAGCACAGAGTCCCAAACAAGTTGGACTCAAAGAAGAATACACTAAGACACATCATAATTAAAATGCCAAAGGTTAGGATACAGAGAATCTCAAAAGCAGCAAAAGAAAAGCAGAGTTACCTACAAAGGAGTACCCATAAGATTAGCAGTGGATTTCTCAAAAGAAGCTTTGTAGGCAAGAAGGGACTAACACAAAAATATTCAAAGCAATGAAAAGCAAGAACCTATAACCTAGATTACTCTATCCAGCAAAGCTATCTTTTAGAATGGAAGACCAGGGCCCTGGCTGGTATGGCTCAGTGGATTGAGTGCAGGCCTGTGAACCAAAGGGTTGCCAGTTTGATTCCCAGTCAGGGCACATGTCTGGGTTTCAGGCCAGGTTCCCAGTAGGGGGCACATGAGAGGCAAGCACACATTGATGTTTCTCTTCCTTTCTTTCTCCTTCCCTTCCCCTTTCCCTAAAAATAAATAAATAAATAAATAAATAAAATCTTTAAAAAAGAAAAAAAATAGAATGAAGGGGCAGATAAAGTGCTTCCTAGACAAAGTAAACCTAAAGGTGTTGATCACTACCAAGCCATTATTATGGGAAATGTTAAAGGAACTTATGTAAGAAAAAGAAGATGATCAAAATGATGAAAATTAAAAAAGCAACAAATTCATAACTATCAACAACTGAATCTAAAAAAAAACCAAAATCAAACTAAATGAAACTATCAGAATCATAGATATGGAGATCATTTGGAGGGCTATCAGCTGAGAGGGAAGAGGGGGAAGGGAGCAGGAGGAAAGGGGAGAATGGGGAAATGGTACGGAGATTAAGGAGCATAATTGGGCACCCTGGCTGGCATAGCTCAGTGGATTGAGCATGGGCTGCAAACCAAGGGGTCACGGTTCAATTCCCAGTCAGGGCACATGCCTGGGTTGTAGGCCATGAACCCCAGCAACCGCACATTGATGTTTCTCTCTTTCTCTTTCTCCCTCCATTCCCTCTCTAAAAATAAATAAATAAAATCTTAAAAAAAATCACAAGTGCAAGTATGGCACTTAAAAAAAAAAGAAGCATAATTGGTAGGAACAAAATAGACAGGAGGGAGTTAAGAATAGCATAGGAAAGGAAAAAGCCAAAGAACTTACAGGCACAACCCATGGGCATGAACTAAATGGGGGATTACTGGAGGGAAGGGGGTTACTGGATGGAGGGGGGCTAAGGGGGACAATTGGGACAATTGTAATAGCATAATCAATGTATATATATTGGTTATATATACTATATATACATATTATGAAGGCAATATATATATTGAATGAAGGTGATTTTAGTTTTTAGAAAAGCCAGAAGTAGCAGGCTGCCAAATCTGGGCTGTAGGGGGGCTGAGTCACCTGGGTGATTTGATGTTTTGCCAAAAAACTCTATAAGAGATGTGATGCATGGGCGAGTGCGTTGTCATGATGAAGCTACCAATCACCAGTTGCCAATATCTGCAGCCTTCTGAATCATCCCAATAGCTTCCACTGAGGAATGTTCAAGCTTAATGCAAAATTTGATGCAGATTTATTGTTCTACTCGCTCAGTCATTTTTAATGTGATGGCCACACAGTGCACATGCTCACTCAATGGCATTTACTGCCTCTACTGACTAGTACAGTGAAGGCATTATTGTTATGCATGATCATTCCAGTCCACTCTCCTAGGCTGCCAGGTTATATCAACATTGGGCAAACTGTTCTCATTATATTAACAATGGCTGGACTTTTCCCAAACAGACCTCATACAGAGGAATATTACTCAGCCATAAAAGAGGGTAAAATCTTCCAACTGCAACAACACAGATGAACCTAGAGGTATTATGCTGAGTAAATAAGTCAGACAGAAAAAACCCCACCAAACATACAATTTCACTTTTATGTGGTATCTAAAAAAAAACCCAAAATAAACAAAACAGAAACAAAATCACAGATACAGAAAACATGTTTTTTTAAGGAGAATTAGTTTAGAAAAAATCCTCACCCAAGGATACACATTTATTGATTTTTGAGAGAGAGGGAAGTTGTGGGGGGAGAGAGAAAGAAACGTTGATGTTAAAAACATCAATCGGTTGTCTCACTCATGTGTCATGACCAGGGGATTGAACCCACAACCTTTTGGTGTACAGGATGGTGCTCCAGCCAGCTGAGCCACTCGGCCAGGGCCAGAGAACATTCTGATGGTTGCCAGACAGGGGGAAGGTATTAGGAAGTACAAATTGGTAATTACACTATAGTCACAGGATGTAAAATACAGCACAAGGAATATAGGTGATAATATTGTACTAATTGTATGATGTCAGATGGGCACTAGATTATTGGGTGATCACTTCATAAGTTTTATAAATGTCTAATCACTATGTTGTACAGCTGAAACTAATATAATATTGTATGTCAACTGCAAGTGAAAAATAAAAATTATTTAAAAATGAAATTTCACTTATGAAAGCACCAAAAAGAATAAAATATTTAGGAATGAATTTAACAAATATGGGCAAAATGTATACTCTCAAAAAATACAAAGCAGTGTGGAAAGAAATAAAGAAGACCTAAATAAGCAGAAAGACACCCCATGTTCATGGATCAGAAGAGTTAATATTGTTAAGATGGCAATACTCTGTAAATTGATCTATAGATGCAATGCAAACCCTATCAAAATCATAGCTGGCTTCTTTGTAGCAATTGACAAGCTCATCTTAAAATTCATAAAACAATATTGAAAAAGGACAAAGTTGAAGGATTCACACTTACCAATTTCAAAAACTCACTACAAAACTACAGTAATCAAGACAGCATTTTACTGGCATACGAATAACATAGGTCAGTAGAATCAACTGAGAGTCTAGAAATATGGTAAGCCCCTGCATTTACAATCAACTGATTTTCAACAAAGCCTTGGCTGGAGTAGCTCAGTGGATTGAGTGCCAGCCTGCAAACCAAAGGGTTGCGAGTTCGATTCCAGTCCAGGGCACATGCCTGGTTGCAGGCCAGGTTCCCAGTAGGGAGCACAAGAGATTAATAGGAAATCAATAGGGAAAGTCTTTTCAATGAATGGTGTTGGGACAACTGTGGGATCCACATGCAAAAGAATGAGAAATGGACCATATGTGAGTGGGGTGTCCCAAGATCCCATTCAATTTCAATGCTTTGCCAGGAGACTCTCAGAATTCAGCATAGTCATATTTGTTGTGGCTACGCTTTATTAGAGGGAAAGGAAGCACGCAGAATAAGCAAAGGGGAAAAGGAAAGTCTCATAGGGTGAATGAAGTCCAGGGGAAACCAGACACAAGCTTCCAAGGGTCCTCTCCAGTGGGGTACCTAGGATATGCTTAATTCCCGCAGCAAGGAGTTGGAATGAGAGGTGTGGAATGTTGCCGAGTAGGGAAGCTCATTAAGACTCAGTGTCAGGATTCTCACTGGGGCTGGTCACAGGCATTGTGCCTAGCAAGTGCCCAAATTCCAGACCTTCAGAGGCAAAGCAGGTGTGGCACATGAAAATCTGTTTAAAATCATTAGCCTTCAGGGAACTGCTAATCAAAACCACAAGAGACACCACTTCATATCAGTAGGTGGCTATACTTGAAAAAAACCTAACAACAAGAGGAAAATGGCAAATATTGGTGAAGATGTGCAGAATGAGAGCCCTCATACATCTGGTGGAGTGTAAAATGGTATGGCCACGTTGGAAAACAGTTTGGAGGTTCCTCAAAGGATCAAAGCAATTATCAAATGACCCTAGGTATTGCCCAAGAGAAATAAAAACATATGTCCCACAAACACTTGAAACAAATGTTTATAACAGCATTGTTCATAATAGCCAGTAAACAGGAAACAACCCAAATGCCTGTCAACTGCTGAATGGACAAGCAAATATTGTACATCTATGCAATGGAATAATACTCAATCATAAAAATGAATCAAGTGATTTACAACATGGATGAAACCTTGAAAATAGTAAGTGAAAGAAACCAGTCACAACAGACCACACATTATGCTTCCATTGACAGAAAAAGCCCAGAATAGGGAATCTATGGACAGAAGGTAGACGGGCAGTTCCTTGGGGCTGTGAGGGGATGAGAGGGAGCGGGTTTCCCCCTAATGAATTCCCCATTTTGAAATCATCTAAGATTTCAAAATGATTGTACCCAGTGCCAAGGAAGGTACTGTGACAAACAAGTGGTGCGTATAAACCAGTAAAACAAACAAACAAAAAACCTTTAAAAAAACAATGCAGTGACATCGACCTAAAAAATGCTTATCCTTACAAATTTCTATTTTGAGAATCTATCCTAAAGAAATACTCATATATAGAAAATACATAATGCACAGAGGTTTATTTTTAATAATAGCGTTAAATGAAAGCAAGTTCCCTGGCTGGTGTGGCTGAGTGGATTGAGAACTGGCCCATGAACCAAAGGGTCACTGGTTCGATTCCCAGTCAGAGCATGTGCCTGGGTTGTGGGCCAGGTTCCCAGTAGGGGGCACTGAGAGGCAACCACACATTGATGTTTCTCTCCTCTTTCTCCTATCCTTCCCCTCTGTCTAAAAATACATAAATAAAAATCTAAAAAAACCAAATTAAATGACCAACATTAATAGAATGACTGCATGGTAAAGAGCCATTGTGATGAAATATTGTTCACCCACCACAAATGAAACCTACCGTGTTTTTCAGACTAAAAGATATACTCCCCCCAAATTTGGAAGGAAATGGGGGTGCATCTTATAGTCCAAATGTAGCTTACCTGGGTCACTGTGGGGGGGGGCAGCAGTAGATCAGGGTCACAGGTTATTAAATATTTTATCAAATTTTTTGCTTCAAAATTTTTTTCCTATTTTTCTCCTCTAAAACCTAGGTGTGTCTTATAGCCCTAAAAATATGGTATGTTTGTATTTATAGCAAAAAAGTTCCTGGCATGAAGAATATATGCATAAGTTTGTTGAACCAAAAAGAAAGAAAAGACTTAATGAAGATTTGTTAAAAAGGAAAAGCACTTCTCAAAGTGTGGTTCTTAAAGAGCAGCAGCAGCATCCCTGGGGTAAATGATAGAAATGCTCTTGGTCCCCATGCCATGCTCCCTCAGTCAGAGACCCGGGGGCTGGGCCCAGCAATCTGTATTCTTAAGAAGTCCTCTGGTGCCCACTTAAGTTTGAGAACCACCAGCATAATACGGTGTAAAAGGTATAGGCAGGATTCAAACAAACCATAGCATGATCAAAGCTGACATTTATTGTGTGCTGACTATGCTTTCCCATGATCTCACATAATTTCCACAACCACCTTATGATGTGTTGGTATAGTGTTACCTCCATTTGACATACTGGGAAACTGAGGGGCAGAGAGATGAAGGGATTTGCCCAAAATCAGAGGGCTAGTGAATGGCAGAACTGAGACCCAAGAGTCGGGTTTCTCTGCCTCCAATGCTCATTCTGTTAACCATCATGTCCATATTTCCAGGCATGTGGGCCACTACCATCACAAGCAGTGATAGGGTAGCCTCAGTGAGTACTGGGGTGTTCATTTTAAACACCATAGTCATGTATTTATTTTAATGTGTCAGAGAAAAATATATAACTAGCATTTCAAACTCATGATTTCAATAGTAACATTATTTCCCTTTAAAATAACAATTTATTAAAACTTAGTCACTTTATGAAAAACATTTAATGAAAGTACTGGAATGCATAGATTTGGCAATTATGGTAGAGATGGTAGCAGTGAAGTATGGAAAACACTGCTAAGCCCACCTCAGCTACTTAAAAAATACATAACCATTTGTATATTTTACTGTATATAAATTTTACCTAAAAAAGGACTGTACAAAATGCTTGATTCTAGTTAATATTGTGCACACCGAAGCATGTAGAGGGAAGTGTATTCAAGTGAGCCTCCTACCTTTTCTTCAAGTTAAACACATTTATTGCACATTCACTGCAAAGTCTTCAGAATACAAAGCTTAGCAACACAATTTCACCTCTGAGGACTGTAGAAATATACCAACGGTATAAAAATGATTTTGTGAAAACATGGAGAGATTAATGTGAGTGAGAAAAAGACACTAGAGGTTTCGGGATGGATATTTCAGCATACACAAATGTTCAGAGGTGTAGAAATATGGTCCACCCTGAACTTTTCGTCTCACCTAGTTTAGGTCACTGTGCCTTCGGCCACCTTCCTACCCCTGCCTCCTCTGTGTTTGTTTTTGCCACATTATACTTGCGGCTCTCTCAGCACCCTTGCCTCTAGTTCACGCATCTCTCTACCCACTACCACTTAACTTTTCTGGGGAGCATTTTAGCAAAGCTATTTCAAAAGCACCCACAGCAATTTATACTAAGGAAACAGGGATGCTTTCATAACTTAAGTTACTTAAGTGTTATTTATATTAGCATAAAGAATTTAAACTTAAGTGCTGTGGAACCATTGGGTAACTTAAAAAATAAATCATTAGGAGACATTATTAACCATTAAAATTTGTTTTTCAAGGAATACTTAATAAGGGAGATAACAGTGTTTCTCAAACATGTATTTTTGTATCACTGAAGCTAAAGCAAAACATCCTGTTTATTGCGTGAAAATGGTCTACTTTACCGGCACACACTGAGTGCAGTTTAAAAAATACTTTAATTATAATTTCAGACTTTGGAATTTGAACAGGTGCCAGCGCTCCTTTCTTTACATGAGGAAATTCTTTGAAAGCCATTTGAAGCTTGGACAGAAATTCCATAGCTGTATTCTTAGGATCACTCTGAAGCAGGGTGCCCAACCTGTTGGCATCTCCGGGACACGCTGGAAGAGGAGTTGCTTGGGCCACACATTAAATACACAAACACTAATGAAAACTGATGAGCAAGAAAAGGTTTTAAGTAAATTTACAATCTTGTGTTGGGCCACATTCATAACCATCCATGGCCTTGGGTTGGATACCCTCGTGAGGACTCACAATTCAGATGGTGCAAGGAAAGCTTCAATGCCACCTCTTAGAGAAGACACTCCAGCTTGCGTGACCTCATCGGCCAATCAAGTGTTGGTGGTAATCACGATGCAGGAGTGAAGAAGCTGTTTCTTTACACAATAGCTACCTCATACACCCACTTCTGCTGCTACCATTGGTTCACCTGCGTTCAAGTCCACACCCACAAGTTAACCTCATTCTGAACTTCTACTTGAACTCCAACTAATGTTTCCTGAAGGTCAAAACCAGAATTCTGAACAAGAATCTTGGGAATAATGAGCAGATGAGCACCAGCAAATGCTTTAACTCCAAATTGAGCCATGCCTGTATTTTTACACTGAGCTTATACTAGGGCTTCTGCCATTGTCACTTCCACTGAACCAGCACCTGGAAACTACACAATCATCAGTAGCATTTTTAATAGCCCCTAAGACATTTTTATTGCACCTTTGGGTGTGTGCTCATTTGGTCTTTTAACCAAAAATGTGGAGAGCGAGCAAGGATTATTACATTTCTCAATAAAGGCAAACTTCTTTTCTCCCAATGCATGCTCATAGACAAGTCCTGCCTGTCCCAGTCAGGAGTTAGGTCATTAAAGAATTTAGAGCTACCCTACCAGAGGCAAGAGCCAGCCTTCCCACATTTCTCCTTTTAGCTCTGTGAAGAGCAGCTCCGCCTCCTTCTGCAAGAGCATCTGAAGAAAATGGGTCAATTCCCTTTTGACTAATAACGAATCCTTTATCTGAATCACCACAGACTTTCTCTTTTCATTTCTATTTTTAAACTCTATCTTCAATGAGTTTTCTGTTTTTACCAATTCCTCTCTTCTGCACCCTTGTAAAAAAAACAAGCCTGAATTCACCCTTTTCATATTCTTTTTCTAAGAGGAATTTTTTAAAAAAGATTTTATTTATTTAGAGAGGGGGAAGAGAGGGAAACAGCAATGTGTGGTTGCCTCTCCTGCGCCTCCTACTGGGAACCTGGCCCACAACCCAGGCATGTGCCCTGACTGGGATTTGAACTGACAACCCTTTGGTTCACAAGCCTGCACTCAAATCCACTGACCCACACCTTTTTCACATTCTAATGATACACTGCATGTGAAAATGTATACATCTTCAACTCTTTTCTTCATATCAGGATGCTATGCCCCACTGTCCAAAACAAGACCTGATTAAGCTTGTATAGGTTTCAGATTTATGTCTCTACTCCATGATCTTAACCAAGAAGAGGTCAGTGGGTTCATCTTGTTTTTTAGTCGTCAAAGTGTAGTTACCTACAGCCTCTGCCAAGACATCTTTAAGTTCAGCATGAACTCCAGTACACAGGGATGCTCTGGCCACATCTACAAGTGTTTCCCTATCCATCTCTTTGCTTACTTTGAGTTGTTCTAAAAACTGAAGTGTCTTTTCCTTTGCAACTTCAAATCCTGTTATTATTTTGGGATGAGACCTTCAGAAATGAAGATCCACGTTTCGGCAATTCTCCAATAATTAGGAAATTTGAAGTGGTGCTATCACCAGTTGTCATGCTGGGCTGTTGCCACTTTGACTATTAAGGAGGCTGTTGGGTGTTGAATTTGCATGTCATGAAGCAGCACACTGTGGTTAGTAAGCCTGATGTCTCCAGCCCCAGAAACAAGCAACTTCATGGTGCCTTTAGGTCCCAAGTTGGTCCTTAGAATGTTCTGCAGTCCGCAGGCCACACTGATGTTGACCAACACTGCCTGGGCTTGAGCCACATCAGCCTGGGGGCTTAGGGTCCTCACAGCTGCCACAGCTGACCCAGTAGAACGAGAGACTCGGTGTGAAGAATACCCAAAAGCCAGCTCCCAGCCTCCTTTGAAGTGCATTACAAAAATAAGCTGTGTTGATGCAGTAAGAGCAGAATGGTCACTGTAGAACCCAGGCAGTACCTACATGAGTATTTACTGCACAAATCCTTTCAACTTCTCTGCATGTTTGAAAGCTCACGTGTTGGAGAAAAATGTATACAGACTGCCTTATACAGTGAGTGAATGAAGAAGCCTGAAAGACTAGGTAGAAATCTGCTAAAATGCTATCTTTACACTCTCCTATATATATTCCAATGTGGGCTGGTATTACTTTATTTATAATAAATTTTGTTTCAAGGAGAAAAATGGCACAGGAGTCAATCAATAATAGAAGCATTTATTCCGAAGGTATAATGCCAAGAAGGACCCCAAGTGAATGTGGAGTGAGGAAAGCTGCTGCCCCTTGTCCAAGGACAATGGAACCTCAGCGCTTCTCTACAGCCCAGTCATGCAGCGAAGTCCAGGGGCAGAGCTCATGGATGGACTCTGGGCTGTAGGCCTGGGGTCTGGCCTGCCCACCTATCAGTGTATCCTGTGTTCCAAGAAGCCCAGTGTCAGGAGAGGTGGCAGAGGAAGTCGTGTAGAGGCAGGGCCAGGAGCCCTGACAGGGAGATCCCCAGGGTGTCGGAGATACAGGTGGCTGCCATGGCAAATTCCCGGTGCTTGTCGCTGGTCTGAGGAGGGCAGGGAACAGGGGTGAAGCTTCAGCCCTCCACACCCCTGCCCTGGCTTTCCCCCAAAAGGCCACATACAGCCCTCGCCTGACTGGTGCCTACCTCCAGGGCAATGTTGTGGAAGGTGTTCACATAGGCAGCACCACCCAGGAGCCCCTCATACAGGACGATCACGAAGACGAGGTAGATGTTTGGCAGGAAGCTCAACCACACGTCCACCAGCAGGAAGGCCAGGTTGAAGAACTGTGGTCGAGGTGGAGGAGAGGGCTGAGCCCGGGACCCATGGCAGGCAGAAAGGGAGGCTGCCTCCCTTCCAGGCCCAGTCTTGGAGATGCTGATGAAGGAGAGGGCTGGCAGGCTTGGGTCAAATCCTAACATCCGGCCAGCCTACCAGACCCTGGGATCCAGGGCATGTCTTCTCCCAACCCTGTTCCAGCCCTCAGACCCTGTAGGTCTCCTCCCTCACCCCATGGCCCATTTCATTCCTACCCCCTGGAATGCCATTCCACCTTCCTTCACTTGGGCTCCCCTGGTTACACTGTTCCCAGGTCAGTGTGGATCAGTGTCACTTAACCCTGTGATCTCCTTTCTCCTCCCAAAGGTTCCCAGGATAGTTTTCCCTGCTTACTGTACTGAGGCTACATTTAGACCAGTAGTTCTCAATTGGGCCTGATTTTGCTGCCCAGGGGACATTTGACAATGTCTGAAAATGCTCTTGGTTGTCACAGTGGGAATGGAGGTTGCTACAGGCATCTAATGCATGGAGGCCAGAGCAGCTGCTCAACACCCTACAGGACAACCCACAGCAAAGAATGATGTGGCCCCCAGCGCTGAGGTTGAAAAATGCTGGCTTGGATGTTCCCACCTCTTTTAGGAAGCCTCTCTGACACCAGGGGTATAGGTCCCTCTTCTGTGCCCCTCTTCTGGGGTCCCTCAGGGGATCCCAATGTCCCATCCCTGAGTGCCAGGGGTTGCCACCAGGGCAGTTCACATACTTGGTGCACAAAAGGATTACCCACACAAACCTGGGCCTCAGAGGTTCTAACTCATTCCATCTGAGCTGAGTTCAGAAATCTGCATTTAAAAGTACACACTCTGGGACTTCTAGCCAAGATGGAGGCGTAGACACACTGTGCCTCCTCACACAACCAAAATAAGGACAACAAAAATTTAGAAATAAAATAACAACCAGTACTGACAGAAAATTGAAGTGTATGGAAGTCTGACAACCAAGGAGTGAAAGTAGACACATTCATCCAGACTAGTAGAAGGGCCAGAGTCGGGCAGAGAGGGGTTGTGACCCCCCCCACCCCAAACAAAACCAAGAAACGGTGGCTGGTGGACCCTGGGTGCGAGAAGCAGCAGCTGGTGAATCCCAGGCATGCAAGGCAGCAATGGGAGGACTCAACGAGGCGGTGGATTGTGGAGGGGCGCCAGCACCCGAGGTGGCTTGGGGAACTGGGCGATCCTACATTCATGTGCAGATAAACTGGGTGAAACTGGAAAGCAAGTCAGACCTCGCAACCCAGGATCCCAGTGCTGGGAAATAAAGCCTCAAACCACCAACTGCAAACACCTGTGGGGGTTGAGGTGCCGGGAGAGACTCCTAGTCTCACAGGAGAGTTCGTTGGAGAGACCCACAAGGTCCCAGGATGTACACAAACCCTCCCACTTAGGAGTTAGCACCAGAAGAACCCAGATTGCTTGGGGGAAGTGGTGGAAGGGACTGAAATCCGACAGAGAGCAGAGCAAGCACCATTGTTCCTTCTTGGACCCCTGCCCCACACACAGTGTCACAACTCAGGGACTGGGTTGCCCTGCCCAGACAAACACCTAAGGCTCCGCCCCTCACTATGTAACAGGTGTGCTGAGACAAAAAAAAAAAAAAAAAAAAAAAAAGGCCCAAATGAAAGAACAGATCAAAGCTCCAGTAAAAATACAACTAAGCGATGAAGAGATAGCCAACCTATCAGATGCACAGTTCAAAGCACGGGTAATCAGTATGCTCACAGAATTGGTTGAATTTGGTCACAAATTAGATGAAAAAACGAAGGCTACACTAAATGAAATGAAGGAAAATGTATAGGGAAACAATAATGATGGGAAGGAAACTGGGACTCAAAACAATGGAGTGGACCAGAAGGAAGAAAGAAACATTCAACCAGAACAGAATGAAGAAACAAGAATTCAAAAAAATGAGGAGAGGCTTAGGAACCTCCAGGACATCTATAAACATTCCAACATCTGAATTATAGGGGTACCAGAAGGAGAAAAGGAAGAGCAACAAGTGGAAAAGTTATTTGAACAAATAATGAAGAACTTCCCCAATCTGACCAAGGAAATAGACTTCCAGGAGGTCCAGGAAGCTCAGAGAGTCCCAAACAAGTTGGACCCAAGGAGGAACACACCAAGGCACATCATAATTACATTAACCAAGTTTAAAATGAAGGACAGAATCCTAGAAGCAGCAAGAGATAAGGAGGCAGTTACCTACAAAGGAGTTCCCATCAAGTCTGACGGGTCTCAGCTGATTTCTCAAAAGAGCCATTGCAGGCAAGAAGGGGCTGGAAAGAAATATTCCAAGTCATGAAAGGCAAAGACCTACATCCAAGATTGCTCTATCTAGCAAAGCTTTCATTTAGAATGGAAGGGCAGATAAAGTGCTTCTCAGATAAGGTCAAGTTAAAGGAGCATCATCACCAGGCCCTTATTATATGAAATGTTAAAGGGACTTATCTAAGAAAAAGAAGATAAAAAACATTACAGTAAAATGACAGCAAACTCACAATTATTAACAACCACACCTATAAGAAAACCAAAAACAAACTAAGCAAACAACTAGAACAGGAACAGAACCACAAAAATGGAGATCACATGGAGGGTTAGCAACAGGGGAGTGGGAGGAGGAGAGAGGGGGGCAAGGTACAGAGAATAAGTAGCATAGATGGTAGGTAGACAACAGACAGGGGGAGGGCAAGAATAGTATAGGAAATGTAGAAGCTAAAGAACTTATGACACATGGACATGAACTAAAGGGGGGGAATGTGGGTGGGAGGGGGTGTGAAGGGTGAAGGGGAGTGAAGGGGGAAAATGGAACTGTAATAGCATAATCAATAAAATATATTAAAAAATAAATAAATAACATGACAAAAAAAGTACACACTCTGGTAATACTAATGTGACCTGCGAAATACTGCACACACTTTCACCTGTGGCGTTAGGCCAGTTTCTATAATGGAATTAAATGATTATAAGCCCCTATTTCTATAAAGCAGCTTTGGTTGAGATTATAACTCAAATCATAAACCACATTTCAGCAGCATCTAAGGAAGAGTCCCAAGTTAAGAATTGTTGACATCACAATTTGGGGCTTTGGGGCAACAAAGCCTTGGGCTGGTACTACTGCTTAAAAAAGTAAAGGAGAAAGCTAGAGGATATTTGCATGGTGTTTCCTAACATTAGAGTGTAATCTATACTTAGTCTAGATCTTGTTATAGATTCAAGTAAATTAAAAAGGGTAAAAAACTTTCCTATAATATTTGAAAGTTTATTTTAATAGTCACCTTCAGGGCTGAAGGAACAACAAATGCTGGTTTTGTAAAAGTACTTTTCTTAGACTGTCGTAGGGAAAGGTGTTTGTTTTTTTAAAGCTGTAAATTACTTTTGTCATGGATAGTTGAAATGTCTTGAGATACACAATTGGATGAGTGCAATGTCACTGATTCTATTATAATTAACCATGCAGAATAAAAGAACTGTACGTGTTTTTATTGTTAGAAATATTTGAAAGCCTATGTCTCTGCATTAGGCTTGTGCAAAATAATCATTGAGTGATTCTAACTGCTTTTTCACCCTTCTTCTCATCTGTATTTCTTAAAAATACCCTGAGAAGCAGCTGTTAGCCTGGCCTGACTTCTAGATGAGGAAACTGAGGCTCCAACTGTTTCAGAGACTGGACATAGTCACAAAGCCCGAGTACAGAAACTGGGATGTCCATCCAGGGTTGCCTGGCTGTGAAAGACACATTGGATGTGGAGCCCCGCTGCCCTTCTGTCCTCGCACTTAGAACACGAACACGACAGGGAGCAATAAACACTTCCTGCTGATGGACAGAAGCACTGGGGCCTGGGGAAGCTGGGAGCTAAGGTGGAGAAGGAACGAAGGCCAGAGGCCTGGTACCTGCAGCAGGGCCAGGACCCATGTGAAACGGATGTGACAGCAGCGAAGAGAAGAGCGGGAGGCAAAGACGCCAGCCTGGTACAGCATCTGGTACCTGAGACAGGGGCAGGGAGTAGAAGGAAGCCCCTCCAGTGCCGGCTCACATAGCAGCGCCTCCTCCCTGAGGCCCTCCCAGCAGACTGCCTGTCCTGCCACCCAACCTCGGGGGTTCTCACCAGCGGTACTGCTGAGCGTGACTCAGGGATGTGTTCCGGAAGAAGAGGAGCTCAAACTGTGGCAAGGACCAGACAGGGGAGGTGAATGGGGTTGTGTGAGTCCCCATCTTGATCTTTATTTCCAAACCCTTCCTGTCGGCCCTTACTCACAAGTCCCTGATTGATGAAATACTCAGCAAAGTAAACCAGGACCAAGGGGATGATGTACCACAGCAAGCCCTAGACGAGTCAGAAGATATAACGTAAGTGGAAGGCTGGGAGACAGGCACTGGCCACCAATTGGGACAGGCCACAGCCACCGTCCATACCTTGAACACAGTCCACTTCTCCTGAAAAGAGAGGTTTGTGCTGGAGTCTGCGGAGGAGCAGGGAGAGAGAGGCAGGTGAGGCTGGCAGAGTAAGCCAAGGAGTGCTGGCGGGAAAGAATCAGCCAGCCAGTGCAACAGTGTAAATGCACTGGATCGTGCAATTAAAATGGTTAAGTTGGTATATTAATACATTACTTCACTGTGTATATTTCACCGCAAGTTAAAAAAAAAATACCCAGCAGAGACCTCTTCACAGCTCTTGTATAGCTTGATGGCCGTACGTCCCCACCCCAGCCGCACTGGCCCCTTCTTTCTGTTCCTTGAACATCCAGGCTGGTTCCTGAAGCAGGGCCTCGGCACTTGCTGTTCCCTCTGCCTGGAACCTGTTCACCCCAATGTCCACAGGGCTGATTCCTTGCACTCACATTTCAGCCCAACAACACCTCCTTAAAAAGTCCTTCACTGACCACCTCTAAGTAGAAGCCCTCTCCATTTCCCACGAGTGCCATCTTCTAGCACATCACTGTTTCCTGTCCACTTATCAGTATGTGAAAAGCATGCTTCTGATTCAGTCATTAGAGTCTGTCCCATTTCCTTACCTTATTTCCATGGCACCCCCAGTGACTGCAATGCCCGGCACATAGTAAGCACTCTGTGAGTATTTCTCGAATAGATGAATGTGATTGGCTCTTACCACAACCGCCACACACATCCACTTCCCCTTCCCACTGTCCACTCTAGAGAGGAAGACTAACACCCAGAGAGAGCCCAGCGCTCTGAGGACCTCCTGCACCTCCTACCTGGCTTTGACTGCTGCTCTGGGGCCTCACTGCCCATCAGCGGTTGCCGGGCTGCCCTCTCTGCCTCTTCCTCCCCTCTAGGGTCCAGGGGCTCGGGAGATGTGAGTAAGAAGAAATAGCTAGGGGGAGGTGGAACGAGACAAGGTCCAAGAGCCTCTGTCAGGAGGGAAGGGCCACTCCCTTCCAGAGCAGCGCCCCCTCATTTCTACATTGCTCTGAGGGCTCCACAGCCTGTGCTAGAGAGCTCCAACTGTACAAAAACACTTCTTTCTCTGGAGCTGAAACTTGTTTCCTTGTTGCTTCCACCCCCCGGGCCCTTGTTTTGACTCCTGGCTCACACTACATAAGTCAGCTGTTTGCTCCACATTATTATTGTAATGATTGCTCTAGCTCCCATTTATTATGTGGTCATTCTGTGCTAGACTAGAACTTCCAAAATTTCACTTGTGTTTTGTCTTCATGCTATTTGTCATATCTGCATTCCTCCTGTGTATATTATTTTTTACTTAATACTTTCCTTTCAATCGATTCCCTGTTTCTACATGGCCTTGTCCTAAGCAATAATCTGTGAAATCACAGGTTTGACTGACTGGTTAAAATTTTTTCCTAATACACATAAAAATACATAAAATGAATAAGCCCACCCTTGTCTCCCTCAAGTCACCTTGGGAACCACACTGCACTGGATGCGCCACACATTATCACCTCACAGGAAAGCAAGGAGGATGACTGCCGTTTGAGATGTGGGGAAACTGAGGGTCAGAGAGGTAAAGCAGCTTGTACCATACCACACAGCTAACAAGCGGCAGCTCCAGGCTCAAACCCAGGCTTATCAGAGTCCAGAACCTTCATCCCTCATAACAAGACTGTAGGGATCTCAGAACTGGGAGGGATCATGATCTGGTTTTCTTTCCTCAAATACTTCTTCCACCCAGCCCAGGGCAGCTTACCTGGCCAGCAGCAAGGTGGGGATACCCAGCATGGACAGTAGGGTGTGCTGCGGTGAGAGGCCGGCCTGGGTGAGGCCCAGGTAGGACAATGCCCCCCAGCAGCCCTGCTGCCCCAGTACCTGAAGACCACCAGGAGATCACAGCCCTGAGAAGAACAACACTGGAGCACTAAAAAGGACCAAAGCCAGTAGCGGGACTTCCTCTCCCCACTGCCTGCTCTGCTCACTTACCTGGGGTAGAAGGCGGTGAGTGAGAGGAAGGTGACCTCCCCTAGGCCTGATGAGATGCTAGCAAAGACCACGCCTGGGGGAGGACAAGCACGACAGTGGCCATACCTCGCCTTTTCCTAATAGCTCCAACCCCTTACGGTGTCTGGCCATGGCCTCCTCTGCATCAGCTCAGAGGGGCAAAAAACCAGACCCTTAGATGGGCGGAGCTCCAGTTCTGGGATAGAACCAAGCCCTCTCTGAATGTCCTCTCACAGGGAACGGTACTGATATCCAGTGTCCAAACCAGGAGTGAGAACTCTTCCCGGACACCTCCTCCACCCCCGTGATGGAGTCTTGGTTCCTCTGTGCATCTCGGTCTCTATCTAATACATCCATTTCCTCCCATCTCCCCCCCTCCACCTAGCCCTCCAAATTGACCTCATCTCCCATCTCCTACTTGTGCAGTCCTAGTAGCTTCTGAGGGTTATAAAGATAACCCATTTCCTCTGGGGAGCTGGGGACACTACTTCCCACACATGCTCGGCTGCAGTTCCTCTGGGTCCCCCACCTGATACAAAATCTCATGCTCACCACACAGGCTCATCCCCACCGAGTGGGAAAAGGCAACCAGGATGAAGCTTCCAGCTGCACAAACCCCACTGACGAGAACCCGGGGGCTGAGTGGAGGGGGAAGAGGAGAGGGGAAGGTCAGCTCCGGCTCTCATCTCCTTCACCCTCCCGCCCTCCTCACCAGTCAATTGCCCTTCCTCCCATCATCCCCACCCAGACCTGTAGGGCAGCAGATGAAGGCCAAGAGGAGCCAGCAATTTGATGACGAGCGTGGGGAGGATGTCTGCCAGGAGCACCGCCTGGGACAGGAGAACAGAATGAGACCCCAGACCTTCCCAGGGACAAACCTCTGAACCAGCAGCCAAGGAAAGACAGAAACTAGTTAATTAGACCTGCTATAAGCATAGGCTCTGAATTCGGATGTGGGTCAAGTCCTAGCTCTGCATCAAGGTATTCACATTTTCTGAGCTTCTGGAAGATGGGGGATGATGGTGGTGCCTAGTTCACAGTACTGTCATGTGGCTTAAACGAACCAAGATCAGCTACACACAGAGTGGGGTCAGGAAATGGCAGTCTTCATTATTATAATTAGGACAGTCCCAGTTGGGTGCTGAGGTGGTAGGGGTGGGGGTCAGGGGAAGACCAGATGGTTACTCACAGCTGTGGAGACAGAGTTGCAGTCAAATCGAGATGAGTTATTGTGGGGGGTGGGAACTGGGTCTGGGTCTACCTGAGAGGAACAAAGACAGTCTCTCACCCTGGGTGGCAAGAGGGTCTAGACAGATAGGGCCTGGCTCCAGTCCTAGCTCTGCTCTTGCATGAAGGATGGCCTTAGGCCAGCACTGGCCTCCTGGACCTCAGTTTGTCTATGTGTACAATGGGAAGGAGGTTTCCATAGAATGATCCACAGGCCAAACGTGGCCCTGTAAATGGACTTTACTTAGGTAACACATTCAGGAACTTTCATTAAAAACTGGATTTCCAGAAAGTCTGATTTTGGACCAAATCCCCTGTTGGACCTGCAAGGTGGCAGCTGCTCTGCTTGGGCACGTGCCCTCCAGCTCCTCATAGACAAGAAGTTCCCAACTGGAGATGATTAGATTCCACAGGGAACATCTGGCAATGCCTGGAGACATTCTTGAATGTCACAACTAGTGGACAGGGGGTGCTACTGGCATTAGCGAAGAGGCCAGGGATGCTGCTAAACATCCGACGATACATAGGACAGCCCCACAACAGAATTATCTGGCCCCAAATGTTAACAGTGTGAGGGTTAAGAAACTCTGCCAGAAACCATGGTTCTACACAGCCAACACATGCGTTTGTACACCTGGCACTAACTGATTCTTAAACACCCTTCGTGCTCTGCCATCTGGGAGTCTGGGAAATTTTGGCCCCTTGCCCCACCCTTAGCTACTCCATTCCATGAGTTTTTCAAGGGAGCCTCTGCCCCAGGGTGAGTTCCTCAAGTTCCCACAGGGACTAAACACAGTGGTGGAGGTAGGGAGGGTCACGTACGTGGCTTTTATTCCCAGATGTCCTCTCGTGGCTAAGGATGTCATGAGCAGCACTGAGCATCACCACATAAGAGAAGTTGTTGCAAAGGCCTAGGAGCCTGGAGTGAGCAGGACAGATTTTTTTTTTCTCCCAGTTTTACTGAGACGTAATTGACATATAAGAACAGATCTTAATCTTTTAGCCTACAATCTATCCACAATCCTAGCACCGATCCTCCCCTTTTCCTTCAATTAGCTTTCACTTTTTTTCTCTTAACACCAGGCCTCATCTCCTTCAGTGTTAGGGTTAGGAATAGGGGCTTTGGGATCACAGACTTGGGTTCACATCTAATCTCCCAGACTTCTCCCAGGAAGAGAAGGAAGGCATCCTGGATGACTCTTCCTGTGAGCTCCCACCAGTTCCTGGGGCATTTCTCAGCCACTGATCCACTGTCTCTGGTGCGCTGTGGCATAGTAGAAAGCTCCTGGGACTTGACACCAAAAGACTCTGTTCGGGTCCCAAGTCTGCTGCTTCCTACTTGAGTGGCCTCGGTCTACTCATGTGCAAAGTAGGCATACAAATTTCTCTTCTACCTTACAGAGTGCTGTAGGGATCAGAACAAGGTAATACCAAAGTCCTTTATGATCCATGCAGGATCTTGTTTGCTCACTCTCATCTCCCACAGCTGTACTCAGTGATGGGAATGGACCTGGGCCCAGCACCAGAGATTTCATGTGTCCTTTTCACAAGCCTATGAAGGGGTACTATTGCTCTTCCCATTTCACTGCTGAGAAACTGAGGCTCAGAGAGGCTGTGTGACTAGAGTCATATGGAAAGTCACTTCCAACCCAGTGTGCCGCCCAAGTCCTCGATGTTTAGATAAGTGTTAGAAGTATTCCCAAGGCTCAGCAGTACTTAAGTGATTTTTGGAGGTGGGAGGATGATCTTTTAAAAAGTAGTGATGTGTCCTGGTTGGGTGGCTCAGTTAGAGTGTCCTCTCATACACCTAAATGCTGAGGGTTCCCACCCTCGTCAGGATGCATAGGAGGCAATTACATTGAAGTTTCTCTCCCACCCTCTCTTCTCTCCCTTCTCTCTCTAAAAGCAATAAAAACATATCCTTGGGTGAGGATTTTCTTAAAAAAGTAGTTATGTATTTATTTAAATGTGCATTAGGAAAATATTGGCTTTCTGTCTAGAATAGTGATTTACGTCGTCCTTAAACAATATGTATACTTACAAATGTAAAGGCTTAATTGGTTGGAATAAAAACAAGTAAATAATCCTACAGCCCGTATGAGGATCTGGCCAAAACACCAAGGTGGTAAGTAAATGATTTAAGCGTGGGAAATTTACATACTGCCTCAGGGAAACCAACTGGTTCACTAAATATTTGTGGATTCAGCTCTTTTTTTCCGCAGCTCAACCTTTTCCCCCCTCTTTTCTTCTGTCGCCTCCCTGTTTCTGCCCATTTTTATTTGTGTTGAACTCTTCAGGCCACTTACCAGAAGCCAATCACGTTCTTCCAATGGGCGCCCTGCCGGTCCAGTAGAATGGGCCGAAGTTCCGGGGCGGACACCTCTCCTGAGAGGGCGAGAAGAAGGCATGACCCCTACACGACCCTCAGGTGTAGGATGACTTCACGAGTGTTCTCCTACAGTCAAGCCGGCTCCCGAGCTTGTCAGGTGGTCGCGGGGCAAGGGTGGTCCATAAAACTCACCCTCAGAATCCGAAAGGCGCTGCTGCGAGCCTGCACAGCCTCCCATGGCATCAAGTTCAGGTTCCCGGAGGGGTCCAAAGTCAGCGAAAGTTCAGAGTTGTCTCCCGGTGGGACAGATGTGGGTCTGCGACATGTGGGAAGGATCAACGCCCCACTGCCAGTCCCAGCTGTGGCTTCTCTGAGGCACTTGCGTCCCGCGATCCACTACGCTAAACCCGGGACCCATCTCGCGCTCTCCCACGCCCCAGCACGCCCTACCCGTCAGATTCTGCCCCCGCCCCCTCTAAAGCAAGGGTCCCTGCAGCCTGTACCTTTAAGAGCAGCTGAACATTCCGCAACCTGGAACGACGACAGGTTGGCTGGTCACGTGACAGCACCAGCGGGTTCCCCCATCACGTGCTCGGAGGTCATCACAACTTCCGGGTCTTGTCACTGTGTTTGCTTAAGGCTTTCCCAGCTTCCGTGTGTAGAACCGAGAGTGGCCAGGAAAACCCTGGAATCGCTGGTCTAAAACTGAAGTGGGTGGGATCAGCAAGAAGAGCCTTAATGTTAGATTAGCGACGCCAAGGCCGTGACTGTGTTGAGCCAGCACTAATCATGGTTGTGCGCGGCTTCAGGTCTCGCGGCCCTCACTTGCCAGGAACAAATATGGCTACCTTGTTCCTCATTCCAGACAGTACTGTTTCTGTCTGGGAACAAAGATGGACAGCTTCCGGTCTTTCTTATGCCTGTCTGTTGCCCTCAGGTTGTAAAGGTAACTAAATGTAAAGGTAACACCCACCTAAGAGGATTTCAAGAATTATTTATTAGCAGTATCTAAGGTGTTAAAAGACCCCGTTCCCAAATTATCCTAGGACCAGGGAACATCGCAGTAGTCCAAACCCTGGTTTTACAGAGGGAAATACAAAAAAGGAAAGTTACTGATGATCATACAAAGTTAGATGTAAAGGTGACTCCAGAGATTCTTTTAGCAATAAGAATTAGAGCACAAGAGACAGGGATGCTGGCTGAGCAGGCTGCTGCAGGATTCCTGTCTGCACAAAAGGTGCTTAGACCAGATGACTCTAAATCTCAATATTCTGATTCTGTGATCTCATCTCATTTCTCTAATTGGAAATTTAGGAAGTAGGGCAGTGGAAGGGAACTAGGGGAAGTGGTGGTGTTGATCAATGTTACTTTACATAGTTGCAAATAAGGAGTGGATTCTCTTACCTTCCTGTAGGTGGTGAAGCGGCATTCTGAATTTTCTTCATTACCTCCTTCTCCTGCTAATCTCTTCTGTGGTCTTCCAATAGCTGGTGCCCACCTGTATCAGCTCTTTCTCAGCACCAGGCCCTCAGAGGGCTGTTTGATATGTACTCCTTTTGGTCTTCTTCCAAGGTCACTCAACCAGTGAAAAATGGGTCCTACCACCCATGCAGGGTTCTAGAAATTCAGCAATGTGTCATACATGGTCTCTGCCCTCAAGAAACTCACAGGAGGTTGGGAGGTAGACACAAATAACCACAATAAAAGCCTAGCCAAGTTTTGTTTCACACGAATGACTACAGATGAAAGAACAGGCACTGAAGCCACCAATCCAGCCCCTTTCCCTTGGGGGAAACATTAATGACCCTGAAATGAGAAGCCAGAGCTCTTAGCAACTCCCTCCTCCCTCCCACTCCTTGTCCCCAGGCAAAACAGGAACCACAAACCCCAGCTTCCTCTCACAGAGTGGCTGTGGCTGAGGGGGGGTGGCGGAAATGGCTGAGGTGTGAATACAAGACCTGAGTCACTTGAGCTGCAGTTGCCATACACCCCTCCCCCATCCCCAATTCTAAGGTCTCCTGCTCCCATTTTTTTTCCTTTATGGCTTTGTCCCTTGCTCTTTACCTCCAACTGTGCCCCTGAGTTCCCTGTGTGGTGCACACTCATTTCCCAGCCTAGGCTCGAAGCTGCTGTGGGCATTGTGGAAGGCGGGTAGGGCCTGGGGTAAAGATGCGTCAGGGGGAGACCGGGGAAGAGGAAGTGTCTTGGGTCCCGGGGAAGACGGGCTTATGTTGGTGGGTGGGGACGGTCATTATCAGCTTTCTGGACACACAGAGACAGACAAGATGGATTTCCTCCGGCTACATCTCCCTGGGCTGCATCAGGCCTTGAGGGGGGCACTGGTGAGAGGGGCAAAGAGATGCCAGAGGCTTTTACACTTCTCCCCGGGGCCTCACCTTCCCTCTTCCCTTTGAGTCTCTCCTTAGACTTGAGATTCTTTCCCTAAGATCAGGCAGCCTCCTAGCCTGATCTTTTCTGGATTTCAATCCTCCCAACTCCAAAAACACATACACGTACCCCCAATCTAGGCCATTTCCTATTCCTTCTGCAGATCCTGTTGTCTTCCTCCTCCCAGATCCCAGAACCCCTCTTCCTATTCTGAGTTTCTCTGTCCAAGGGCCCCCAGGAGAGGGCTGGACCTCCCCCTAATGCCTTTGTCCCTCCCTCCTCCTGTTCTTCTAGGATTCCTTCAGCTCCTTTGTCTCCTACCTTATAGGAGATGAGGTCCCTACTGCAGAGAGAAGGGAGGCACGAGCAGCTGAGGAACTGGGGGAAGTGGCTACAGGAAGGCCAGGGAAAACTGTAGAGGAGGAAGCTCAGGAGGCCCTGGAGAGCCTCAGAGGCAGCCAAAGCAAGGGGGATGGAGGACTGAGAGGGCCTGAAGCATCTAGAAGACACCAGGAAGGAAGCTCAGCTACAGAACAGACCTGGAGTTGGGGAGAAGACAGCTCCCACGGGTCTCAAGGAGACAGGCAAGACGCTGGGGCCTGGGAGGCAGCCAAAGCCTCCAGGTGCCAGGAGCCAAGCACCCCCTTCAAGGTCAGAAGGAAGTCTGAGGCAGGGTCTGAGGCTGCTGGAGACAAGAGCAGCCAAACCCAGGAGAGTTGGGAGAACAATGAGCAGGAAGTGAACAGAGAAGAGACACTGAGAACCTGGGAACAGGAGGAGGAGGAAGAGGTCAGGGCAAGAGAGCCAGGAGGGGCCAGAGGGGTGGAGTCAGAGTGGACTTGGTGCAGAGAGCCTGAGGGGAAGGCCGGCGCTGGCAGGGATGGCAGGGCATCAGAACAGTCACTTAAGGAGGCAGTTGCACAGGAGATCCAGGGGGCTGGGGCCAAAGAGGCTGGGAGGGAAGAATATGTGGTGGCTATGGTGAGGGATGGCCAAAGCACAAGGGCACAGGTGACACAAGAGCCAAGGGCAGAATCTGAGGATGAGGCACCCTTGGGCAGAAAGGAGGTTAGGACAACCTCAGACAGGAGGCAAGCCAAGACAACCTTAGGTGGGGAGGAGGATGGGGCAACTTCAGGCAGTGAGGAGACTGGGACAACCTCAGGTGGGAAGGAGGGCAGGACAACTTCATTCAGGGAGGAGACTGACCTCCTGGGAGTCAGAGAGACAGAGTATGGAGCAGTCCCAGGAGATAGCATCCCAGAGGGTACTAGGATAGTCTGCACCATAGAGGAGGCCTCCAAGGGAGCCCAGAAGGAGGAGATGAATGAAAATAGAGAGGCTGAGGTGAGGCTGTTCCTGAAACAGAAATGGGCCCTGGGAACTGAAGGAGTGGGACAAGAGGCTAAGGACCAGACAGCGGGGAAGGAGGCTGCGGAAGGCCAGGGCTCAGAATGGGAGACAGGGGGCAGGTATGAGGGTCAGGCAGATCAGGATGGGAAAGAGGCCAATGGGAGGCAAGATTCAGAGGTCATGGCTCCTCAGGACAGTCTGGAGGAGGAGGGGGTGCAGGCAGAAGAGGCCAAGGAGGAGAAAGAGAATGGCCAGGCCATAGAGGCTGAGCTGTCCCAGGACAAAGTAGCAAATGAGGCTGAAGGTGATGCTGACTTTGAGGCAACCCCAGAGACCAGACCCGAAAAGGAGTTCAGGGAGGAAAGGAGTGAGGAGGAAGCTCAGACGGGTCAAGAGGAATTGGGGGTAGAGTACGGTGGCCCCAAGCACTGGGTCCCTGAAGGCTGGGAACCTGAGCTGATAGGAGGTCTTCAGATCCCAACAGAGCAATCCGAAGGACAGGATGATAAGGAAGAGCTCTGGAACATTCCAGCCCTGAGCAAAGGGGAGACAGAAAAGGGCCTGGAGAATAATTTCAGGAACATGGGTTATGTAAAACCTGATATCTCTGAAGCAGAAGCCTGGGAAAACCAGAGAAGGGATGTAGAGAGAAGGAATACCCAGGAGGAAAAAGTAGGTACTGAAGAGGGGGAGGGGAAGGCTGCAGGAGGCAGAGAGTCTGCACTGATAGAGGTCCTGGAGGCAGGCAGAGAGTGGAACAAAGTAAAGGAAGCAGGGTGTGAAGCAGAGAGCCCAGAACTAGGTGGAAGGTGCTGGGTGGAAGTAGGGACAGGCCAGTCACCGGGAGAGTCAGATGCCAGAGAAACCAAGGATGAGGAGGTGGAGGCTACAGTGCTCTGGGAGGTAGACAGAACTCCCAGGAGAGACTGGAGGCTGGAGGAGGCAGCTTCGAACCTGCAGGACAGTGAGGACAATACAGGGGCCAGTTTTTTGACTGCTGAGATTGTGGAGAATAAGGCAGCTTCAGATGAAGAGTCTGCTGGGACTAGGGAAGGGCCTGTAAGAGAGGCCGAGGAAGCTGGGGATGAAGCATTTGGCAGAGGCTGGGACTCAGAAGGGAGAGAGGAAGCTGGCAGAGGTGAGGAGCTAGGTGCAGGAGCTAGAGGTACAGAGGGAGAGGACCAAGGTGGGCAGGAATTTGGCCTGGGGGGCTCATCAGAGGAAGTTACTGGCAGAGGTGGTCAAGTGGAAGCTTTTGAGGCTCAGAAGGGTGAGCCAGGGGGAGAGTGGGTGGAGGTTGGGGAGTCTGTAGTGGCAGAAGGAAGCTATGGGATGGATGGTTTTACCTTGGGTTCCCAGGCAGCAGGGGCAGAGGGGACCATGGCCATAGTGGAAGTCGAGGGGCTCTCAGGAGGGCAGATGCTGTTGGAAAAAGAGGTAGGGGTATGGCAAGCAAGGGAGCAGGGAGAAGACAGTGAAGGGCAGTGTGGGAACCAGACCCCTGAGGAAGAGGCACAAATGTCCTGTGATGTAGAAGATGTTGAGGTGACTAGATACCACAGGGAAGAGGCCAAGGAGATTGACCCAGAAGACCTGGAGGACATCCAGGGCCAGGAAGACCAGTCAACGAATCAGGATCCAGCAGAAACTGAGCCTGGACCACAAGAAGAGGCTGTGGGAAGTGCCCCAGAGGATGCTCATGGCAGCTGGAGTAAGGTGAGGGCTCCAGGCAGGGTCCTGAGCCAAACGGAGCAGGATCTTGAAACCAGCCCCGTCCTACCCAGTGCTCCCATCCCTGCAGGCCCTCCTCTCTGCATCTCGCCTGGATGTGTCTGTGCCTCGGAGCCGTGTACTCCTCTCCCGCAGCTCCTTGCGGCGTCGCTCCCGGCCCTCCTTCCGACGGATCCCTGCCTCTGAGCAGCAGGAGCCTGCCAGCCCCCCACCAGAGGAAGAGCTGTCCACCCCTGAGCAGAGACCTCTCCAGCCAGAGGGACCTCCAGAGCCAAGCCCCTCACGCCCTGAAGGGACTCCAGTGCCAGCCAGGAGAAGTCCCCTGGGACACGGGTAAGCTTGGGGTGAGGTGACTGGGCTGGGATGGGCAGGAGGCCGTGGACACCTGGAGACCAGCTCTCTGGCCTGTCTTCCCCCTCCAGGTTTGGTCTTGCACACTCCGGCATGATGCAGGAACTCCAAGCCAGACTGGGCCGGCCAAAGCCCCAGTGACTGGGCACTGAGAGCCAGGCCCTGAGTGAGAGTCAGAGGGCTTGGTTGAGCCCTGTTCAGCCTGACTACCTTGGCCGCTTTGGAAGCACCCTATCCACTATCTTAGCCTGAGTTTCTTGGAGCTTAATTCACAGAGCAGACAGAACCAGATGTCTTTGAGAACCATGAAACTTAAGGAATCTGATTCTCCAACACAGTTGATGGACCACCTACCCGACCGGGACTACCTCTCATGGCCTGTCCTGACTACCTCCTCAGTCTGTCTCGGCCACTGTCGGGAAGACTGAGAGGGGACAGAGACAGTTCTCCCACAGCCTTTCCTCTCTGACTGCGCCCACTCCCTAACCCCCTTCCCAAGTCCTTGGAGAGCTGTGTGGAAGGAAGGCAAACCTCTGGGGTGGGGACCAGCCCAGAGGAAAGGGGCTAGGAGGGCCTATGAAGCTCCATGTACAATCAAAAGTTGATTTAAGCAGACCAGCCACCTTGAGCTTTGCAAATGGGAGCTCAGCCTCAGAACTCCGCTGGTTACTATGGCAGCCGCCAACTGAGCAAGCCAGAGTGGGGAAAGGTGGGCCAGGAACCCCAAAAATGTAGGAGCAGAGAGAGGTCCAGCGTGGCCAAAGGCTGCAGAGTCCATTCTAGCCCCACTGTGGGTGTCAGAAACCCCTTTTCTGAAAAGAAGCCGAGGCAGAGAAAGGATGAGAGTGCTTTATTTGGCACCCAGACTGGTGGCCTAGCCCTGGGACAACCAGCAGGCCCTGAAACAATAAATAAACCATCATTTCCCTAAACAATAAATAAATATCTGAGAAATAAATATCTGGCAAAGACTGGAGGAGCCTTAAGTTATTGGGTAGGGTCTGGGAACGGAGGTCGGTAGAGTCCTGCCTTCTGGTGAGCTGGAGGCTGTCCTGTTGGCCCTGACTTCAGTCCTAAAATCCTAACTGGAGAGGGAAGGGGCTAAGAAACCATGCCATCAGGCTGGGGAGCCAGTCAGTGTTGGACACCCCAAGGCCTGGACTGGGTTTTTAGCCTGGGAAAGCAGCAGCAAGTCCCGCATGGCCCGAGACAAGACAAGCTCCAAGGAGTGTAGCAACTGGTAGGTGTAGATGAGCTGGGGCCAGGACACCTGGGCTGACATCTGTGAGGGGCTGCCCAGGGTCCCTGGGAGCAGCCCTTTGCCCTTCTTCTCCTCCTCTTCCTCTTGCTCTACCTCCTCCTCCTCAGGGAGGTTGAATCCTGCAGCCAGCACCTGTGAGAAAATAGTCAGGCTGAGATGCTGAGTGAATCCTTGTTCCTTATGTGCCTAGTGGTGCCAAATGACGTCAGAGACCACGAAGTCATGATTTCCCTGGACAACCCCTACTTCAGATCTCCCATTATGTTGTCATCTCACGTTGTCTCGCCTGCTTTTTTGGTTCAAGAAAATGGAAGTCACAGAGCGAGATGATGCTCATGGAGGGAGCTGGCTCACCCATCCAGGATTGCTCTGGGTGTTTGAGGTTTTGGAAAGTCCTCTCTTAAGGGTTGTCTTAGGATCAGAAATGGGTGGAAGGGTGATGTAGCTAGTTTTCTGCTGCTTGCATTTTCGATTCTCCTTTCAGTAAAGATAAAATTCTTATTTCCCTTTGAAATATTCAGGAGGACCTGGTGATGTCAGAGGATGATGGGGAGAAGGGAACCAACTTTATGATTGGTCCTGTTGGAGCCAGATGTTGTGCTGGGTGCTTCAGAGCTGTTCTCTCATTTAAGACCAGGACCCCAAGAGAAAGCAGAGATTCAGGGTGTAGAGCCAGGGCCTGGTGCAGCCACACACACACACACACACACACATGCACACACACATTCACACACACACTTCCACCTTTCATACATCTGACTCAGGATCTGGAGCATCTCCTTCTAGACTTGCCCCACCTATGGGCACGGGAGTATTTAAAAAGGGGACCAGTGACCCTCACCTTTGGTCTATGGAGTTCAAGGGACACTCTACCTGGAAGCGAAGATGCCGCTGCAAGTCTCGGAGATCCAAACTCATGGCCCACAGCTGCTTCCTCTCTGCATTGGCCCAGATCCCCTGGCTGCCCAGTCCTCCTAAGAGGGCTTGGAAGGGGCGAAGTGTCATGGAGAGGAATAACAGCCTCTCTGGGTCCTATGGAAGTAGAAGGAAGGGGTCAGGAAAGGTCCGCAGGCCAAGGATGACCCACTTCAAACCCAATCCCATGTCTCTCTGGGTCCCATTCCCATCCCAAACTCCAATACCCATTCTGTCTAAATATCTGTTCTCATACTCAACTTTATTTTCTTCTCCACTCCCTTCACTCATCATCATTCCAGTCTCTGCTGTCTGTGACTTCTATCTCCTTTCCCACCCTCATTTTCAGTCCCACACCTGAACTCATGTCTAACCTCAACCCCTTCTCCATTGTCTTAGCACTCTTTATCCATAGCCCCACTGTACCCCGTTTGATTACTTTCTCCACCATCCCATCCTATCTCCATCTCTTCACTTGTTTTCAGCCTGTCTCCAACCTCTTTCCTATCCTTATTCCTATTCCTAATCCCAATTCCATCCCTCGTCCATATGTCTAGCTTCATTCTCATCATCCGTCTCTTCTCCAACTCCATCCCGACACCATTCCATTTCCATCCTCACCAGTAATCCCCGTCCCTTCTCCATCCTCTACTTTATTTTCACTTTCATCCCCAACCTTCTTCCTATTCCCAGACATTCTAATTTCTAGTCCTGATCCCATTCTATTCACTTACCTACCTTTTTATCCATGCCCACTTCACTTTTACCTCCTTCCTAACTCCATTTCTTTATTCAGCTTCATCTTTATGTCCAATGACATACTCAGCCTCAATTTACTTATATCCATTCTGTCCTTCAATTTATTCCCAAATCCATCTTCATTTCAATCCTTCACTTCATTTCTAACCACCCAGCCTAGCCTTATTGCTAGCTCACTGCCCCACCCCACCAGCCCCTCACTCACCGAGAGGCTGCGCCAGGTCTGGAAGTTCAGGGAAACATTGGGGAGCTGCCCTCCCAGGGGCAGGAGGTCCAGGTTCACTCCTGGCAAGTGAGATTCAGCCTGTAGGGCAAGGTCTGTTAGTGGGGGCCAGACGGGTTTGGGGATCTGCCCATCCCCAGAGCCAGTTGCATTAGGGAAACTCACAAAACGGTGGGCCTGGGCCCGAACCTCGGAGAGCAGCTTCCTGGCAAGATGCAGGCTGACCTTGAACTCCTCCCGCAACTCCTGCAGGCTCAGGGGCAGCCTCCCTGGGGGCCTCGGGAATCCCCAGACACCAGCTTGAACCAGGAGCAGGGAGAGCAGCAAAAGGCTGAGCCCTGGATAGATGGGGAGAAGGGAGGCAAAATGAGAGGAGAGCTTGAGAACTCAAGAACACAGGCCAAGTGCTGTGTTTCATCTCACTGACCCCTCAAAACCACTAATTAGATGGAAGCTACTGAAGACACAGTATGGCATCCCTGTGCGACTGAAGGGAAAGTGTCCTCTCCCCTGGGCAGACACAGCCTCTCACAGAGTGGCCACCTTTGCACGCAGATCTCAGTCTGGATTTCCATCTCCCACAAACTCCCTTGTCCAAGTGTCTTTTTCAGTGAACTAAATGCACAATTCTATGTGGCAGCCTGGGTGCTATTATTCCCATTTTGAAGATGAAGAAAATGAGGTTCATGAGGTTGACTTACCAAAGTATATAGATAGAGGGTGAGGGAATCAGGACTGGATTCCAGATCTGCCCAAATGCAGATCCTGTGAGCTTCCCCAGGGAACTCAGAGGAGGCAGCCACCTCCCCTGGAGCAGGCACGCTCTGTTCTGCCAAGGATTCCCTAGGCTTGGCCAGGTGGTCCTGATGGCCCAAACTAGGACTCCAGGGGTGGCTGGCAATGCCGGAGGCTCTATCCCAGGGAGTCAGAAGGATAGATTGGTCCCCCCTCTACCAAGGCAAGTGGGTAACTCTACAGTGAGGGAGAAAAAGGGGGTGCCAGTAGGGAGAGGAGGGCCTGGATCATGAAGCAGAACCCCTGTTTCTCATTTGGGTTCTTCCCTTGAGCAAGCCTCCTCTTATTTTCTGGGCCTCGAACCACATCTATAAAGCAGGAGAATCGGACCAGCTGAGTCCTGAAAAGGCTTTCTGCCCTGTGTTTCCTGAACAAGAGGAAGAGGGACATTGGGACGGGAGTTCTGGGAAGAGGGCAGTGTTCTGTGGTTTCTCCCTCAGGGAGAGGAAATCTAGCAATCATCCGAGTTACACAATTCTCCTTGAAACACAAACCAACACAGGCCTGAAGTCTGAGTCTATTCCTGCTGACCCTCCACTGCATCCCCCTTCCCTGTCTGTTCTTGATTGCTAACCCCTGGGCTCTGCTCCTTGAAGTGTCTACTCAATAAAAACCAAGGGGAGTTTCTGGGTAGGTCCACTTTCCCCATGGACTTCCAGAAGGGGTGGCCAATGCCTGGCTCTCTAACCTTCAGGATCCCTGAGTTGGGGCCACTCTGGCATCCTTGAGACTGTGGGCGGAGTAGGGTTCTTCCCAGCTCTGTGTTGAGGGAGAGCAGTGCCCCAGACCCTGGTGGATATTGTCCACTCAGAATTGAGCTGTGTCATTTGCCACCAGCCCTCCACTTTCTGCTGGAGCTCTGGGGGCCCCAGACCCTTCCCCTGGCTTCTCCCTAACTTCTGCAGACAATTCTGGGTCCTTGGCCCTGGACTTTGATGGTTCTGTTCCCATCTTTTAGTCCTCAGTCCCTGCCCTGATCCTACCATCTGCTCTTGTTCCAGCCTCTGAGTCCTTCAGTCACCAGTAGTAGATTGGACCTCTTCCTGAACCTCAAACTACAGACCCTCGACCCAGGTAGACTGCTGACTCCTTGGCCACAGAGCCGCTACTTGTGCCAACTCTTGGCTGTTGTTCCTTTAGGCAGCACCAGTTCTCGGCCAGGCTGTCTAGCCTCTGCTCATTCACTCCAACCAAACCCTCCATTTATCTGCCAGGCCCTGTTCCTGGTCAACCCATCTGTCCAACTCTCCTCATTCATACTGGTCAAGTCTTCCCATCCTCTCTCCAGCCCTAGCCCAACCACCAGCCCCCCACTCTTGCCCCTCATTCAAGCCAGCCAAACTGTCTCGTGCTCTGCCCAGCCCTGGCTGAACCACCACCTGTCTGTCCAACCCCTGTTCCCCATTCATGCCAGTGTTGTCCCCATCCTCCAGTGAGCTGCATCTTATATCCTAGTCTCTGCCAAGTGGTTGCCCCTCAGCCCTTTGCCCCCATCCACACCAGTCAAGCTCTCCCATCCTCAGTCCAGTCTCAACCAAGCCTCCCACCCCTCTGCCCCGAGCCCTGGCCTCAAACTCACGCCAGCCAAGGTCGCCTGCCTTCTGGCCCATGGCAGGGCCCAGTCTCTTTGATCAGCCATCTCCCGGGTCGGGGGCATCTTATACGGGGGCTGTGCCCAGTTTCACTTTCCGTCCTGCTTGTACTTTCAGCTTTGCTTTAACTCAGTCTTCCCTCCTCACCACCCCTTGCTAAAATGGGGAAATGTAATTTCCCTTCCCAGAGGGGGTGGGAGGTGTGGTGGGGGATGGCGGGAAGCTGGGGTTTCGGTCAATCCAAGCTGCTGACCCCTGCTGAGCTCCTAGGTCCAGTCTTCCCCTCAATTCCCCACTCTGGTGAGCCACCCTGCTGTATTTGCTGGTAGGTCCCAGAGACTTGAATTTTATCCTCTTCCTCTGCTGTCATTATCATTCTAGTGGCATCACTGGCTTAATGTCCTTGTAAAGATACATGAATGGCTAGGTCAAAAGACTGCGCATCAGAGGGGACTTGGGGGTCTTACTCCCTTCTGGTTTACTAGATGGCTGAGGAAGGAAATATAAGGGAACTTGGGATTCACTGGGTAGATGAGATGGAGCTCTGTATGGGACAGAGGGCCCTCAGCCTGGGCAGTGTCAGGGATCAGTGCCAGGGTCAGGGCTGGATGTTAAGTTTTATTCAGGGTCAAGAACCCAGTCTTTCACCAGAATCAGATCTTGAATTAAAGCTCATTCTATAATCAAGATCAGTACATGATGTAGGGTTGGACTCAGAGCTTTGTCTGGGGCCAACCTGGCTCTGTGTTTGGGGCCAGAGCTATCAGTGACCTGGGGGCTCAGCTTGGGATGAATTAGGGTTGGGCTCAGTCCAGTTCAGGCACACAACTGTCTGTGGTCAAGATTCTGACTGAGCCTGAATCTCAGGTCAGAGCTCAGACCTGGGCTGGGATAAGAGCTTAGTTGATGAGCAGGGTGAAGGCCCAGCCTGTGACCACGTTGAGGTTGTGTGAGGTCAGGATCAGGGCTTAGCCAGGCTCCATAATAGTCCTGGCGTTTCTGCTCTGGCAGGGTTTCATCAACCACAGATCTCCCTTCCAGCACAGCCCCACCCTAAGCCCCACCCTGGATTTCCCATCTTCAGGGAGAAGATGGGGGTTTCTTGGTCTTCCCCGAGGCCCATTGCTGCCACTTTCCTTTTGGAACCTGTGGGGTTTCCCTGCTGGGTCCCTGTTGTGAGACAGAAACCAAGGGGGCTTCCCCTCCCTCAGCCTTGTCTGGGTAGCCAGGGACCAACTGCCAGGGAAGTACCAGCACCAACAAAAGAGCAATCTAAGAGGACCGCTGGAGGAGAAGGAAAAGGAAGAGTGGCTGGCACCTGCCTAGCCCAGACTGGTTTCCTTTGCAGTGCCCCCCAGTGGTGGATGGCAGCTCATTTCCCAACATCCCATGTGCCTGGGGCTCCCTGCAGGAGGCTGCTACACATCCTGAGGCTCATGGTGAGGACAGAGGCCCTGGCTGTTTTTCCTCACACCCCCAAGTCTTGCCATCATCCTAGAGGCATGTCCATCCCACTCACTCCCTGATCGCAGCCACTCCTGACTTTGCAAACCTTGAACCCCATCCCTGTTCTCTGGCCACAGCCTTTTGGCCCTCCCAACCTTCTCTTAGGGCTCCCTGAGACCTCCTGTCCCTTGCTGCTTCTCTGCCCTTCTTGATCTGGCTGTAGCTGACTCCTCTAGTCTCGCCCCTCACTCTCACTCAATTCCTGCTCCAGCCTCTGGAGCTTCATGCTTGAACATGATGAGCCACCTCATACTTCTTTGCCTTTGCCCAAGCTGGTGTCTGTCTAGAATGCCCTCACTGTCTTCTCTGGAGTTCCCACCCCTCAATCTTCTCTGTTTGTGTAGGCCCTGTCGCAGGCTTTTTCCCTGAATGGCTTATCCTTTCCTCCCATAAAGCTTGTCTTCAATAGACATTTAACATTTGTTTATCTTGCTCACTCTATCCTCACTCATACCACTCCAGCCATACTGACCTTCTCATTGCTCCTAGAACATGTCAGGCGTGCTCCTGCCTTAGGGCCTTTGTGTTGATGGGGGAGACCTGGTTCTTCTTGCTGACGCGTGTAAAGAATTACATATCAGCAAATCTAGTAGTATGTAATCAGTTTATTAGTGGTCCGCTTCCATGGAAGAGAACAGGACTGGGTAGGTAGGGGGTGAAAGGAAAAGTTTCAGAGCAAAGCAGGGTGAGAAAAGCAAGAGCAGCTGGAGATCAGGGTGGCAAGCCCCTAGGCAGCCTGAGGCCAGAGGCTCTGTGGCCCGAGAGCCAAGAACCCCCAAGAGAGAGCAAGTCCTTTGTTCTTCAGACTTATGTAGTTGGTGGGAAAGGAGGGGAAAAGTTACATATCGATTAACGGGTAAATGTGGCGCCAGCTTTCCTGGGAGGATGTGACTACCCAAACTTAGGTATGTGTGGGAGTCTGTTAGCCCAAATTCTATCTTGCTCCAGACTCCATTTGGTCATCTTGTTGTAAAACAAATACCTGACAGTTAATTAAAATTAGGGCAATTTCCAATGTTATTTATGGGCTCTTTCTATGAGCATCAGGGACTCCCTCCTAAAACAGATAGTGACCAGAGGTAGGCAATTAACCAAAGTTATTTATGGGCTCTTTCTTAGGGTCCCGAGGCCCTCTCCCACATTCAGGCCTTGGGATGAAAGCGCAGTTTCAAGGCTTTCTTTCTTGTTAATATAGTGTTTCTTGTGATATTGAAACACCTGGTGATATTATCAGAACAGGCTTAGGACTACTGAGTTAGCATGTGAGACTTGTCTCCTCCCTGCCTCGGTTTCTCTTTATTCTACCTAATTGGTAAAAGGCGTTTCCTGGCAACCAGGGTGCTAGGTGCTGGCCAGTGACAGTATTGCAGTCTCAGAGTTCTTCCTATGCTGTCTCCTGCTTCATTTGCACTTGCTGTTCCTTCTGCCTAGAACACCTTTCTTCTAGAAATCAGCAAAGCTTACTCTCTCCTTACGATCTCTGCTGAAATGTCTCCTTCTCAAATAGGGTCTTCACTGACCATGCTACTAAAAAATACAACCCTGCCCCTGGCCCTCTCTATTCTCTTTCCTGCACTTTTTCCTATATAGTATTTTAGATATACACTCTTTTTAGATATTTAACATTTTCTCATTTATTTTTGGTCTTTCTCCATGTACTAGGATATGGATTCCACGAGGGTGGGGACTTTTGCCTGCTTTGTGCTCTGATGTATCCCCAGTAGCTAACAATAGCAGCTTTGTAATTACCCAACAAATCTGCCTTGTGCCACGAGTGCCTCAGCGAGGTTCTTCTCATGGCTGGAAATCTGTGGAGCAGCAGGTCTGGGACCAGCCTGAGCCCTGGGCTCTCACTGCCAGCCTTCTCCTACTCTGACCAAGGCTCCAGCTAGGTGCTGAGGGATGTAAAGGGGACACCTGGGCATGGCCCTGGGCTCATGATATTAGCAGATCCTTGGCAAGAAGCCAGAGGGCTGGTGAGGGCACTGCCAGCCTCTGTCCATATCCTTGGAGGGTGGGTCTGGGATCATCTATGCCTACCTGGCCTCAGTTTCCACAAGTTAATCTTGACTGATGAGCTGAGGCTAGGGCTAGGGCGGCCAGCAGGAAATGGGAGAGATGTGGTGAGGGGTGAGAACTGCGGGAAAGGAAACCAAGAACTCTAAGTCATAGATTACAGGGTGCCACTAACCCTTCTGGTGACCTCAGGTGAGTCACTAGCCTGCCCTGGATCTCAGTTTCCTCACTGAAAAGTGATAACAATTTTCAAATGCTGCCACTATTATTATTTAGAGAATTAAAACCTAGATGCTTTTTAAAAAGAGAAGAAGTGTACACCAATTTTCTGATTATTTTTCAAGCTCTGACACAGCTTTGATCCTGTGGGGCACTCCATGGGGTTGCATGGGAATCCTGAGCCCAGGAAACAGAAATTAGAAGCTTCAGATGTGACATCAGGATGGAATCAGGGAGGGGAAAATCTTACTCGAGGTCACCCCCTAGATTGGTGACAGAATGAAGACTGGAATTGAGTCCCCCATTTTCAGGTTGGGCTGGTGAGGGGAATCCCTGGGCCCTGTGATGCTTGCTGTCAGCTTTGAGGCTTGGGACTGATCCCTAGGTGAAACCTAGATGGGCTTTGGTGAAGGCAGGAAGGCTGGGGGTTGGGCAGGGGAAAGGTTAGGATCAGCTGGAGCTGGGGCCACACCTCTGAGTTTCCCCAAACGTAGGGTGTGAGACCCTGAGGCTAGGCACAGCCCGACCCCTCCCCAGAGAGTGGAGGTGGATGAGGCCTGGAGTCTCCTGATGACTGGATCTCTCTCCTGTTGTCCACATGCACCCCACCCTACACCCCATGTGGGGTTTAGTAGGCTTTATTTCTACCCCCTCCCACCCACCTTTGATCCTTGGAGGGGGCGCCTGGGGAGGGGAAAAGGCCTCACCTCTCTTTTCGCTATAAGACCATGGAAGATCCACGAGGAGGGCTGAAAGAAGGGGCGGGGCGATGTCCCATGGACAAGATGGCCATCACTGGGTGTTTTATGTAAATGCCACACACATGCAAGGGTGGGGAGACTGGGCAGCTCAGGGTATGAGGAGAAGGCGGGCTGAATTTGCTGAGTGCCAGGAAGGAAGAGTTCAAAGCCCAGGAAGAGGCCTACAGAGGAAAATCACCAGCCAAGGGATGAAAAGTCCCGGGCTGAGTCCCAGCTCTGCTCTGCCTTTTCCCACACGCCCTCTCTTGAGCAAGGTGCTCAGACACTCTGTGTTCAGTTTTCCCATCTGTAAAATGAGACCCATCTCTCAGCCCATCAATGAAAGTAAACTTGGGAGGATGCAAGGCGTCACAGGCCAGGGCCCATTTGGGGGTCAGACAGACCACACCCTTTTCACAGCTCTGACACTTCCCAGTGTGACGTTCACCAAGATACAAAACCTCCCTGTGCTTGGCTCATCTGCCAGCCGGACAGGACGGCTGTGACAACTGTGCATGTAAATATTTGGCACTGCCACTAAATAGCTGTCGGGAGCCAACCAACAGCTGACCCCTGACACAGTCAGGTCGGATGAGATGCATCTGCACAGCAGAGGCGACTGTGGCTGGATCTCCTGTCTATCTCTTCCTATATGCCTGTCCCTGCTAGCAATAGGTGGTGGGATTTTTGGATACCTGTGTGTTATAACAAAAAATCTGCATGATGCCCCTGATTCTGCTTGAAATGACTTGCTGACCACAGAATAGAGACCCTTAGCTCCCCTAGTGCTGCTTACTTCCCCCACCTGGGAAGTTAAGGACAAAATTAAACTATGGGCAGACCAACTGCCAGAACACTGAAGGAAGCTATTGCTAGGAATGTTTCTTAGGGAGTCACCACTTAAAGGCTTAAGATTTATTAGAGCCACTACCCCTCCCATACCCTGGACAGGAGTGTAAAGAAGCAAGGAGTTCTAGTTGAAAATAATAATCTCAATACATGGAAATGAATTCAAAACATGCCCCCCCAAGATATATAAGTCAAAAAACCTAGACAAAAACCAGTTACCTAACCTAGACAAATCTTACCTCAAAGGATAATAGCTAACTTCTACATAACCTATAAATCACCCCTTGTACTCTTCTGATTTAGACCAATTCCTAGACCCTTAATAGATACCTAGTTACTAATTGGCACCTGAAAGTTTGTGCCCATATAGCTTTGTTGGCTATCTGATTAATGACCCTCTTGGTCAAAATAACCTCTGTTTAGTATCGTTGATCTGTGGGACCTCCTGTACTTTTTGGTTATTTCTTTGATTAACATGATTGATCTGTAAAACCTTCTGTGTTTTTAGAAATTATTTCTGTGGTAACTCTTTCTGTTTTAATAATCACATTATGCATTGAGTGTTGTATAACCTCCCCTATAAAAATAAAGATTGATTTTTCTCGGTGAGTCAGTCAGGCCCAGAGAGCCTGGCTGTTCTCTGGCACCCCACCAGGTGTCTTGCTTCATTCACTTTGCTTTAGCCATGCATCCTTCGGGGACACTGAGAGCCCACCGAGGCTGAACCTCGGCAAATAGCTGTGTGATCTTAGGCAAGTTACTTAACCTCTCTGTGCCTAGTTTTATGATCTATAACACGAGGAAAATAATATGAACTCATAAGACTGTTTAGAGGATTCAATGAGCTATTGCTTATAAAGTGCTTAGAACAGGGCTTGGCATGTGGTAAGACTATAGGTTTTAGCTATTAATATTATTAGTAGCATAAGGCCTAGACACAGGCTATCTACTGTGCACAGGCTATGGACTGATTCACCAATTCCCATGGCTCCTCATTTCACTCTGAGTAAAAGCCAAAACCCTTCCAGTGCTTTACAAGAGTCCTCCTGATCCCTCCCACTGACCTCTTCTGTTTTCCACCTGGCCACCTAGCTGCCCTACTGATGCACCAGACACACTCTTACACAGGAAGGGCCTTTCCTTGTACCTGCTACTTTCTCCTGTCTAGAGCACTCTTCCCTCTGCACTTTAAATAACTGGCTTTGTCCCTCCTTCAGGTCTCCTTCTCTCATCGATGCCTTCTTCCACCCAGAGCTCTGAGGACTGTCCCATCCCATTCCCACTACATTAAGACCCTGTGTACAACCCTAGATCTAGATGTTAGTCTCTTAGCCTTTCAACTTTTCTACACCTTCTGGGCCCTTCCCAAACCCAGGGAGTCTTCTCCAGACCACAAGCCTCCACCTGCCTCGCCAGACATCTGGGACTCGTTGGCAATGTTGGTATGAGCAACTTTCACTCTTTACATGTTTCTGCACCTGGGTAGGAGAGGGGAAGACAGAGTTAGGGGCTGAATATGGAGGTGTGGAATCCATGGTCTTTGTCTGCAGGGGCAGCCACCTGTCTGAGATGAATGGATAAATATGTGAAACCAGAGAGAATAAGACAAAACAGGACACTTTGCAACTCACTAGGAGACTCTAGCAAGTCACTTTTGGCCTTCATTTCTTCACCTGGAGAATGGGCATAACAATATCTACTTCACAGAGAAAGAGAGCATGTGAACATGTGCTCTGATGATCTGGAAACTGGAAAATGCTATTAATACTGAGAGCTCATCAAAGATCATCAACTGGGCAGCGGGGGAGAGGATGAGGGAGAAGAGCATCACTTGGGATATAGTTGCCATCTGTCATTTCCACCTGCATACCCATTCTTCCTTTTTACATATATACATATATATTTTTAAAAAGCATCTGGGGTTTTCCTTTGTGGAATTATCCATCTCCTCTCTCAGAGACTGACATCCCCAGGCTGGGCTCTTTTGCTGCAGTGAACAGTTCAAGGATGGGTACGAGACACACTGAGAGTCAGTCCCTGGACTGGCTGTCAGGAAAGAGGCTCTCTCTCTGCGAGGATTGCTAAGCTGTGGGATGTGAGCCTGAGTCTGTGGGGGCCACCATGAGTGAAGATCCTGCCTCAGACTGGAGCCAATGTATGGGAAAGAAGAGCTGAGAGCTAGTGAGGGAGACAAGAATCTTGCTTATTATTTACTTTGAGCACCTGGATCGAGTTCTTCCTGAAGCAATATATTCTGAAAGGTTCAGTTTCACAAGTCAATCTTCTTTCTCACTTAAGCTACTTTGAGTTGCATTTCTGCCACTTGTATCGCATGTTCCCTCTCATACTGTGATCCACTTTCACAATTGATTTCTTGCAGGGTTCAGCCTCAGCGGGCTCTCAGCATCCCTGAAGGATGCATGGCTAAGGCAAAGTGAATGAAGCAAGACACCTGGTGGGGTGCCAGAGGACAGCCAGGCTCTCTGGGCCTGACTGACTCACCGAGAAAAATCAATCTTTATTTTTATAGGGGAGGTTATACAACACTCAATGCATAATGTGATTATTAAAACAGAAAGAGTTACCACAGAAATAATTTCTAAAAACACAGAAGGTTTTACAGATCAATCATGTTAATCAAAGAAATAACCAAAAAGTACAGGAGGTCCCACAGATCAACGATACTAAACAGAGGTTATTTTGACCAAGAGGGTCATTAATCAGATAGCCAACAAAGCTATATGGGCACAAACTTTCAGGTGCCAATTAGTAACTAGGTATCTATTAAGGGTCTAGGAATTGGTCTAAATCAGAAGAGTACAAGGGGTGATTTATAGGTATATAGAAATTAGTTATTATCCTTAGAGGTTAGATTTGTCTAGGTTAGGTAACTGGTTTTTTGTCTAGGTTTTTTGATTTATACATCTTGCGGGGGGCATGTTTTGTGTTTGTTTCCATGTGTTGAGGTTATTATTTTCAACTAGAACTCCTTGCTTCTATACACTCCTGTCCAGGGTATGGGAGGGGTAGTGGCTCTAATAAATCTTAAGCCTTTAAGTGGTGACTCCCTAAGAAACATTCCTAGCAATAGCTTCCTTCAGTGTTCTGGCAGTTGGTCTGCCCATAGTTTAATTTTGTCCTTAACTTCCCAGGTGGGAGAAGTAGGTAGCTTTAGGGTTGCTAGGGGTCTCTATTCTGTGGTCAACAAGTCATTTTGCGCAGAATCAGAGGCATCGTGCAGATTTTTTGTTATAACACACAGGTATCCAAAAATCCCACCATCTATTGCTAGCAGGGACAGGCATATAGGAAGAGATAGACAGGAGATCCAGCCACAGTCGCCTCTGCTGTGCAGATGCATCTCATCCGACCTGTGTTAAGGGTCAGATGTTGTCGGCTCTTGACAATTTCCAATATCAAAAATCACAGACTAGATTTAAAAAATATGATAAAAGTTGAATAGTATCATATAGTAGGAAGCAGCTTGTGGAGAGAGCATTTCATATAGAAAGAACAGTGTAAAGCAGAGTAAGTTCTTGGTCAGTATTTACTGAGCACCTACTCGGTATGTCCCAGGCATTGCTCCAGGCATTAGAGATACAGGAGCGAATGAAGCCAACAGAAAGTTCTGCATTCATGGAGCTTATACTGAATGGAATAAAATTATAATCACAACTAAAATCTAATCAAATACTTACATGTGCCAGGCACTTTTCAACAATTGGCTCATTTAAACCTATGTTGTAGGTATTATTATTCATGTTAACTTTATACAAAAGAGGACAGCAAGTCCCGGAGAGGTTAAGGCTTTGTGCCCAGTGTTAGAGTTAGTAAGTGGCAGCTCTGGGATTTGAACCCAGATATCTGGCTCTCTTATCCACTATACTATACTGCCTTGTAGAGCAGTTAGCATTTACCAAGCCTTCTCCATATTGCATATGGATGCTGTTCTAACAGCTTTACATGCATAAACTCATATAATCTTTAAAACAATCCATTTAACAGATGAGAAAACTGAGATCAAACAACAACAGCACAACTGTAATTTGAACTAAAACATATTACTCAAGAATGCACACTCTTTCCCTCCCAATGTTATTGAGATATAATTGACAAATAAAATTATAAGTTATTTAAAGTGAACAATATGATGGTCTGTCATATGTTTACATTGCAAAAGGATCCCCCAGTCGAGTCAGTTAACACATTCATCACATCTTATACCATTTATTTATTTATTTATTTATTTATTTATTTAGAACATTGAAGTTCTACTGTCTTACCAAATTTTGATTATATAATACAATGTAATCAACTATAGTCTCAGGATGCCACACTCTTAACCACTAGTCTTACCACTTCTAATGAATGAACAAAGGAACAAAGGGACCAGAAAACAGAAACTAGGCCCAGAAATGAAGAAGCAGTAAGAGAGGCCTAGCCCTGAGCCCCCAAACCTTTGCCTCCAGCCCCATCCGAATGGCATCCAGGTTCTTGATAAAGTGATGACCCCCCTACATTGATTGAGTGTGAATTGCCCTGCCACCCACTCCTGGTCCAGTATCTTGCCAGGATGGGTACGGTGAGTAGCACAAATCAGAAGAACACAGGAAATAAAAACACAGTGAGAGGGAAGAGGAGAAGAGAAGGGAAAAATTAAAGTGGGAACCCAGGAAGTCTCCAGCCCCCAGAGCCTCCAAACATTCCCCTACCAGGAATCTCATGGCCATTCCCCGCAACTCCAGAATTGTTTACCTGTCCAGGAGTGGAAATGTGCATTCCAAGCTTTCTCACTAAATACCAGGAAGTGCTCAGGAGCAAATAGATAGAGGAAGGCAGGGACCTTGCTGCAAGAGCAGGAGCTGGGGTAGAGGTTAGCACCCCACTCACCTCCTTGGCCCCCATCCTGGCTCATACTCATTCACCTCTGCAGGTGGCAGATCTTGTGGGTAGACTGGCTCTGCTCACCAGGACCCTTCTCTCAGAGCTGGTTGGCCAAGACCACTGCTATCTTTGCTGGCTCGAGCCACAGAATGCAACTGTCAACCTGGTCCTGGAAGAGGCGAGCAGAGGAGGTCCAGCAACCCAATTAGAAGCGGAAAACTTATATAGACTCCCCTTCACTTCCTTTTCACTCACAGGGGAAGCAGGCAGCCCTAACACAGGCTGGACTGCAACAAGAGGTGCTGAGCGACCTGTGAGGAGTCAGGAAGCTTCCTGTGAGAGAGGGTCTCTGGACAGGCCTGGCTTAGGGACTCCACCTCCAGCTTAGCCTCAAAACATCTGTATGGCTCTCCTAGTAAGTCATATTCCTTTCAAGCCTCAGTTCTGGTATCTGTAAAATGGGGATGATGACTCTATTTGCTTGATGAGGTTATTGGGAGGGTAAAATCTGTTTGATGACCGGGTAGGAGAAACTCTGAAAAATGGAAAGGCAACACTATGTAAGTCAGGTTATTATTCAGAACCAGTAGAATTCTGACCAGTAGAGATAGGGGAAACATGTCCCCAGCAAAAAGGATGTGTGAAGCAAGAATATTTCTGACACATTCATACATGTATTTTTACTGTGTGCGTACTTAGTAATGCCAGGTACTGGTCCCAAGGAAGAGGAACCAAAAGTCACTTAGACTAAGGTACAGGTGGATGAGGTCCTGGAATACCACACTCAAGAATAGGAACTGTGTCAAATGGGCACTAGGGACCCATGCTAGGAAGTGGTGACAGAGGCCTTCCCACAAGACAACTGCAAGAGACCCCTGGGAGATGGTACATCTGCTTCAGGGAGCAGCGGACAGGTGAACAGGGGAAGGGTGGTGTTGGGTCTGCAAAACAGAGGACACGTAGGCCTTCCTGCCCAGCCCCCACAGTCCACCCCAACCTGCTCTCTGCCTCTGGTCACTCAGCCTTCAACTCTTCCCATTGCCTTGGGTTTCTCAGCTGCCTGTGGTCGCCTCTCCTAACCCTAGATGATAAATTAGTAAGTAACATATATAGTTTGTCAGATGGTACTATGTGACGTTAAGAAAATTAACAGGAATATTGTCATGATTCACTCCCAACTTTCTTCTGGCCTTGGCCTAAATGCTACCTTCTCAGTGAGGCTTCCCTTAACCAAGGCATTTTACTTTCTATTTTATTATTAATTTTTTTCATCCTCACCTGAGTATGCTTATTGATTTTAGAGAGAGGAAGAGGGAGAGGGAGAGAAAGAGGGAGAGAGAAGCATTGTTGTGAGACAGAAACATTGTCCTGCTGCCCCCTGTACACACTCTGACCCGGGATCGAACCCAAACCCTAGGGTGTACCCTGACCGGGAATCAACCCATAACATTTTGGTGTACAGGATGATGCTCCTTCCAACCCGGCCACCAGGCCAGGGCTGAGCAAGGCATTTTAAATTGCACAAAGCTATGCTGACATTCTTATTTCTTTGTTCACTTGTACTTATTTGTCTGCCTCACTAGAATGTAAGCTCACAGGGAAAGAACTAGTTTACTACTGTACCCATAGTTTTTGGGATATTCCTTGGCTCAGGTATTTGCTGAATGAATAAATGATTATTTCCTCTAACAGTTAAACACAAAACAAGACAAAACTCTGTAAATCTTTTCTTTAGAAAAAGGAGACAGGATAAGTTCTTACAGAGCTGACATGAGCATTCTGTAACTTACAGGTTTTGCTAAAGTTGGAAGTTGTGTCCAGTCAGGAGGGCTTATCTTCTGATTCCACAACATTAACTGCTTTTGTAATCACGGAGCAAAGAAAACCCTGTTTTACAAAGAAAAGGAAGTGCTTGCTTCTGGTGCGCAGCTTACCTGGGTTCTTGGTCTAGCTGCTGGGAGAGGTCTCCTTTGTCAAGGTTGGCTGCTTGCACAAGGATTGGGGGACTGGGGTTCTTTTGCTTCTTTGCTTGCTCCCCTCTGGCACTCCCTGAAGGCTACAGAGCTCTCTAGAAGGTTTGAGCATGGGTGTCAGCACACCAGGTCTACTCCTGGTGATGAACCTAGGACATAGGCCTTTTCTCTCCTGCAGGGCTTTGGTCAAAATTCTGTGTGACAATGACAAGGTCAGGTCACTGGTCAAAGGTCATACAGTAAAAGAGCTGGGACTTGACTCCACAGAGTCAGGGTCCAAACCCTGTGCTATTAGTTGCTACTCTGCTGCCTCCTTAGGTTCTTTTTATGGCTCAGGTACCCTGCTAAGTGCTTGAAAAACATAATTTCCTTTTGTTCTCAAAACCATGCCAGGAGGTGGGCATGCTCTTCTTTGTCTGTTTACAGCTGTAGGAATCAAGAAGTGGGGTAAACGATAATTTGTCCCAGGTCACAGCCAAGTTTGCAGACAGGATCTGGACATAGGTCTGAGGGACTATGATGCTATTTCATTCACTCTTGCTTCATAACAAACCATCCCCAAGTGCAGTGCTGTGAAACAACAATTTAGTTATGCTCCCAAGATTTCTATGGGTCAGAAATAAGCTTGTCTCTGCTTCACAATGTTTTAGGCCTCATCTGGGAAGACACAGTTGCTGGAGGTGATGTGATAGCTGGGACTAGAAGCACGGCAGGATCCCTTCACTCACATGTCTGGAGGTTAAGGATGGCTTTCAGTTGTGACCCCAGCTGGGTTGAAGGCTGGAAAGGTAACAACATGTATCCTTTCCATGTTGTCATGCCATCTGTGCGATCTTGGACTTCTGCACAGCAGGCTGGCTGAATTCCAGGAGCCCCAGGGAGAAAGGTGGAGGTCACGGCATTTTCTGATAGCACCACTTCTGCCATACTTTATCAGTCAAGGCAGCCATAAAGGTCCTTGTGTGTTTCAAAGGAAGGGACACAGTCCCGTGGCCCCCATTTGGTGGGAAGGTGTCAAGGCCGCAGAATAAGGAGTGCATGTGGGATGGGAACTCTTGCTGTGACCATATTTGGTGAATATAATGTGAGACAAAAGCCTAGCATCAGCGGTCCTAAACTTCATTGCATGTTAGAGTCATTTTTCAAAGTCTCAATGCCCAGGGTATACCCCAGACCAATGAAATCAACATCTCTGGGAGTGGAAGCCAGGACATCAGTATTTTCTTTTATTTTGTTCTATTTTTGTATTGGTTTTATTTACTTCATTTTTTTCCATCACCATTTATTCCCCTATACCCTCTTCCACCTTCACCCACCCCCTCCCCTCTGCAATCATCACACTCTTGTTCATGTTCATGAGTTCTTTCTCTTTTTTCTCTCTTTTTTTTGTTCAATCCCTCCACCCCCAGGCCCCTGCCTCAGTATTTTCTTTAATTTCTGTGTGATTACAATGAGGCTTTCTCCCATGCTTGCAAAGTACCTGGCAGAGTGTCTGACTCGTGAACAACCAGTGTTTCTTCAAGTGTAAACACCTATGACTCTTCGTACACAAGGTCATTGTAGGTAGTGCACAGATAGTGGACTTAAAAAATTATAGTTAGGCAGGTCAAGATGGAGACATAGGTAAACACACTTTGCTTCCTTGCACAACTACAGAAAAAATGCAAAACAAATATCACCCAGAACTGTTGGAAAATTGAGCTGAATACAAATCCAACAACCAAGGATTTAAAGAAGCCACATTCATTGAGACAGGTAAGAAGGGTGGAGATGAGGAGAGAGGTGGAGAGACACGGAGAGGTGTGGAGCCTCGGAGTTACTGGCATGGAGCTGTGGGAGTGGTGCCCAGAGAGGCAGTGGAATGGGTGATTCGATATTCACAGGTGGTAGATAAAAATCAGGAGGGTTACCTGGGAGTGAGAGATCCCAGCCCCAAACCACACCACCCAACAGGCCAGGGTTCCAATGCCAGGAAGATAAATCCCCATAACTTCTGGCTGTAAAAAACAGTGGGTGTTGGGGTGGCAGAAGAAACTGCCAGGTTATCAGGAGACTCCTCTTAAAGGGCACGTATGGACTTAGGACTTACACAGACCAACTCCCCTGGGATACAGCAGCAGGGCAACAGCTGGAAGGGTACAAGTGGCATAAGGAGGGAAAGTGAAGAGACTAGAAACAGGGTGAGTGCTGGGAAATAGCTTCCTCCCAGGAAAACCTCCAGGAGCCAGGCAGTGGCATTGTCCCCTCTCTGAGCCCTCCCCTAAGTAGAGCCACAAAGCAGTGAAATGGATTGCCCTGCCCTGGAGATCACCTAAGGCTCTGACCAACACAATTTACAGGTGCCTTTTCTACAATAGTTCACGCTACTAAGACAAGGAGTCAAAACAGCTCTACCTAATACACAGGAACAAACACAGGGAGGCTGCCAAATTGAGCAGACAAAGAAGTATGACTGAATTGAAAGAACAGAAAAAAACTGCAGAAACAGAATTAAACACAATGGAAATAACCAAACCGCCATGCAGAGTTCAAAACACTGGTTATCAGGATGCTCAGAGAACTCACTGAGTACGGCAACAGCATAAAAAAGACCCAGGCAGTAATGAAGGCTACATTAAGTGAAATAAAGAAAAATCTACAGGGAACCGATAGTGGAGGGGATGAAACTGAGTATCAGATCAACGGTTTGGAATATATTCCAAATATATTACACAAGGGAGAAGAAAAGCATTTAATCAGATCAGCAAGAAGAAAAGTGTCCATAAGAGTGTCCCAAACAAGTTGGACCCAAACAGGCCTACACCAAGACACATCATGATTAAAATGCCAGAGGTTAAAGATAAAGAAAGAATCCTAAAAGCAGCAAGAGAAAAGCAGATAATTACCTACCTTAAGGAGTTCCCATAGGACTGTCAGCTGATTTCTCAAAAGAAACTTTTCAGGCCAGAAGGGACTGGCAAGAAGTATTCAAAGCGATGAAAAGCAAGGACCTACAACCTAGACTAATCTATCCATTCTAAAAGTTATCATTTAGAATGAAAGGGCAAACAAAGAGCTTCCCACACAAGGTAAAGCTAAAGGAGTTCATCATTACCAAGGCTTTATTATATGAAATGTTAAAGGGACTTATTAAGAAAAAGAAGAAGGTCAAAACTATGAACATTCAAATGGCAACAAATTCACAACTATCAACAACTGAATCTAAAAAAACAAACCAAACAAACAACCAGAATAGGAACAGAATCACAGATCTGGAGATCACTTGGAGGGTTATCAGTTGGGAGTGGGAAGGAGAGAATGGAGGGAAAGGTGCAGGGATTAAGATGCATAATTGGTAGGCACAAATTAGACAGGGGGATGTTAAGAATAGAATAGGAAATGGAGAGTCCAAAGAACTTACATGTATGACCCATGGACATGAACTAAGTGGAGGAATGCTGGGGGGGGGGATGTTGTGCAGAGCGGAGGGGAATAAAGGGGAGAAAGAATGGGACAACTGTAATAGCATAATCAATAAAATATACTTCTAAAAAAGTTCTAATTAGGCATTTCTTTTTACAGTTATTTTCTAACTATGACAAGTGTTGGTTTCCATTTTTGTTGGTAATGTAATTTCCTCTTAAAATACATTTGAGTACAAAAGGTAAGGAGGTAGAGGTAATTTTTAGAATTCTAAATAAATAATGGCACAGCTTGAATGACAGGGCAGAAACCACAAAAGAGTTGTGTGAAAGATGAAGCTGGGAAAACCCTGCGGCAGGTCACTAGTGTTGGCAGCTGTGACTATTACTATGAATAGTATTATCTATAAGGATTGTTAGCTGACAATCAACTTTGTGTGAATCTGATATTTAAAAAATAGACACCTGAGATCTGCCTTTGAGAAAGGAGTGGGCAGAAGAGGACCAGGGTGTTTGTGAAGCAAATACAGAGCCCTGTGGTGAGTTTCCCTGTTCTCTGCAAGGAGTTGGGAATCCTTTGAATGAATCGTGGCAACCTGAGGGGAAAATTTCCGGAAGCCCCTGAGGGGGAAGAAAAGCCAGTCATCTCTCTCATTCTCAGGAGGAACCCAAGAAATTGGGGAAACATATTACATGTCACCAGGAAACGAAAAAGAAAGGGTATAGAAGAGGGAGTGGAACAGAAGAGGGAGGATCTGGATGGGTGGAGTCAGGAGCAGGTTCCTGTCCTGCTGAAACCCTAGACCTCATGTAAGTTTAAGCCAGTCTCTGACCTCTGATCCATGTGCCCTCCAAGGCCTTGAAAGAGTGATACTCTAACCCTGGGATCCTTTCAGACCAAACATTCTCTAATTCCAAGAACTCTCTGGTTCCTGGAACACCCATTTAATGACATTCAAGGCATAGGCTGTGCTAAGGAAGGGCGAGGTCAGGAAAGGCCAATTAGAGGCCAGGGGCGGAGGTTAGCATGTGGGCCCTTCTGGCAAGCATCAAAGCACCCAGTATCCAGGGTGTGGCCACGGTCAGCAGGGACAGAGCACTTGCCAGCCTGTTTTCTCCTTTGAAGCAGACAGAGAAGAGGATAGTCTCACCATTTGACAGGTGAGGAAACTGAGGCTCAGAAGGAGTCATTGACCAGAAATTAACTAGATTCAAGTATTCCTCATTGTCAGTATTCATGGTTCTTTTCAGGCATGGAGTATAAAGGGAAAAGCCCAGGAGTAAAAAGTCAGAGAGATGTGAGTTCAAAATTCCAGTTTCTGCAGGTTTTGGCTGTGTGACTTTGGGCAAGTTGCTTGACTTCTCTGAACTTCAGTTTTCTGGTCTATAAAATGGGATCAATAAATGAAACAATGTCTATAAAACACCTGTCACAGAGTAATGGCTCATCATGTGGAAGCTGTTGCTATGATTTTCGAAGCTGACAGACCAGATCTGTGTTGGGCTGAGAGCTTGAATGCCCTGTGCCATTTGCCTCCTGAGTTCAACAGCTGACAAGGGGCCCTAAGGTCTGGTTCCAATCATACAAGGCTCCCATTTGTCCCTCTGGGCAGTGCACACCTTCGACCAGGCCCTGGTAGTACAGTAAGAGTCCAATAAACATTAATTGAATGAATAAACTTGTGGAAAGTGGAGTTCAAGGGGAAATCTGAAGGAGCAGTATGCCAAATGACTGTGAGGCTCTGGGCACAGACAGGCTTGAGCGCATGCGATCTCGAAGGCGACTGGCTGGGGTGGAAGTGAGGCGACAGGTGGTGGTGGAGGGCAAGTCTGGGAAGGCTGAAGAGAAGAAGGCGTTTGAGCTGCGTTTTTTGGGATGGAAGGAATTAAAGGCATCTCAGACAGAAAGGATCAGAAAAGCAGACACTTGTTCAGGGGCAGGTGGGAGAGTCAGGTTTCAATTGCTCTGAGAAGGAATCAGGCAGCTCTCCAAGGCAGCAAGTTCCCTGTCTAGCGATATTCAAGAAAACAAGTGACTCTAGTAGGAGCAGCTTTGGCTGGGCTGGGGGCCTTTTAATGTGCTCAGTCAGAGACCCTAGGACTTCTCTTAGGCTGGACTCAGTGGGGGCAATGGTTAGAGATTCCAGAGGTTCAGGGTGGCCTTAGCTGGCTGTGCATCTGTTACTGTTCCAGCAGAAGCCTTGTTCCTCTGTCTGTGTTCTTGATCCCTCAGAACCATCGCTTCCCAAGTTGTGTAGCCTACAGCTCACATGGGAGGGGCAGGAGAAGAGGAAAAGGCTCCGCTCAGGGCTAGACCTAGGGGTTTTCTCCCCCTACATATGCTGAGTTTGTCTGTGGAAAATGTTTCTTGCTAGTTTTGTCCAGTATTCATTGACTCTCTCCTGCTTCTTTTAACTCTGCCTTTGCCGAGTTTGGCTAACACGTGGCTAAGTAGCTAAATATCAGATTTCCTAAACCTTTCTTGTAGTTGGGTGTGGCCATGTAACTAAATTCTGAACAGATGTGATGTGTTCTACTTTAGGTTATAGCCTTAAAAATGAATTGGTGTGGCCTCCCCGGTCCCATCCCTGTTCTCTTTCTATCTGCTAGCACCAGAGCAGCTAGCTTGAGCCTCAAAGTGGAAACCGTGTTTTGAGGGTGGCAGGACCATGAGCTAAAGGAGCTGGAATCCTTGACATGGTGCAGTTGCCATTTTAGTCAAGGAGTACTTGCCCTCGGAGCTGTTCTGTGACAGAGAGATAACTTTCTATCCTAAAGTTTTAGTTCAGTAATACAGCCTGTTAGCTCCAATCACTCTTCTTATTTGCTCCACATTCCTCTAAAACCCTGGTTCTGAGACTGATAATACCAGGTAAGAATTGTCCTCCCCAGCTAACCTCCCAGAACCCTGTCCTGGCAGCCCCCTGAGCAAAGGGTCCCGTATCACTTGAGGGCCATAAGAATCCTTGAATTTGAGTCTTGAGGAACTTGGGGTAAATCCCTCAATATTTTAAGTCTCAGTTTGCTCCATTTTGCAGATGGCACCAATAAATAACATTTTCTAAAAAAGGTGGTTTTGTCCTAGCTGGCATGGCTCAGATGGTTGGGCATTGTACTGCAAAGTAAAAAGTTGCCAGTAGGATTCCCTGTCAGGGCACAGGCCTGGGTTGCAGGTCTAGTCCCCAGTTGGGGGTGTGTGAGAGACAACTGATTGATATTTCTTTAGCACATCAATGTTTCTCTCCCTCTCTTTCTTCCTCCCTCCCCCATCTAAATAAATAAATAAAATCTTTTTTTAAGTAGTTTTATCTGAATACAAAATAATCAACAAGATTGTTATTCCCAGGATGAAAAGGAGCTGGGGAGGAGGATTGTTTCATGAGCAGCATTAAAGAGGAGCAGAGGAATGCTCTTGCACCCCCGCAGAGACCACAAACAACGTATGCACCAAAACACATGCATACTCAAACCAAACCAAAACAAACACACACTCACTTCTACAGGCCCCTACAAAGTCCAAAACACCCACTCCCAGATATATAACCAAATACAAACACTAACAAAAGACGCTCATTTACTCCAGCACATGCAGACACATGCAGAACCACACACAAAAAAACAACAGAGAGGACAAAAATGCACACAGCTGCTGCTGCTGTACTTTATTGTCACTGCCACCCCAGGGAACTCCAGTTTCTTCAGCATCTTTCTTTTTGGGGTACCTTCATGACTTTGCCTCTCCATTCCCTGCCTCTTGCTCCCTATTTTGCCCTTTTTCTGGAGCTGGGGGTGCTTCCTTGGTGGCCCCTTGGAGCCTCAGTCTGGTGGGGTAAGTCCTTGGGATGGGGTGGGAGGCAGGTAGGCCTGGATGCTGCTCCAGGTGCTGATTCCTCCGTGGTCCTGCCACCAGATGTGCGTGCTTTGGCCTCGTCTGGGGAAGGAAAGCAGCTGGTGAAAGGGCTGGAGGCCTGGGTAATCCTGCCTTTCCTATTCACTTGTTCTGTGACTCCAGAGAAAGATCCTAACCTCTCTGGACCTCAGTTTCCCCCTCTAGTAGGAAAGGGTCTGTATTTCCCCCTTGGCTCTGGTCACTAGGAAACTCAGAGTCAAACATTATGTCTCGTTTCATTCCATGTTGAGACACCAGTTCTCTAATGCCTCCTCCCCGCCCAACCACACGCAGCCAGTCATGTCCTTTCAAGGCAGAGGGTCCTCCACTGGCTCTCTGGGCCGCTGACTCCTTACCTCCAGCTCTGTCTCAGAGTTGTGCCCCTCGCTTTTTCCGCTCCGTATTCTGGAGCTTGGTCACCAGCTTCCTTTCGTGCCCACCAGGGCTGGGGCGGTTGGTGTTGGCAGCAGCTTCTCTCTTGGTGCGACCTTTCCGGCCTCCCACTCCTGGGAACCGAGGCGATGACCCAAGTTAGGTGGCTGGAGGCATGATGAGAAGCCTCAAAGGAGAGGCAGGGTTGGGAGTGCAGGTGGAGGTGGAAAGAACTCAGGTTGGAATAGGGAGGCTGGGGGCTGTCACCTCATAGCTTGGGAGCAGTCATAGTCTCTATTTCCCTGTCTGAGGAAAGAGGGTGCCCCAGATGATCTGTTGTTGCTCCAGTATTCAAGGCATGTGTGAGGCCCCAGGGCTGTGTAGGACAGTGCTCAGTGGATAAGGGGTCAGGAGGACAGGTTGGGAAGGGTGAGGGGTAGGGAAAAATCCAAAGAGGGGGTACCAGTTTCTGGGTGGGGATGGGGGTCAGAAGTGGGAGGACCAGGAAGGTGTCAGGGCCAGGCCTTACCCAGGTAAGAATGAGCCAGGCTGTAGAGGTCGTACTCATCCAGGTTGGGGTCTTCGTCCTGTGGGCCCGGGGGCTGCTGGGACCAGCTGGCTGCTCTGGGGAAGGTAGCCATCATGTCTGGCTCACTCTCGCTGTTTCTTTCTCTCTCTTGTCTTCTAAATTTTTGTTTGTGTCTGGTTTCCTGGTACCTCCCAACTTACTGGATCTGACTTATAAGGCCACGTCTCTTCCTCAGCCTGCAGTCTGGCTCCAGCCCCTCAGGCCCAGTCTGATGCAATCTGGCTCTTTCCCAGAACCCAGTCCAGCAAACACCAGTCACGAGAGCGGAGAGAGTCTCGTGAGTCCCAGCCCCCCAGCCTTCTCCCTCTCACTGGGGCTCGCCCAGCTGGGTGTTTTCCACAGAGGAGATTCCCTGCCCCCCAGGGAGGAGGAGGAAACAAGCAAGGTCTGGGCATAAACAGTCCTTGGGAACATGGCCAGCAGAGACATGAGGGCCTCACTTGGCCCACTCCTCCTGCCCCCCTCCTGCCCTCTGCCACATGTCCCTTCTGGGACTGGGTCATGGTCACACAACTGACCCTCACTCCCAGCCCAGCTGTGGCTCAGATCCAGGACTGTGGTGGCAGAATATGGAATGAAGAGTACAGGGAAAGGACATTAACATATTACGGGCTAGGTCAGTGGTTCCCACTGACCTCTATCACATCCAATGCTACTTTTTTTCAAAAAACATCTTGGAAAGTCCCCTTAATATCTTAAACTGGGGTCCCTGGGTAATTTTCTTCACCTGAGATGAAGGCCAGCAGAGTGGCTAAGAGTGAGGGTCTCAAACCCCTGATCCACTACTTCCTGTGTGACCCCAGACAAATTGCTTTACCTCTCTGTGCCTTTACCAATTGCTGTGCCTTGGTTTTCTCCTAAGTAAAATGAGGATGATGATAATAACTGAAGTCACCTCATAGAGTTGGTGAGAGGAACAAATGAGATGATACATGGAAGGCACTTGCAACAGTGACTGGCACGGTGTATGCCTCACCATGTACAAGTTAAACACATACTTTCCAAACAATTCAGTGTAATGCCTCACTGTAATGTAAGGGAGACATCAAAGGAAATTGCTTTTATAATAATATGTATTTCAAAATATGGATATACCAAAGTAGAAGACATCGTGAAGTACACAGATGTTTGTATCAATTTAATATGAATTAAAGGAAGGCGTTCAGATACAAAACGTGTGAAAGTACAATTGTCCACTCTTGCCTGAAGGATGTGCCTCGGTTGAGTTGCCCCAGAGAGGCCATACCCTCAGTTGCCCACTCCTGCTTTAGTGGAGGCTCCTGTCTGGGGCGGGGAAAGAGGCTTTTTATTTTTTATTTTTTTAACTCTGTGGTTTCCAATGCAACAGGATCTTCTCAGCTCAGGCCAAGTGTTAATGCTTTGCTCACACTTCCCACTTGGCTGTGAGCTTTTTGGAACACTATTCCAACTCAAGAGTGCCTAAACGCCATGTTTCCACCAAGCCCTGTAATAACCCAGTCTTGCCCTCTGTTTAACAAGAAGCAACACTTCTGCTTGCATTTCTCCCTGGTCTGGGCCAGAATTAAATTTAGCTTTTGTTTTCCAGATCTGGATGATATGAGTTCTTTAATACCCAGGAAATGAAAGTGAAGACAGGAGGACACTTGAATAAAAACAGAGTTGGGATAATAATAACAGATCAGGTGATAACCTTAATTTAAATGAAGATAACACACCAAGACAAATTATGGTGGAGAGATTAGGAAATACGTGTTCTTGCAAAGTGGAGGATTTACTGCTCAGTGCAATAGTAAATAGTTCCTCCTGTCATGACACTGGACGGGGTAGGTTCTAGGCTCAGGTCAGTCATTGTAAAATTTTTTTAGCTTCATGGATGTCTAGAAGTAGTTACATGTTGTGCAGGATGTGGGACAAGTCTGTGAGCGACTGTTCTGCTCCGCCTCCCTTGTGACCAAGAACCCCCCAAAATTCCTGAGCTGCCCCTAGAAGGTGGTCTGTCACTTATTTACCTCAGCCACTAGGATGCCAGTTAGCTAGTGAGATTTGGGGCTCACTTCTGACTTTGCTCATGTATGAAGTGAGGATAGCAACAGCGCCCAGTGTGTGACAGGGCTTGGTCCAGAGCCCAGCATGTGATATACCACTATCTGCCCTCCCCTCCCAATTCGTTCTTCCAGGAAGGAAAACACAGAATCAGAGAGTGACTTTATTCAAGGTCAGGCAGCTGGTGAGTGGTGAAGGATTCCTCCCACGGTCTACCTGACTCCTTTGTAGAGTTTGTTCTAAGTTAGCACAGCTGGCCAAACACTGGCAGGTGTGTGTGTGGAGGCACCTGTCAAGGGATCCCTCCTTCCCTCTCTTTCCCCTTCCCCTCCTCCCTTCTGCCCATTCCTAACAGTTCATGCCTGCTTTGAACCAGACTGAATGCTGGGCACACACAGAAGTGCACCCGCCCAGCCCTCTGTAAGCTCTGTGCTATGGGGGAGGAGGGTCTTTGGCAACTTCGTGTGCATTCCTGTCCAGAATACCACACATACCACCCCCCCCCCCCGTTTTCAGGGTGATTTACCCCATCATCCTGATTTTATCTTACTTTCTGTATTGAATGTAATTATCACTAATGGAACTATCTATTTTATTTGCGTACTTCTTCAGGATTCATCCCAAGAGGATGAATCATTGGTTTGGTGTAGTTAGTAGTTAAAGGGGCAGGGACTGAAGGCAAACTGCCTGAGTCCAAGGCTTGCTTCTACCACTTGTTAGTTGTGTGCCCTTGGACAGCTTAGAGCCTCTCCACACCTCAGGTTCCTTCTGAAATGAGACTAATAGTAGTAAGTACCTAGTGGGATTTTTGTGAGGATTAAAAGACCAGTTCTGGACTTCTGGCCAAGATGGAGGCATAGGTGGATGCACTGTACCTACACGCACAACCAAGACTAAAACAACAATTTAGAAGTAGAATAACACCCAGAACTGATAGAGAACTTATCTGAATGGAAGTTGGACAACCAAGAAATTGAAGTAGACCTGTTCATCCAGACTGGTAGGAGGGGCAGAGAGGAACTGCCGGGCGCGGGTCTCGGCGCTCAGAGAACAGGAAGAATTGGGCAAATAAGGCAACCTGGGGTGCGTAAGGCATCTGGGGCGTGCAAGATCACAGCGGGTGGACCCTGAGTACGCAAGCAGCAGCTGGTGGACCCAGTGAGGCGGCAATTGTGGACCAGGGCAGAGCTCGCAACCCAGGATCCCAGAGAAGGGACTGAGGTCCCAGGAGAAGGGAGCTACCGCCATTGTTCCCCCCGCCCCCGCCCCCACATACAACACCACAATCTAGCGACTGGGGTGCCCAGCCCTGCTGAACACATAAGGCTCCACCCCTTACCGTAACAGGAGCAACCAGACCAAAAAAAAGAGAGAGAGAGACATGTCTCAAAAAGAAGAACAGATCAATGCCCCAGGACTCATCCTTTTGAGCGACCAAGAGATAGCCAATCTATCAGATACACAGTTCAAAACACTGGTGATCAGGAAGCTCACAGAATTGGTTGATTTTGGGTGCAAATTACATGAAAAAATGCAGGTCACCATAAAAGAGATGAAGGAAGATGCACGGAGAACCAATAGTGATGGGAAGGAAACTGGGACTCAAGTCAATGGAGTGGACCAGAAGGAAGAAAAATACAACCAAACAGGAAAGAATGGAGAAATAAGAATTCAAAAAAAATGAGGAGAAGCTTAGGAACCTCCAGCACATCTTTAAACGTTCCAACATCCGAATTATAGGGGTACCAGAAGGGGAAGAGGAAAAGCAACAGATTGAACATGTATTTCAACAAATAATAAAGGAGAACTTCCCCATTCTGGCAAAGGAAATAGACTTCCAGGAAATCCAGGAAATAGCTTCCAGGAAGCTCAGAGAGTCCCAAAGAAGTTGGACCCAAGAAGAAACACACCAAGGCACATCATAATTCCATTAGCCAAGGTAAAAACAAAGGAGAGAATCCTAGAAGCAGCAAGAGATAAGGGGACAGTGACCTACAAAGGAGTTCCCATCAGACTGTCAGCAGATTTCTCAAAAGAGACCTTACAGGCAAAAAGGGGCTGGAAAGAAATATTCCACATCATGAAAGACAAGGGCCTAGATCCCAGATTACTCTATCCAGCAAAGCTATCATTTAGAATGGAAGGGCAGATCAAGTGCTTCTCAGATAAGGTCAAGTTAAAGGAGTTCATCATCACCAAGCCCTCATTTTATGAAATGTTAAAGGGACTTATCTAAGAAAAGAAGATAAAGAGAAACCATGTATAGTAAAAGGACAGCAAACTCACAATTATTAACAACCACACCTAAAGCAAAACCAAAAGAAACCAAGCAAACAAGTAGAGCAGGAACAGAACCACAGAAATGGAGATCACATGGAGGGTTAGCAACAGGGGAGTGGGAGGAGGAGAGAGGGGAAAAGGTACAGAGAATAAGTGGCATAGATTGTAGGTTGAAAATAGATAGGGGGAGGGTAAGAATAGTATGGGAAATGTAGAAGCTAAAGAACTTATAAGTACAACACATGGGGGTGACTAAGGGGGGCATATGGGTGGGAGAGGGTGTGCAGTGTGGAGGGGAGTGAAGGGGGAAATGGGACAACTGTAATAGCATAATCAATAAAATATATTTTTCAAAAAGACCAGTTCTTATAAAGGCTTAGCCTAGAATGTAGTAAGTGCTCAACATATGTTAGCTATCATTATTATTATCATTATTCATGAGGCAGGGAATCTTGTCTATCTTAACTCTGTTGTATCCCCAATGCCTGGCACTCAGCACTTCACAAGTGTCTAGTTGACTGAATAAAGCTCTGTCATGATTGGCATGGCTTTTTCAGCTTCCAGATCCTTTGAGGGAATGAAGAAGCTCAACCATAGTCCCACACAGGACTGTGAAATCACTGTGACAGAGCCAGGGAAGAAGGTCTCCCTGGCCTTGATTATGCAGGTGCAGGAAGAGGGAAGACCAGACACTGGGGGCAGGGCTGGGCAGAGGGAGGGTGACCAAGAGAGAAGGGACCTTTGGGAACCGATCACCTGGAAGGGTCCTGTTGTACCAACATATGGTAACAATGGGTGCTCCTATTAGGTTGTTGATTGGTAGCTGGACAACACCTGGAGGAAGAGCACCAGCTGAGACACTGATCGCCAGATCAGATGCTGAACTTACCAGTATGCACTGTGGTTACAAGCATGGACTATGGCATTTAGGGTCTGGGTTTAAATCCTAACTTCTTTGCTGTTTCTATTTCAGGCCAAATTAGACTCAATTCTTATGTATCCTCAAGCCAAAAGTAACAGAGAAATGAGCACCTGTCATTGTAGAGGAAAAAAAATCCAGGATTAATTTGGGACATTTTTGTCAAATCAAGCAGCCTATTCCTGCTAATTTAATGACTTCTCTATATACACACCTTCAGGATTATTTAAACCCCTAGTCACCAAGGGAAACAGATCAGCCACTGTTGCAAATTGGCTGTGTGGTCTCCACTAAGTCCCTTAACCTCCTGGAACCAGTTTTATAATAGATTAATGCAGGTAGCAAAGTGCTTTGAAAAGTTAAAATCGCCTTATAGACATTCCAGAAGTGCTATTAAAATTTAGCCAGTACTGAATACTTGCCAGACTCTGTGCTATCTCATTTTATTCTCACAATAACCTCATAGAATTTGTATTATCAACCCTATGTTAAAGAAGGAAAAACTGTGACTCACAGGAGTAAGTAACTTACCTAAGGTCACACAACCAGCCAGTAGTGGAATCGGCATTTGCAGCCAGTACTCTTAACTGTTATGTAACACCACTTGTGTCTGTCCCATGCTTTGCTTTGTGTAGAATTTATTTGATGTACAGAATTTATTAGGAAGGATGACTTAGACAAAAATGTCTAGAAAAAATGATTAACATTAGTAGTAAATCATGCAATTATTTTCTCCAAGTACTCTTTTATTTTATTTATACTTATTTATTTTTATTGTCGTTCAGCTACAGTCATCCCCATTCCCCCCCATTAATCTCCCCTGCCCTATCCACCACCCACCTTCCACATTCAATCCTCCCCACTGTTTTCTTTGTCCATGGGTCCTTTATACAAGTTCCTTGACCTGACCCTTCCCCTTCTTTCCTCCATTACCCCCCTCCCCACTTCCATCTGGTCAATGTCAGTTTGTTCTTTATTTCCATGCCTCTGGTTATATTTTGCTCACCTGTTTGTTTTGTTGATTAAATTCCACATATAGGTGAGATCATACGGCATTTGTCTTTTGCTGCCTGACTTATTTCGCTTAGCACAATACTCTTCAGTTCCATCCATGCTGTTGCAAAGGGTAGGAGTTCCTTCTTTCTTTCTGCTGCATAGTATTGCATTGTGTAAATACACCACAGTATTTTTTTTTTTGATCCATTCATTTTCTGCTGGGCACTTAGCTTGTTTTCAGCACTTGTCCATTGTAAATAATGCTGCTATGAACATTGAGATGCATAAGTCTTTTTGAATTGGTGTTTCAGGATACTTAGGGTATGGCCCCAGCAGTAGAATTGCCAGGTCAAAAGGCAGTTCCATTTTTAGGTTGTTGAGGAAATTCCATACTGTTTTCCACAGTGGCTACACCAGTCTGCATTCCCACCAACAGTGCACTAGGGTTCCCTTTTCTGCATCCTCATCAGCACTTGCTTGCTGATTTGTTCATGATGGGCATTCTGACCAGTGTAAAGTGGTATTTCGTTGTGGTTTTAATTTTCATCTCTCTGATGGCTAGTGATGTTGAACATCCTTTCAAATGCCTATGGGCCCTCTGTATGTCCTGCTTGGAGAAGTGTCTGTTCAGGTCCTTTGCCTATTTTTTAATTGGATTGTTTGCCTTCCTGGTGTGGAGTCATGTGACTTCTTTATATATTTTGTAGGTCAAATCTTTGTCTGAGGTATCATTGGCAAATATATTTTCCAATACAGTTGGTTCCCTTTTTATTTTGCTGATGTTTTCTTTAGCTGTGCAGGAGCTTTTAAATTTGAAGTAATGCCATTTTCTTACTCTTTCCTTTATATCCCTTGCTCTAGGGGGGCATATTGGTGAAAATATTGCTGCATGAAATATCTGAAATTTTCCTGTCTGTGTTCTCTTCTAGGAGTTTTATGGTGTCAAAACTTATATATAAGTTGCCCTGGCTGGCGTGGCTCAGTGGATTGAGCTCCGGGCTACGAACCAAAGCCTCACAGGTTCGATTCCCAGTCAGGGCACATGCCTGGGTTGCAGGCCATGATCCCCAGCAACCGCACATTGATGTTTCTCTCTCTCTCCTTCTTCTTCCTCCTCCTCCCTTCCCTCTCTAACAATAAATAAATAAATAAGAGAAAAAAAACTTATATATAAGTCTTTTATCCATCTTAAAATAATTTTTATGCCCTGGCTGGTGTGGTTTAGTGGATTGAGCACCAACTTGTGAACCAAAGGGTACCTGGTTTGATCCCCAGTCAGAGCACAAACCTTGGTTGCAGGCCAAGTCCCCAATAGGTAGTGTGTGAGAGGCAACAATACACTGATATTTCTCTCCTTCTCTTTCTCCCTCCCTTCCCCTCTGACAAATAAATAAATAAATAAACTAATAAATAAAATTTAGAAAAGGTTTTGTGAGTCTTTCATCCATCTTGAGTGTATTTTTGTGTATGGCGTAAGTTAGAGGTCAAGTTTCATTTTTTATTTATTTATTTAATATATTTTATTGATTATGCTAATACAGTTGTCCCATTTTTCCCCTTTCACTACCCTCCACCCTGCACACCCTCTCCCACCCATATGCCTCCTTTAGTCGTGTCCATGTGTCATAATTATAAGTTGTTTAGCTTCTACATTTCCCATACAACTCTTACCCTCCCCCTATCTATTTTCAACCTACAATCTATGCCACTTATTCTCTGTACCTTTTCCCCTCTCTCCTCCTCCCACTCCCTGTTGCTAACCCTCCATGTGATCTCCATTTCTGTGGTTCTGTTCCTGCTCTACTTGTTTGCTTGGTTTCTTTTGGTTTTGCTTTAGGTGTGGTTGTTAATAATTGTGAGTTTGCTGTCCTTTTACTATACATGGTTTCTCTTTATCTTCTTTTCTTAGATAAGTCCCTTTAACATTTCATAAAATGAGGGCTTGGTGATGATGAACTCCTTTAACTTGACCTTATCTGAGAAGCACTTGATCTGCCCTTCCATTCTAAATGATAGCTTTGCTGGATAGAGTAATCTGGGATCTAGGCCCTTGTCTTTCATGATGTGGAATATTTCTTTCCAGCCCCTTTTTGCCTGTAAGGTCTCTTTTGAGAAATCTGCTGACAGTCTGATGGGAACTCCTTTGTAGGTCACTGTCCCCTTATCTCTTGCTGCTTCTAGGATTCTCTCCTTTGTTTTTACCTTGGCTAATGGAATTATGATGTGCCTTGGTGTGTTTCTTCTTGGGTCCAACTTCTTTGGGACTCTCTGAGCTTCCTGGAAGCTATTTCCTGGATTTCCTGGAAGTCTATTTCCTTTGCCAGAATGGGGAAGTTCTCCTTTATTATTTGTTGAAATACATGTTCAATCTGTTGCTTTTCCTCTTCCCCTTCTGGTACCCCTATAATTCGGATGTTGGAACGTTTAAAGATGTGCTGGAGGTTCCTAAGCTTCTCCTCATTTTTTTGAATTCTTATTTCTCCATTCTTTCCTGTTTGGTTGTATTTTTCTTCCTTCTGGTCCACTCCATTGACTTGAGTCCCAGTTTCCTTCCCATCACTATTGGTTCTCCGTGCATCTTCCTTCATCTCTTTTATGGTGACCTGCATTTTTTCATGTAATTTGCACCCAAAATCAACCAATTCTGTGAGCTTCCTGATCACCAGTGTTTTGAACTGTGTATCTGATAGATTGGCTATCTCTTGGTCGCTCAAAAGGATGAGTCCTGGGGCATTGACCTGTTTTTCTATTTGAGACATGTCTCTCTCTCTCTCTCTCTCTCTCTCTCTCTCTCTCTCTCTCTCTCTTGGTCTGGTAGCTCCTGTTACGGTGGGGGGCGGAGCCTTAGGTGTTCACCAGGGCTGCGCACCCCAGTCGCTCGATTGTGACAATTGTGATGTTGTATGTGGGGGCGGGGGCAGGAGGGAACAATGGCGGTGTCTCTGCTCTCCTGGCACCTAAATACCCATCCTGGGATCCTGGGTTCTGTGCTCTGCCCTGGTCCACAATCACCACCACACTGGGTCTGCCAGCTGCTGCTTGCGTACTCAGGGTCAACCCGCTGCGGTCCTGCATGTCCCGGAGGGCTAATTCACTCCTAGTTGCCTTAGGTGCCCTGTTCTCCCTGCTTTCCGCTCATGCTGCACCCCACTCCCGGCTCCTCCTCTCCACCCTTCCTACCGGTCTGGATGAATGGGACTACTTCAACTTCTTGGCTGTCCGACTTCCATTCAGATAAATTCTCTATCAGTTCTGGTTGTTATTCTACCTCTAAACTGTTGTTGTTCTAATCTTGGTTGTGCGTGGAGGTATAGTGCGTCCATCTATGCCTCCATCTTGCCGGAAGTCAAGTTTCATTTTTTTGCATGTAGCTGTCCAGATCTCCCAACACCATCTCTTGAAGAGGCTATTTTTACTCAATTTTATTCTTCTGCTACCTTTGTCAAATATTTATTGACCATGAGATATGGGCTTATTTCTCGGCTCTCTATTCTGTTCCATTGATCTATGTGTCTGTTCTCATGACAGTACCGGACTGTTTTGATTACAGTAGCCTTGTAGTATAGTTTGATATCAGGTATTATGATCTCTCCTACTTTGTTCTTCTTTCTCAAAATTGCTGAGACTATTTGGGGGCATTTATGATTCCATATAAATTTTTGAAATGTTTGTTCTATGTCTGTGAAATATGTCATTAGTACTTTAATAGGGATTGTGTTGAATCTATGAATTACTTTGGGTAGTATGAACATTTTGATGATGTTAATTCTTCCAATCCATGAACATGGTACATGCTTCCATTTATTCATGTCTTCCTTAATTTCTTTCTTCAGTGTTGTGTAGTTTTCTGAGTACAGGTCCTTTACCTCCTTGGTAAGGTTTATTCCTAGGTACTTTATTTTTCTCATTGCTCTAGTAAATGGGATTTTTCCCTCAATTTTTCTGTTTCTGATATTTCATTGTTGGGGTATAAAAATGTACACCAAATGTACACCTTTGATTACTAAATATTGACTTTGTATCCTGCTGTTTTGCCCAATTCACTTATTAGAACGAGTAGTTTTTTGGTGGAGTCTACGGGGTTTTCTATGTACACAATCATGTCATTTGCAAACTGTGAAGTTTTACCTCTTCCTTTCCAATTTGGATGCCTTCTATTTCTTTTTCTTCTCTGACTGCTGTGGCTAGAACTTCCAATACTATGTTGACTAGAAGTGGTGAAAGTGGACATCTGTCTCTTGTTCCTGATCTCAGTTGGAAACTTTTATTTTTTGCCCACTGAGTATGATGTTGGCTGTAGGTTTCTTGTATATGGTCTTTATTATGTTGAGGAATGCTCCCTCTATTCCCACTTTGCTGAGTGTTTTTAACATAAATGGGTGCTATACCTTATCAAATGCTTTTTCTGCATCTGTTGATATGATCATGTGATTTTTGTCTTTCCTTTTGTTTATGTGATGTATTAGGTTTATTGATTTGCAAATATTGTACCATCTTTGCATCCCTGGGATGAATCCCAGTTGATCATAGTGTATGACCTTTCTAATGTATTGTTGGATGCACCTTGCCCATATTTTGTTGAGGATTTTAGCCTCTATGTTCATCAACAATATTGGCCTGTAGTTTTTTTTTCTTGTGTGTTTATCTGGCTTTGGGATTAGGATGATGCTAGCCTCATAAAAAGAATTAGGGAGTCTTCCCTCTTCTTGGATTTTTTGGAATAGTTTGAGAACGATCAGGGTTAGCTCTTCCTTAAATGTTTTGTAAAATTTTCCTGTGAAACTGTCTGGTCCAGGGCTTTTGTGTGCTGGAAGTTTTTTAATTACTGCTTCAATTTCATTAGCTGTTATTGGTCTGTTCAGGCTTTCTGCTTCTTGATTTACTTTTGGAAGATTTTATGTTTCTAGAAATTTGTTCATTTCACCCAGGTTTTCAAATTTCTTTGCATATGGTTGTTTATAGTAATTTCTTACAATCCTTTGTATTTCTGTGGTATCAGTTGTAGTCTGTACTTTTTCATTTCTGATTTTATTTATTTGGCCCCTCTCTCTCTTTTTCTTTTCTTTTTAGCTTTTTCTTTTTCTTTTTTTATACCTTATTGATTATGCTATTACAATTGTCCCATTACCCCCACTTCATTCCCCTCCACCCTGCACACCCTCTCCCATACACATTCCCCCCTTTAGTTCATGTCCGTGTGTCATAAGTTCTTTAGCGTCTACGTTTCCCATACTATTCTTACCCTCCCCCGTCTATTTTCTACCTACCATCTATGCTACTTACTCTCATACCATTTCCCCTCTCTCCTCCTCTCACTCCCCTGTTGCTAACCCTCCATGTGATTTCCATTTCTGTGGTTCTGTTCCTGTTCTAGTTGTTCACTTTGTTTTTGTTTTTCTTGTAGATGTGGTTGTTAATAATTGTGAGTTTGCTGTCCTTTTACTATACATGTTTTTTATCTTCTTTTTCTTAGATAAACCCCTTTAACATTTCATAAAATGAGGGCTTGGTGATGATGAACTCCTTTAACTTGACCTTATCTGAGAAGCACTTGATCTGCCCTTCCATTCTAAATGATAGCTTTGCTGGATAGAGCAATCTTGGATGTAGGTCCTTGTGTTTCATGATGTGGAATATTTCTTTCCGGCCCCTTCTTGCCTGCAAGTTCTCTTTTGAGAAATCTGCTGACAGTCTGATGGGAACTCCTTTGTAGGTGACTGTCCCCTTATCTCTTGCTGCTTCTAGGATTCTGTCTTTCATTTTAATCTTGGGTAATGTAATTATGATGTGCCTTGGTGTGTTCCTTCTTGGGTCCCACTTCTTTGGGACTTTCTGAGCTTCCTGGACTTCCTGGAAATGTATTTCCTTTGCCAGATTGGGGAAGTTCTCCTTTATTATTTGTTCAAATAAGTCTTCAATTTCTTGCTCTTCCTCTTCTCCTTCTGGTACCCTTATTATTTGGATGTTGGAATGTTTAAAGATGTCCTGGAAGGTCCTAAGCCTCTCCTCATTTTTTTGAATTCTTGTTTCTTCATTCTTTTCTGGTGGGTGTTTCTTTCTTCCTTCTGGTCCACTCCATTGATTTGAGTTCCAGTTTTCTTCCCATCTCTAGTGGTTCCCTGTGCATTTTCCTTCATTTCATTTAGCGTAGCCTTCATTTTTCCATCTAATTTGCAACCAAATTCTTCATCTGTTGAGCATCCTGATCACCAGTGCTTTGAACTGTGCATCTGATGGGTTGGCTATCTCTTGGCTGCTTACTTGTATTTGCTGTGGAGCTTTGATGTGTTCTTCTATTTGGGCCATTTTTTTTTGTCTTGTCTCACCTGTTATGCATGAGGGGCGGAGGCTTAGATGTTCACCAGGGCAGGGCAACTCAGTCCCTGGGTCATGACGCTGTATGTGGGGATGGGGTCTGAGGGGGAACAATGGTGATTGCTTCTCTCTCTTTTTTTCTTGATGAGTCTGGTTAAAGGCTTGTCGATTTTGTTTATCTTTTCAAAGAACCAGCTCCTGGATTTATTGATTCTTTGAATTGTTCTTTTATCTCTATGTCATTTAATTCTGCTCTGATCTTAATTATTTCCTTCCTTCTACTTGATTTGGGCTTTGTTTGTTGTTGTTCCTCCAGTTCTTGTAGATGTAGGGTCAGGTTGTTTATTTGAAATGTTTTTATCTTTTTTAGGTAGGCCTGTATTGCTATCAACTTCCCTCTCAGGACTGCCTTTGCTGTGTCCCATAGGTTTTGTGATGTTGTGATTTCATTTTCATTTGTTTCCAGAAACATTTTGGTTTCTTCCTTAATCTCATTATTGGCCCATTCATTGTTTAATAGCATGCTATTCAGTCTCCACGAATTTGAATTTTTTGAGTTTTTTTTCCTTAACGTTGGTCTCTAGTTTCAGGCCCTTGTGGTCTGAGAAAATGCTTGATATGATTTCAGTTTTCTTGAATTTGTTGAGGCTTGTTTTGTGTTCTATCATGTGGTCTATCTTTGAAAATGTTCCATGTGCATTTGAAAAGAATGTGTATTTTGCCTCTTTGGGATGAAAGGTTCTGTATATATCAGTTAAGTCCATTTCATCTACTGTGTTGTTCAATGCCACAATATCCTTGTTGATCCTGATTTGGAAGATCTATCCATTGTTGACAATGGGGTATTAAAATCCCCTACTATAAGTATATTGCTATCTCTATCTTTCTTGAAGTCCTCCAAGATTTTCATTATATATTTGGGTGCTCCTGTGTTGGGTGCATATATGTTTACAATATTTATGTCTTCTTGATGGATTCTTCCCTTGAGTATTATGAAGTATCCTTCTGGGTCTCTTTTTCTGGCCTTTGTTTTGAAGTCTATTTTGTCTGATATAGGTATTGCTACCATGGCTTTTTATTCCCATCCATTTGCTTGGAATATTTTTTCCAACCCTTCACTTTCAATCTATGTAGGTCTTTTTTTCTGGGTCCCTTGTAGGGAGCATATGTGCAGGTCATGTTTTATCATCCATTCAGATACCCTACATCTTTTGATTGGAGCATTTAATCCATTTACATTTAAGGTTATTATTGGTAGGTACTTATTCATTGCCATTTTACTTCCTTTGTACCTGTGTTCCTCTCTCTCACATTCTTTTTCTTCATCTTCTTAAAGTAGTCCCTTTAGCATATATTACAATACTTGTTTGGCCAAGGTATATTCTTTCAGCCTTCTTTTGTCTGGGAAACTCCTTATTTCATCCTCCACTTTAAATGAGAGCCTTGCTCGGTAGAATAGTTTTTGGTTGCAGGCATTTGCTTTTCATTACTTGGAATATTTCTTGCCATTCCCTTATGGCTTGGAGTGTTTCTTTTGAGAAGTCAGCTGCTAGATTTATTGGAGTTCCCTTGTATGTTTCTTCCTGTTTCTCCCTTGCTGCCTTTGAGATTCTCTCTTTGTCTTTGAATTTTACTATTTTAATTATGATGAGGCTTGGAGTGTGCCTCTTTGGGTTCCTCTTGATTGGGATCCTCCGTGCTTCCTGAATTCGTGTGGCTTTTTCTCTAATCAAATTAGGGGAGTTTTCCATCATTACTTTTTCAAACAGGTTTTCCATCCCTTGCTCCTAATTGGTATCCCCATTATATGGATATTATTATGTTTCATGTTGTCCTGAAGTTCCCTTAACCTCTTTTTGGTTTTTTTAAATAATTTTTCCTTTTCTTGCTCATTCTTGGAATTTTCTACCTTGTCCTCCAGCTTTCTGATTAAATCCTCTGCCTCATCTAGCCTGCTTTTGATTCTTCTACTGTGTTCTTCAATTCAGAAATTGTATTCTTCATTTCCTCCTGGTTCTTATTGATAGTTTTTATGTCTTTTTTCAAACTGATGTAGTTCACAGTAAGTTTCTTGTAGCTTCTCTGTAGTTTTTCTGTAATTCTCACTGAACTCAGAGAGCTTCCTTATAACCATTGTTTTGAACTCAATATCTGATAGTTTACTTGCCTCTGTTTCACTTAGCAGTCTTTCTGGGGAGTCCTCCTTTCCTTTCAATTAGAGGTTGTTTCTTTGTCTCCCCATTTTAGGGGAGACACTTCTTGTTTGCTTCTGCTTCTTAAATTTATCTGCTTTGACTCCTTGTCTTTGTGGTGTGAACTTCTATGATAGGAGACCTGTGTGATTCAATGGTGCAGTCTCCTTGATCTCTTGAACTTGTTGTTCTTGGGATGCCCCTTATGCTGTTTATGTTGGCTCTCTGGATGTAATTGGATTTTGATTGTTGTTGGGTTGTTCTTTGGTGGGTCCTTCCCTCCAGCTTGTTGACTGAGGGTTACTTCACCCACCACTTCTTATATGCTGTTGTGCAGATGCTGCCAGAACAAAACCACACAGCCCAGGAAACAAACCCACACCCACAAAATAACTCCCACCCACAATCCCACTATCAACAGCAAATGAACCAGTATTAATAAAGGTGTAAAGAGATTAAGACTATTATAAGAAAGGAGAGAAAATATCAGGTGACCTACTGAAAGAAAAATGATTTTGAGAGAGTAGAGGGAGGAGCACTAATAGAGTAGGGAATCAATCAGAGCAATGTGAAGAGAGAAAGTAAAATTTTCAACACAAATAAAAAAGGGAATGAAGAAGGCAGAATGGAGTAAGAAAAGGGAAGCATATAGTATTAGGTTTAAACAGAAATTTAAAAATAAAATAAAAAGTAAGAGAAGGAAAAAGGAAAAAAAGTAAATGAATAATAAAAAAAATAGGAACCAAACTGGAGAAAAAGATCTACAACAGCACTATCAACTACAAATGAGCTAAAATTAATATAGGTGGGATGGGACTAAGAGGGAAAAAGAAAGAAAGAAAGCTTAAGGAGTGTATAGAGGAAAGGGTGGTTATTTTGAGATGATAGAGGGAGAAGGAATACTAAGAGTGAGGAACAAAAACCAGGATAAGACAGGGAAAAATTTTAAAATTTGTGATGAAAATAAAAAAAAAAGGCAGGGTGAAAAAGAAAAAGGGGGGGGGGAATAGGCTAAGACAGGGAAAAATTAAACTTTGCGCCAAAAAAAAAAGTAGGAGAGGGGAGCAGTAAAATTTGAGATTTGAAACACAAAAATAGTGAAGATCTAGAGATAAAATGAAAAAAAAAAAAAAGCAACAGCAACTACCCTACCCACAACCAAAGAGCAAAGATGGATAAAGGTGGGGAGAGAGTGCAGGTATTTTAAAAGCAAGAAGAAAATGTGAGATGACCATTGACAAGAAAATTGGTTTTGAGAGGCTGGACAGGGGAGAAATAGTAAGAGTGCAGAATGGAAACAAGGTTTAGCAAGAGAGAAAACAAAATTTAAAACAAAAATAATAAGAGGAAAGAAGGTAAAATGGAGTAAGAAAAGGGAGGAGCAAAATATGTGAATTGAAATAAACTAATATAAAATCTAGCAACTTAATATATAGAAACTTAAAGGACAAGAAATGAATGTTAAAAAGCTATGCAGGAAAGAAAATATTGCAAATCATGGAGAAGACCATGGCAGGCTTTGTCTCAGTAGTAATTACAACTGCTTTTTCTTTCTGTATCAGCCTCTGGTGATGTCAGATGGTGACCCCATCTGGCCTTAGGCAGCCTGTTTGAGACTACCAGAGATCTACCATCTGACTGTCTCCTTCAGTTATTAATCTGGTCACTTGGCACTCAGCAGTCAGACTTAAGTACCACAGGGCCTAGGCAGAGTCCCTCCTGGAGTCAGGGCTACTGCTTCCCCCTAGGCTGCTGCCACTTGAAGAGGAGTGGTCTACCCAAACAAAATGGCTGCTGCAGTATGGGAGATAACTCAGCACCAGGATCCCAGTGGCTGCTCTCTCAGTTCTCTCCCCATAGCCTCCATTCCCGGTGTCTCCTCAAGTGTCTCCTGTCTACTCTGGGCCCCTGCCCTTTGCCAGAGCCCAGGGTAAGTTGTTGCAAGTGGAAATTTATGCATTAGCCCTTTAAACAGCTCTTTGTGTCTCCAGCCATCTGTCCCTGGCAGACAGTACCCCTGCCACTATTCACAGCTGGATGTTATCTGTGTACTTTTCGGGCTCTTGGGCTTTAGGCTGGGGCTACCAGCTTAGGGTTTAGACCTCACACTTCTCAGGGTGATCCAACTGGCTGCCTAAGTGTCCTTCCAGCACTTCAGCTGCTGCCTCTGGGTGCCCGCCACAGCCCTCTTGCATCTCTGCCACACTCTCTACTAGTCACATTTTGCTAAATCTGATTCTTCTGTCTGTCTGTGGTTATAAAGTTTCTGTGTTGCTTTTGTTCAGTTGTTTGTTCTGGATGACTTCTCCAAAATTTAGTTGTAATTCCAGATTGGTCTTGGGAGGAAGTTAGTGTAACTTCCGCTCACTCCTCCACCATCTTGGGTCCTCTCCAAGTACTCTTGAAGAACTAATAAGCTATGGAAATCATCTCATTTCTCCTATTGCCTTGCCTTGCAGGAAGTTCAGTGTGCAATTACCTAATTATTTGCTTTACTCCGCCTTACTCTCATTAGTTTCCCCACCCCACAACTCCAATCTATATCTCCTTAATAGGTTTTATCATTTAAATCTGTTTTTCTGTTGTTTTCTTTCTATTTGTAACATGTAACTGAACCCACATCAAATCATTTTTGGAAGGAGGCAGAGAAAGAATTTGTTTAAGTCAGAGAATGACTGAATCACTTGAAGAGAATCTCTGGTGAGAATCCAGGCCATGCCTCACCCTTTGACCTTGAGGATGTCAGTTATGCCTCATTGTGCTCCTGGGCTGTATGTTGCCAGCCAAACAGACATCTGGGTGAGCCCTCAACCCCTACAGAGATCTGGAGGCTCCAGGATATCAGTGTCTCAACTCCTTATCAAAAATAGAACCCAACATCAGGTGTGCCTTTGCAAGCAAAATGAGCCCATATCCACTGCTTTGTTGTTCCTGGGTCAGGCCATTTGTAGATTTTAATTAGTGGCTGCCCTATCAAGTTCCACAGGAAAAACTCCTATTTATTCTTCAAAACCCCTCATTGATAACAGTCCTAACTGGCAATAACCCTAATGTCTATCAACAGTAGGATGGAAAAAGAAATTATGATTGATACACAGAATAGACTTCTGCACAGCAGTTGAAAAGAACAAACTTCTCATGCATACATCAGTAAGGAGAGTATTCACAGAGAATATGTGCAGTGAAAGATGTCAGACACAAAAGATTATGTATTATATGATTCCACTTATATGAAGATCAAAAAGAGGCAAAATTAATCTATGATGATGGAGATCAAAAGAATGGTTAACTTATCATAGAGTGTGGACGATAGCATGAGGTAGCATGAGCACTTTCTGCAGTAATGGGAACGCCTTTTTTAAAATGTTTTTTGTGCACTTCCGGCAAGATGGAGGCATAGGTGGACGCACCGTACCTCCACGCACAACCAAGATTAAAACAACAATTTAGAGGTAGAATAATGCCCAGAACTGATAGAGAATTTATCTGAATGGAAGTCAGACAGCCAAGAAGTTGAAGTAGTCCCGTTCATCCAGACCAGTAGGAGGGGCAGAAAGGAGCAGCTGGGCGTGGGCCGCAGCACGGTTGCGACACAGAGAGTGGAGAGCAGTGGGCGCATAAGACAACTGGCAGTGTGTAAGGCATCTGGGGCGCACAAGATCGCAGCAGGTGGACCCAGAGTTCAAAAGTGGCAGCTGGGGGCCCAGTGAGGCGGCGATTGTGGACCAGGGCAGAGCTCGCAACCCAGGATCCCAGAGAAGGGACTGAGGTCCTAGAAGAAGGGAGCTACCACCATTGTTCCCCCGCAACCCCCGCCCCCGCCCTCGCCCCCACATACAACATCACAATCTAGCGACTGGGGTGCCCAGCCCTGCTGAACACCTAAGGCTCCGCCCCTTACCGTAACAGGAGCAACCAGACCAAAAAGAGAGAGAGAGAGAGAGACATGTCTCAAAAAGAAGAACAGATCAATGCCCCAGGACTCATCTTTTTGAGCGACCAAGAGATAGCCAGTCTATCAGATACACAGTTCAAAACACTGGTGATCAGGAAGCTCACAGAATTGGTTGATTTTGGGTGCAAATTACATGAAAAAATGCAGGTCACCATAAAAGAGATGAAGGAAGATGCACGGAGAACCAATAGTGATGGGAAGGAAACTGGGACTCAAGTCAATGGAGTGGACCAGAAGGAAGAAAAATACAACCAAACAGGAAAGAATGGAGAAATAAGAATTCAAAAAAAATGAGGAGAAGCTTAGGAACCTCCAGCACATCTTTAAACGTTCCAACATCCGAATTATAGGGGTACCAGAAGGGGAAGAGGAAAAGCAACAGATTGAACATGTATTTCAACAAATAATAAAGGAGAACTTCCCCATTCTGGCAAAGGAAATAGACTTCCAGGAAATCCAGGAAATAGCTTCCAGGAAGCTCAGAGAGTCCCAAAGAAGTTGGACCCAAGAAGAAACACACCAAGGCACATCATAATTCCATTAGCCAAGGTAAAAACAAAGGAGAGAATCCTAGAAGCAGCAAGAGATAAAGGGATAGTCACCTACAAAGGAGTTCCCATCAGACTGTCAGCTGATTTCTCAAAAGAGAACTTGCAGGCAAGAAGGGGCCGGAAAGAAATATTCCACATCATGAAAGACAAGGACCTATATCCCAGATTACTCTATCCAGCAAAGCTATCATTTAGAATGGAAGGGCAGATCAAGTGCTTCTCAGATAAGGTCAAGTTAAAGGAGTTCATCATCACCAAGCCCTCATTTTATGAAATGTTAAAGGGACTTATCTAAGAAAAGAAGATAAAGAGAAACCATGTATAGTAAAAGGACAGCAAACTCACAATTATTAACAACCACACCTAAAGCAAAACCAAAAGAAACTAAGCAAACAACTAGAAGAGGAACAGAACCACAGAAATGGAGATCACATGGAGGGTTAGCAACAGGGAGTGGGAGGAGGAGAGAGGTGGAAAAGGTACAGAGAATAAGTAGCATAGATTATAGGTTGAAAATAGATAGGGGGAGGGTAAGAGTAGTATGGGAAATGTAGAAGCTAAAGAATTTATAAGTATGACACATGGACACGACTAAAGGGGGGGATATGGGTGGGAGAGGGTGTGCAGTGTGGAGGGGAGTGAAGGGGGAAATGGGACAACTGTAATAGCATAATCAATAAAATATATTAAAAATAATTAAAAAATAAAATAAAATGGGAACTCCCAATGGTCAAAAAAAAAATTAAAAAATAAAATGTTTTTTGCCCCATCTGGTGTGGCTCAGTGGATTAAGTGCTGACCTGCAAACTAAAGGGTTGCCAGTTCTATTCCCAGTCTAAGGCACATACCTGGGTTGTGAGCCAGGTTCCCAGTTGGGGGGGGGGGGGAGTGCGTGAGAGACAAACACACACTGATGTTTCCTTCCCTTCTCCTCTAAACACACATTGATGTTCTTCCCTTCCCCTCTAAAAATAAATAAAATCTTTAAAAGGTGTATTTTTGTTACATTTGTTTCCATTACCATTTAGTCCCCTTATACTCCCTCCCCACACTCACCACACTGTTGTCCATCTCCATAAGTCCTTTTCCTTTCTGCTTAATGCTTCCACTACCTAACTGTTATCCAGCTCTCTGTGAGTCTGTTTGTATTTTCCTTGTTAGTTTAGTTTGTTCATTAGACTTCATATATGAGTGAAAGACATATGGTATTTGTCTTTCTTTGACTGGCTTATTTCACTTAACATACTGTTCTCCAGGTTCATCCATACTTTGCAAAGGGTAAATTTTCTTCTTTATTCCCGAGTAGAATACCATTGTGTAAATGTCCCATAGTTATTTTATCCACTTATCTATTGATGGACACTTGGGCTGCTTCCATATCTTGGGAATTGTAAATCATGCTAAAATGAACATAAGGGTGTTTATGTACTTTCACATTAGTGTTTTGGGTTCCTTTGGATATATTCCCAGAAATGGGATCACTGGGTCAAAAGGCAGATTCACTTTCAATTTTTTGAGTTATCTCCATACTGCTTTCCACAGTGGCTGCCCCAGTCTGCATTCCTACCAACAGTGCAAAAGTGTTCCCCTTTCTCCACATCCTCACCAGCACGTGTTGGTTGTTGATTTATTGATGATAGTCATTCTGACAGGTGTGAGATGGTATCTGAGTGCGGTTTTAATTTGCATTTTTCTGATGATTAGTGATGTTGAGCATCTTTTTATATGTCTATTGGCCATGTGTATGTTCTCTTTGGAGAAATGTCTATTCAGGTCCTTTGTCCATTTTTAAATTGGGTTATTTGCTTTTTTGGTGTTGTAAGTTCTTTATACATTTTGAATATTAACCCCTTATCAGGTGTATCAATGAATATGTTCTTCCATTCTGTGTGTTGTTTGTTAATTTTGCTGATGATTTCCTTTGCTGTGCAAAACCTTTTTAGTTTGATGTAGTCGCATTTGTTTATTTTTTTTTCTTTTGTTTCTCTTGACTGGGGAGATGTATTTGATAAAATATTGCTATGAACAATATCCAAGATTCTGCTGCCTATGTTTCCTCCTAGGATTTTTATGGTTTGAGGTCGAACATTTAAGACTTTGATCTATTTTGAATTTATTCTTGTGTGTAAGAAGGTGGTCCAGTTTCATTTTTCTCCATGTATCTGTACAATTTTCCCAACATCATTTATTGAATAAACTATCTTTAGCCCATTGTATGTGCTTGCTCCCTCTGTCTAATACTAATTGACCATAAAGGTGTGGATTTATTTCTGGACTCTCTATTCTATTTCAATGATCTATTTGTCTGTTTTTATGCCAGCACCAGGCTGTTTTGATTACTATAGTCTTGTATTATAGTTTGATAATAGGTAGTGTGATTCATCCAACTTTGTTCTTCTTTCTCAGGATTGCTATTGCTTTGTGAGACCTTTTGTGGTTCCACATAAATTTTTGAAATTATTTCATAATACTTGTTCTGGTTCTGTAAAATGCATCATTGGAAGCTTGATGGGAATTGCATTGAATCTATAGATTCCTTTGGGTAGAATGGACATTTTAATATTAATTCATCCCATCCAGCAACATGGTATATACTTCCACTTATTTGTATCTTCTTCAGTTTTTTTTCTCAGTGTCTTATAATTTTCTGAGTAAAGGTCTTTTACATCCTGGTTTTGGTTTATTCCTAGGTATGTTATTCTGTTTGAAGTAATTATGAATGGGATTGTTTTCTTAATTTCCCTTTCTGTTAGTTCATTACTGGCATATAAAAATGCAACTGATTTCTGAATGTTAATTTTGTGTCCTGCTACTTTGTTGAACTCATTTGTCAATTCTAGTAGTTTCTTGGTGGAATGTTTGGGGTTCTTTATGTACCTTATCATGTCATCTGCAAATAAAGACAATTTTACTTCTTCCTTTCCAATTTGGATGCCTTTTATTTCTTCTTCTTGTCTGATTGCTGTGGCTAGGATTTCCAGTACTATGTTGAAGAAGTGGGATGAAAACAGACATCCTTGTCTTGTTCCCGATGGTAAGTGGAACACTTGTAGTTTTGGCTCATTGAGTATAACCACTACCAGTTTGGTTGGTAGTGGTTTTGTCATATATGGTCTTCCTTATCTTTAGATATGTTTCCTCTATTCCCACTTTGCTGAGAGTTTTTACACAAATCAGTGCCAGATTTAATCAAAAGCTTTTTCTACATCTATTGATATAATTATTTGTTTTTGTCCCCTTCATTTTGTTTATGTGGTGAATCATATTTATTGATTTGCAAATGTTGACCACTCTTGCATTCCCAGAATAAATTCCACTTGATTATGGTGTATGACCTTTTTGATGCATTGCTATATTCAGTTTGCCAATATTTTGTGGAGGATTCTAGCATCAATGTTCATCAGTGATATTGGCCTATAATTTTCTTTCTTTGTAATGTCTTCATCTGGTTTTAGAATTAGGATAATGCTGGCCTTGTAAAATGAGTTTGGAAGTCTTCCCTCCTCTTGAATTTTATGAAATAGTTTGAGAAGCAGAGGTGTTAATTCTTCTCAGAACGTTTGGTGAAATTCACCTGTGAAGCCATTGCCATCCAGGGCTTTTATTTTGGGGGAGTTTTTTGATTACTACTTCCATTTCATTAGGTGTAGTCTGTCTATTCAGATTCTCTGATTCTTTCTGATTCATTTTGGGAGATTGTATATTTCTAGGAATTTATCCATTTTGTCCAGGTTGTCTAGTTTGTTAGCATTTGTTCATAATATTTTCTTACAATCCTGCGTATTTCTTGGTGTCAGTTGTTATTTATCCTCTTCCATTTTTTATTTCATTTATTTGGGTCCTTTCCTTTTTTGTTTTTTTCTCGATGAGTCTGGTTAAAGGTTGTGCCAATCTTGTTTATCTTTCAAAGAACCAGCTCTTGGATTCATTGATCTTTTGTATCATTTTTAAGAATCTGTTCCATTTATTTCTACTCTGATCTTAATTACTGCCTTCCTTCTGCTCACTTTAGGCTTTATTTGTTGTTTTTTTCCAAGTTCCTTTATGTGTGAAGTTAGATAGTTTATTTGAGCTTTTTCTTTTCTTTTTTGAGATAGGCCTGTAATGCTATGAATTTCCCTCTTAGGATTGCTTTCCCCAGTGTCCCACAGATTTATACTGTGTGCTCATTTTCATTTGTTTCAAGGTATATTTTGATTTCTTCCTTGATCTGCTTGTTGACCCATTCATTGTTTAATAACATGTTATTTAGCTTCCCCGTCTTTGTATGTTTTTCATTGTTCTTGTGACTTATTTCTAGTTTCATGGCATTGTGGTTGGAGAAGATACTGATACGATTTCAATCTTCTTAAATTTTTTGAGACTTGTTTTGTGTCCTAGCACCCATGGGACGTCTTTGCTAGAAACATTCCATGTATACTTGAAAAGTATATATTCTGTTGCTTTGGGGTGAAATGCTCTGAAGATATCAATTAAATCCATTGATCTAGTGGGTCATTTAAGGTTGCTGTCCCCTTGTTGATTTTCTGCCTGGAAGATCTCTATCCATTGAAGTCAATGGGGTGTAAAATCCCCAACTATGACTGTATTTCTGTTTATCTCTCCTTTTAGGTCCATCATGATTTGCTTTACATATCTAGATGCTCCTATGCTGGGTGCATAAATGTTTACTAGGGTTATATCCTCTTTTCAGATTGTTCCCTTTATCATTACATAGAGTCCTTCTTTTCTCTTACTTTGTTTTAAAATCTATTTTGTCAGATATAAGTATTGCTACCCCAGCTTTTTAAAATTTTCCATTTGCATGAAATATCTTTTTCCAACCTTTTACTTTTAGTCTGTGTATATCTTGTGATCTGAGATAGGTCTCTTGGAGGCAGCATATATATGGATTTTCTATCCATCTACCCTCTGCCTTTTGGCTGGAGCATTTAATCCATTTACAGTTAAGGTAATTATTGATAGATACATATGTAGTGCAATTTTATTGTTAGACTGTTTTCCTCCAATCTTTTCTTCTCTTTTTCTTAAAGCAAGCCCTTTAACATTTGTTGCAGTACTGGTTTGGTGTTAACAGACTCCTTTAGTTTTATTTTGTCTGAGAAGCTCCTTATTTCTCCTTCTATTTTAAATGCCAGCCTTGCTGGGTAAAGTAGTCTTAGTTGGAGGTCTTGCTTTTCATCACCTTGAATATTTCACACCACCCCCTTCTGCCTAAAATGTTTCTGATGAGTATCAGGTGAGAGTCTAATTAGAGTCCAAAAAATTGGTGTTCCCTTGTAGGAAGCTACTTGCTTTTCTCTGCAGGTTTTAGGGTTCCCTCCTTATCTTTAAGCCTTGTCATTTTAATTATGATGTGTCTCTGTGTAGTCCTCTTTGATTCCAACTTTTTAGGACTTTCTGAGCTACCTGGACTTGTGCAACCTTTTCCTTCACCAGATTAGAGAAGTTTTTGATAATTATTTCTTTAAATATGTTCTCAATTCTGTGCTCACTCTCTTCTCCTTCTGGTATTCCCATGAGAGATGTTGTTACACTTCTTGTTGTCCAAGACATTTCTTAAGCTCTCCTTATTCTTTTAAACTGTCTTTTCTTTTTGCTTCTCTGCCTGATTGTATTTTTCTACCTTGTCTTCCAAAGCAGATTCAGTCCTCTGCTTGTCTAACCTACTGTTTATTCCTTCCAGTGTGTTATTTATCTCAGATATTGCATTCTTTATTTCTGACTGATCCTTTTTTATGGTTTTCATGTTTTTTTTTTCATGTTGTTAAATATCCTTATAATCATTACTCCAAACTCTCTTGTAAATTGCTTACCTCCATTTCATCTAGCTATTCTGGAAAATTCTCTTTTTCTTTCATTTGAGGTCTGTTTCCTTGTCTCCCCATTCTGGCTGTTGCTTTGTATTTTTCCCCTCAGATGTTAAACAAATCAGGCACTAAACTGATTGGTTGTTAATCTAATCAATCTGTAATCAGCAGTCTTGCTTAAGCACCACAGAGTAACTACTGCTGGTGGGGCTGTTGCATCCCCTCAGGCTGATACCATTCAGAGAGGAGTGCTGATCCTGAGAGAGATGGCTCCTGCAGTATGGAGGATGACTCAGCACTGGGATAGTGGTGACTGTTCCCTCAGTTCTCTCCCCAGAGCCACCAACCCCAGACTCTTCTAAAATGTCTCTTGTCCACTCTACCCTCCCTCTACTGGCACCCAGGGTAAGTGGCTGCAAGCAAAATTGTGCTTTGGACCTTTAAGAGGCTCTCTGCAACTCCAGCCATCTCTCCTTGGCCAACAGAAACCGTGCTGCTTTTCACAGCTGAATGTTATCTGAGTTCCTTTCCAGCTCTAGTGCTGTGGGCTGGGGAGCACAGTTTGGGGTTTAGACCTCACACTTCTCAGAGGGGAGCCCCCCAGTTGCTGAAATATCACTCTGGCACTTCAGCTGCCACCCACGGGAAGTCAGCCAGCCCTTTAATATCTCCTCTGTGCTTCATACCAGTCATGTTGTGGTGAAGTGTTTTCTTTGTCTATCTGTGATTGCAAGGCTTCTTTCCAGCTAGTGTCAAGTTGGTTATCTAAGATGACTTCTCTAGAGAGTTCCAAAGAAGTTGGACCTCAGGAGGAACACACCAAGGCACATCATAATTACATTACCCAAGATTAAAGATAAGGAGAGAATTTTAAAAGCAGCAAGAGAAAAAAAGACAGTTACCTACAAAGGAGTGACCATAACACAATCAGCTGATTTCTCAAAAGAGACCTTACAGGCAAGAAGGGGCTGGAAAGAAGTATTCCAAGTCATGAAAGGCAAGGACCTACATCCAAGATTGCTCTATCCAGCAAAGCTTTCATTTAGAATGGAAGGGAAGATCAAGTGCTTCTCAGATAAGGTCAAGTTAAAGGAGTTCATCATCACCAAGCAAACCCTTATTATATGAAATGGTAAAGGGATTTATCTAAGAAAAAAAGATAAAAAATATGAACAGTAAAATGACAACAAACTCAATTATTAATAACTGAACCTGAAACAAAAACAAACTAAGCAAAGAACTAGAACAGGAACAGAAACACAGAATGGAGATCACATGGAGGGTTACCAGTGGGGGAGGCAGAGGGGGAGAGAGGGGGAAAATGTAGAGAGAATAAATAGCATAGATGGTAGGTGGAAAATAGACAGGGGGGGTTAAGAATAGTATAGGAAATATAAAAGCCAAAGGATTTATATGTATGACCCATGGACATGAAATAAAGAGGGGTAATGCAGGTGAGAGGGGGGTACACAGGGCAGAGGGGAATAAAGAGAGGGAAATGGGACAACTGTAATAGCATAATCAATAAAATGTATTTTAAAGGTTTTTATTTATTTATTTATTTTTAGAGAGAGGGGAAGGGAGGGAGAAAAAGAGGGAGAGGAACATCAATATGTGGTTGCCTCTCACGTGGTCCCCACTGGGGACCTAGCCTGCAACCCAGGCATGTGTCCTGACTGGGAATTGAACTGATGATCCTTTGGTTCGCAGTCTGTGCTCAATCCACTGAGCTATACCAGCCAGGGTTTAATGAGATATATTTTCTAAAAAGGAAGTAAAAGCTTTCCAAGAAAAAAAAAGATGATTTCTCTAGAATTTAGCAGTATTTCCAGATTGGCCCTGAGAGGAGGTTAGCGAAGCTTCCACTTATTCCTCCATCATCTTGGATCTCCATTCTAATTTTATGACAGGACTAACACCTTTTATCCTGGCCCAAAAAGAGAAAGGTAACAAGCTTAGGCAATTTGTGATGCTTCAAGAAAAAACAACCAGAGCTGAACTTGAACTTAGTAAGGTTACTCGTTAGAATAATCACTTGGATGTCTTTTGTGAGTAAAATTTCCTGGGTGGTTACCACATGTCAAAAACTGTACTATATTCTGGGAATGAAATGAGAATGTGACCCAATTAAGTAATGTCAGCTGGAGTCACACCTTTGAAATACTCTCTCCTTGAAACAGAATGCGTGGTCTGAACAACTCCTTTCCCCTGCCAGCTTTTACTTACACACACTCCTGCAAAGGTATACAAACACACTCAGGTGCACAAACTTCTGAGCACACATATCTGCCCCTACCTACACATACATACACACTCATGCTCCATTTACCCCAGCATGCACTGACATATATACACATGTGTTTCCTATCTTTTCTCAGTCTATGGACATACCTGCAAACCTCATACCTAAGATGGACCTTATCAGGTACAGCTGGGATATCGAACATCTTAAGCTCATTTCTGGAACACTGGATATCAGGAACATGCATATTTATTCATCTCTTGTCAAAGTTTGAACCACTGCTCATTCTAAAGGTAAGAGAGATCCAGTTTTCACTAGATGGTCAGAGTCAGTCCAAGGTTTGCATTCTAATTTATTGCAGTTTTTTTTAACTCATCTAATTTTGACTAAACCGTTGCCCTATGGATAGTGTTCAGTAAGCAAATGAAATAATACTGGGCTTTATAGAGCTCATGTCTCATGGTCCATATACAGATAAAAAGAATATATTCGGGAAACAAGCATCATAGGTCATTAGTTCACTCAACACGTATTTTATGGACTCTGGCTTTGGTGCCAGGTATCAGATAAATGGTGGTGAACCACATATAGGGAAGAATGGACTATTGGAAGTGATGTCATGCGTGTGTGTGTTTATTTGAAGTATAACACAGACTTAAGGTTAAGTGCATAGAGTACAATCATTTTAAGTGCACAGCTTACAAATAATTTATCTATGTCAGATAGTTTATTAGCCAATTTGGGCTGCTATGAGAGAATACCGTAAGTTGGGAGGCTTAAACAGCAGACATTTATTTCTCACAGGTCTGGAAGCTGGGAGACTATGATCAGGGTGCCATTTCTCTTTCTGGTTTACAGATCCTGCCTTCCTGCTCTGTCCTCATGCAGTGGAGAGAGTGAGCTACGGTGTCTCTTCCCTTCCTGTTCTTGTAAAGCACTAATCCTGTCATAAAGTCCCCACCCTTATGACCTCATCTAAACCAAATTACCTCCCAAAGTTTCCACCTCCAAATACCATCATGTGGGGATTAGGGCTTCCACATATGAATTGGGGGGGACACGGCATTCAATCTATAACAGACACCAATGTAAACCATCAACTTATTAAGACACAAGGGATTGTCATTACTACAGAAAGTGCTCATGCCACCTCATGCCCTATACTATAAGGCCATAGTAATCAAAACAGCATGGCTGCTGCCTCAAAGGAGGCAATTGTAAACAAACCAGCATGTGTTGCCCCAACAATGAAGCAGAGTGACCCAGAAGAGAAGGGTCTGCAGGAGGAGGCTGCTGCTTGAGGCAACAGTAAATAGTCAGCGTGCGCAGCCCTGGTAGCTGAGCAGCTCATGACACAGCCAGAGAGAGCTTATACTGAGGCTGCATGGGGCTGAAAATGTCAAAACACACACGTGTGGTGGAGGTCAGCAAGCCACAGCAGGGACCAGGTGCCCTACCAAGGCAGAGAGGCTTGTGCACAACTGGGAACTTCTGCCCCTTTCCACAAGATGGCAGCTGGAAGAGGGGCAAAGACAACTGTGGAAAACATGGCCAACATTGGCCCACATTAGTTGAATAGATAGACACTCCCACAGCATGTGGGATTTGGGAAAGGAACTTTGAAACAGAACACGTGCAGAAGCCTTGCTCTTCCTTGCTTTGTGCCCCTGTTTGGTGACCCACAGACATGGGTTCCACTTGGGACTTAAGCCTCACACAGATGGGAGTCAGGTGCAAAGGTGAAGGCCCATGCTAGGATGTGTGCCTTGCTGGGTGCCTGCCCTTGGGATACTGGGTGACATACCACATGGGTCCTGGAGTGCTTCCATTTTTTTTGCTCTAAGAGCAGTGCAGGGAGGCTGGGAACAGCACATGCCTCCATGTGCTGGGAATGTTCCTTGGTCCCAGGGGCCCAGGCAGCCTTGGGTGTTAGGGCCCCACAAGTAGAGCTTCCCCTCCACAACTGTCTGATTGATCTGGCAGTGCACCACAGACCCTGAGGGTGAGAAAAATCTGCTGTGGGACAGTGGTGACTCTGGAATCCACATATGCACACCCCCAAAAAGAAAAAGCCTAACTATGGAGACCCATTTGTATAGACACCATGAACTCCAAAAGGACAGATAAACAATAATGGGAAACTTTAGGATATGGATTTGAATTTCAGTCCTCTTGGGAACATGGAAATTTCTATGCTTGGTGGAAAAGATTGGTTTAAAACAGGAATGCTCTCAACGCCCCCCCCCCCCAAACAGTGGATGCCCTGTTCATGAAAACTTCTTTCCTTTCCCACAAATCTTCATGTTATGCTTATACATGGCAGCAAATGGCCAGACCCCAGGCTGCCCAGTTACAAGAGAGAACAAGTATTTGGAAACTATTTGAAAAAACAATGACAGAAAACGTCTCTAACTTTGTGAAGGAAATAGATATACAAGTCCAAGAAGCTCATAGAGTCTCAAACAGGATGAACACAAAGAGGCCCATACCAAGACACATCATAATTAAAATGGCAAAGGTTAAAGACAAAGAGAGAATTTTAAAATCAAGAGAAGAAAATCAAGAGAATTTTAAAATCAAAGAGAGAATTTGAAAAGCAAGAGAAAATCAGTTATCTGCAAGGGAGCTCCCATAAGACTGTCAGCTGATTTCTCAACAGAAACTTTGCAGGCTAGAAGGGATGGGCAAGAAATATTCAAAGTGATGAAAAACAAGGACCTACAACCAAGATTACCCAACAAAGCTATCAATTAGAATTGAAGGACAGATAAAGAGTTTCCCAGACAACAAAAAGCTAAAGAAGTTGACCACCACCAAACCAGTATTTTATGAAATGTTAAAGGATCTTCTTTAAGAAGATCAAAAATATGAACAATAATATGGCAATATCTATCCACAAGTGAATCTAAAAAATAAAATAACCAATCAAGCATAACAGAAACAGACTCATAGATACTATTTCTGTATACATAAAACATAATACATCAAATCAGAGAATGTTTTGATGGTTGCCAGATGGAAGGGGGTTGGGTGGCTGGGCAAGAAGGTGAAGAAGAGATTAAGAAGTACAAATTGGTAGTTGCAGAATAGCCATGGGGATGTAAAGTACAGCATAGGAAATAGAGCAGCCAAAGAACTTACATGCATGACCCATGGACATGGACAATGGTGTAGGGATTGCCTGAGGGAGTGGGGGATGCTGGATGGAGGGGGCTAAAGGGGGATAATTGGGATAACTATAATAGCATAATCAATAAAATATAATTTTAAAAAATGGATTGAGAAGAGCCAGGACCTGCATGTGGGAGAGAGGGCAGTGCCTCCACTGAGCTGGGATACTGAAGATTTTGGGGCTCAGGAAATCGTGTTTTGAGGCCAGTGCATGCAGCCGTGGGTTTGAGTGTGCATGGAGAGCACTGTGGGGAGTGCAGCACTTTTGCCCCTCAGTCCTGCATGCCTCTCCTCCTTGGAATCTTTGGCAACACTCCCTCTCTTTCTCACAAGTCTCTGGTGCTTCTCTGGCCAGGTCCCCACCTGTCTTCCCAGTGCTGTCCTGCACCCACCCCCTCCACCTCTTCCTGTGCTTTGAGAAATCGAAGCTCTGGAGTGGGGGCAACGTCATTAGGGAGCAGGGACATCTCACTCTGCAGTGCCAGGTCTAGACGGATTAAAGAAACACAGTTTAGGGACCACCCTAGTCTGAAACCCTCTACAGAGAAGGGAGAGTCCTCGTGAGACATGTAAACCAGGACAAGCAGAATATGGAAACAGACGGGTAGTTAAACTGCCAAGAAGTTTACAGCCATCTAGTAAATTGCAAAATCCTATCTTCCCTAACCAAGGACACTTAAGAATAAATGGCTTATACTTCTCCTCCCCAACCAGAGGGTAAATAGCTTAAATCACCCTGCTCAGGGAGGCAGATAACAAAAATCCAGTTAGTGCCATTTGTGCCAACCACACTCAAGGACTGATGAAGTCAGGGACATAGGTATCATTCTGGTGCATCAGCATAAAGCTGATGAATATTCTGTTGAGATCTTCCCCTAAGACCTCCCCTAAACTCCCAGTCTTCTCTCCCTGTGGGGAGCAAGTGCAACCCGTTCCCATGCCCCTACTCTTTCCTCAAGGCCTGTTACCTTTGCCTTTTCCTCTTCTAAGCTCCAAGGGCTATATATATATGTGTATATATATGTATGTGTGTGTATATATATATATATATATATATACAGACACACGCGCGCACACACACACACACACACATACACATATACACATATACATTCATTGGCTGATTCGTGTATGTGCCCTGAGGGAGGTTGAACCCGCAACCTTGGCGCATGGGAACACACTCTAACTGAGCTGAGCCAGGGCCCCAAGGGCCTTCTTTTGCTTCTATAACTCGTTTCCTGAGCCTATGCACACCAGTTGGCTCACTTCTACTACCTCTGTAACTTTCTAAATAAACTTTTGTAATTTGAGTTCTTGGTTCTGAAATCTTTCTTCGCCCTCTCAAGAACAGAGGTCCAATTTCACGGCCAACACTCCTGGTACCACTTGGTGCTGTCACGCCCTCTGGCCAGCTCAGTCAGTTTTTATGTGTAAGCAGATATAGAGGGGCCACGTGACAGCACAGCCCCAGATTAAAGTCTCAGCGCATCCTTCAGTGAGTCCTGAGCGTAGGGCAAGGTGTTCTTTGTGGGGTGAGTGTGGCAGACGAACTTCGCCGCGGGAGGGAAAGGAAGGGTCCTGGATGCAGAGGCCAGAGGTCTATCCTGACTGTCGCGTGGAACGTCCGCTCGGGATCCAAGGAGGCGGCTGCGGCTGAACTCTCCGCAGCAGCTGCTCAGAGTGGCACCGGGAACCAGCCTTGGAACCGGCTGCGCAGGCTGGGAACCGCACCCTCCTCCTCCAGAGCCTCGGTACTCGGGGTGCTCGGTGGGGCTGAGCGAAGCTGGCAGGGGCCAGAAAAGAAATGCTTAGAAGGAAGCCGGGATAGTATCCTCCCCTGCAGCTCCACCGACTCGCACTGCCCACTAAGGCGTTAGGCGCTCTTAGGTGGCAAACAGCCAGGAGGTCGGCTTGGAAGGGCTGTCTATGCCACCCAGGCTGTGCCGGGGAGCTGGGACTAGGGGCCTCGCGCCAGTGACTGCGAGCCCTTCTCTCCCAGTGCTGCAGCGTCAGGAGGTCCTCTGGAAACCAGGGGAACCTAGAGGAGAAGCAGCGTGAGGAGGGCGTGGGGCTAGAGCTCTCGGCTCAGGTCACAGAAGGCGCCCTTGCTGAAGCCGAGGGTGTGGACACGTGCCTCCTCCACTAGTATGGAGCGGGAGGGCGGGAAGGCTGGTTGGGATCAAAGGGCCATGGGGATCTCTGACACGGGAAGTCCGCGGCACTCGCCAGTAGCACTGATGTCGCCAGCGTTGTGTCTCCAAATTCCTAAACCCACTTAGTGCACGCCATGTATTGCCCAGCCCGCCTCCCTACCCCAGGCAAGCCTCGGAAGAGCCTTCGCCTCTCTTCATTTCTTTATTAAACGTGGATGTATCTGAGCTTCTAGAGAAAAGAATACAGTTGCGATTCGTGAAAACGTTTGCTGCGCGCTGTCCTGCGGCCGGGGTGTCGCAGGTCTTGGGGGGAACAGCCGAGCTGATGCTTTACCGAGCCAGCCCCCGGCGCAAGCTCCCTTCCTGCCGCAAGGTTTCCTCCCAGAGCCCCGGAGGCTCTGCCTCACTGGAGACCCATTGCTTGCTAAGCTGAACCTCTGCCTACGGGTGTTTGGTTTTTGTGCTTCGTTGTTGTTGTTGTTTTTCACTCAGCACCACAGTTTTTCAAAATCACTGGGAATCTGAGTTACCGCTGTCAACGGAAGACCTTGGGTGGCACCCCGCCGTGGGGCGCGCTCCCAGGGAGCCCAGTGGTCGAGGGGATCCCGCGGAGGCCGGAGAGGCTTCGCAAGCGGTCAGCCTACAGGGACCGGGCGCAGTGCCGCATGCATTCCTTAGCAACAGCGTGGTGCGCACCTGGCCATTCTCGGCGGGACCCCGGCTCCAGGGCCCACGCGCGCCACACCGGCCTCCGCTCCTGCTCCAATGTCAGAGAAGTGACTGGTGGCGGCTGAGGGCGGGCCAGCACCCTGCCGCCACTCCGCTACAACACGGGTCTGGGCTTGGGCCATCGAGCTCGTCCTTTCCTGGGCCCTGGGCTGCCGCTGCGCGTAGAAGGCTCAGGCGGCCGGTGGGTTGGTGATTCCTGCGTTCCGCGCGTGCAGGGAGGTGTGAGGAATGCCAAAGATAGAGATCAACCTCAGGGCATCCTTCACTGAGTCACACAAGTCCAGCAAATGCAAAAAACAGACACGAAGGAACAGATCAGATGCTGGCTCACCCACGGTGGCGGGACGCCCACCCCCAAGAGCCACCACACCCCGTGGCCGGATTTCCTGAGACCTGGAGGGTCAACGCCTGTGATCTTGAATAACCCTCGCAAGCCTTTTTTCATCTTAGAAATTTCCAACTCGGCGGTGCCTAGTCTGGCAGAGGCTCACTTATTCCGTAAAGGGGTGGGGGTGGGGTCAAAACCGCTGCTTCGAGCTACAGAGCAGAGCCCGACCATGGAACTTCGCTTCCTCTTCTTCTTAGCCCTCTCCCTTCCTCCAGTCCCCTCGGTAGAGCCTGGGGTGCCACCCTCTGGCGCACTCAGGCAAGTGAACTGCGGGGACCTGCAGGGCTTTCCCCCAGCAGCGCCTCTCCAGCCCCTTACCCGCTCCACCGCCTCCACTCCCAGGCTGGAAGCAAGCCACCGCTCCGAAACGCCTAACATTGGTGCGACTGTTGAGGGGGCAGCGGAGGGATTGACAACTCCGTGCACCTTGCACCTGGCTGCTGCTGGCAATCCACCACCTGCAATTGACACCAAGGAACTCGGCCAATGCCTCCCAAGTGTTCTGACAACCTTTGGAAGGCAGAATAAGACATCCTGGCAGAAGGGAGGGGAAGATGCAGGCCAGTGATTTTGGAGGTGCTGCTTTCGGTGTATTTTATTTCATTTTTTTCATGGTTTTGATGCCAGTGCATTTTTCATTCTCAGAAAAAAAAAAGCTACCAAAAATGATAGATTGTTTTCTAAAACTCAACAAGAGCCAACCAAGGACTGCTCTTCTTTCCAATGACCACCAGCTACACACTATACTCCATTTTTCAAGTTTCAGTCAGCTGTAAATTTCTTTTACTTACCAAATTACAGTTCACCCCAGGTTTTCATGTTTTACATTTATGGTTTTAAATATATCACTTAACCATCCTCACCTTTGCCTTCATGGAGTCACCATCTCTGGGCTCCTCTAATGCTGTTAAGACCCTAGTTCCTTTGCAGCAGTCCAAAATTCACTTTCTGAGCTCAGACACAGTGGGGAGGTAGTTCGCAAAACGGGGTGCGTAGTGTGGGGGAAGATAGTGAGTTTAGAAGTACCACAACGCCTTTCCTTTCAAATTCACTCTATTATGTCAGTAATTTCTAATGAAAACCATTCTTTATTTTTTTTAATATTTTATTTATTTTTAGAGAGAGGGCAAAGGAGGGAGAAAGAGAGGGAGAGAAACATCAATGTGTGGTTGCCTTTTGCACACACCCCCACTGGGGACCTGGCCTGTAGTGCATTCATGTGCCCTGACAAGGAATCAATCTAGTAACCTTTCCATCCACAAGCCAGTGCTCAATGCACTGAGCCACATCAAATGAAATTTGATGCCACAGCTAATGAAAAACCATTCTCTATGTACTATGGTTAAGCACCATCAGATCAGTGCTGAAAAAACTTGGATCATATTTGCAAGATGCTGTGATGAACATTTGCTGACCAGGATTTCAAAGTTCATAATTAATACTGTTGACAAATGCCTGCCTAATCTGTCAACTCTCACTGTCTTCAACCACAAAGTTCGAAACCAATGAGACATGTAGTCCCTATACCTTCCACATATTCTGATATCATTATTCAAGATACTTTTCCTTTGGGGTTGCACTAGAACACTCAATCAATTTTTGTCATATATTCAACAATGGGGGAAATTCAACTTACCTTGAATGAGTGTTGTGTGGAAGAGTATAGGTTTGGTCTCTCTGGTGTCGAACCCAGAATAGGCTCCAGAGGTAGAAATTATAGGAGGCAGATTCCTACTAAATATTTTTACTACTTTAAGAACAAGATAGACTAAATTTAAAGAGAAGTAATTAGAGAGCTGGTGCAGAAGAGAGTCACCTCACTCGCACAAGTTCAGGGAGCCACCCCTCTGATGGACTCCGAGAGGAATGCTGTATTGATGGGCAAGACTGGATGCTGGCTGCTAAGATTTTTTCTAAACCCAAATTCTGGGGCTGTCTACAACACTTCTCTCTCTCTCTCTCTCTCTCTCTCTCTCTCTCTCTCACACACACACACACACACACACACCACACACAAATGGCAATAGGAACCCCAAAACAATGTGTCTAGATGGTAGAATCAGGCATCGTCCTGTCAGTGCGTTTCATGGTGATCCCATGTGTTTTTCTCCCACTCGGCCTGTGAGGGGATGATAATGATGGTCAACGTTTCACTCACAAGTATGCACTGGGGGTTCCTCGGCCTGCATTAGGGATGGTGCAAGGCACTGGAGGCTTTGTAGTACACATGGTGGGACTTCTTTTACAAATGTGATCGTAATACAAAATAATAACTAGCTAATGTGGCATTGATTATTATTCAGTTTTTACTACCAGGAACTCCTTTAGGACTACCAAAGTACTATGAAAGTTCAGTTTTCTTACCAAATACACACTTCCGTGTCAGTGTGAAATGGTGCATATTTATGGTCCCCCATCCCCATTCTGCCAGTATATGTATGGCTCAATATGCTGGGCAAAGCGTCCCAAGCCCAGGTGAATAGCTTTTGAAAAGCTATCAATGAAGAGGTGTTCTTTCAAAATAAAAGAATATGAACAAGTTATAAATTCCTGCAGAACATTTTTAAAAGGACAGACCCAAAGCAGAGGCAGTATTGCCCTAAAAACTATAAGAACCTAAGAACTACTGGAACTTCCTAGTGAGTAGAATTTGAGAATATCTACTTTAAAGAAAGTGGAAACAAAGTGGAAACAGCCCACACAGAGCAGTATGTGGATATGTTAATATGTGAATTTTGCAAGGGAGATTAATAACATCATTAGGGCTTCTTGCCCCTACCAAGGTGCAGTAGATTCTTTCTTTTCCTCCTCTTTTTGACTCTCCCTGCATTTTCCTTGTTCTGGTTGGGAGAGTAGGATGGCCCAGGATGGATGATAACTGAGCTTTGCAGGCATGTAAGTAAATCCTATCTTCCCAGAGTGCTCAGTGCACAAGGTGACCAGCGCACTTGCAGCAACAGCCCAGTTATTCCTAGGTCTCCACGTACAAGGTTTTCCTTCCTCTTTCTGCATCTCCCAGTGTGTTGGGTAAAATCTCTTACCACAACTTGAAATGTCCCTCAGCTAATGCCTTTCATGCCCAGGCACTGAGATAGGGTCCTTATCCATCCCTTGCATACAACTGCCTATGACTTGCCTTGGTCAATAAAATGCAGAGAAACTTTTTCTCTGCAGTAACATGGTGTAAATTCCAGAGCTTGAGTCTTTGGAAGACTTGCAACAGCCACCTTGCTCTCCTAGAACCCTGAGACCACTTGCTGGGCAGAAGCCAGGTCCAGCCTATGGGAGGCTTAAAGGCCATGAGTCTATAACTAATAATAGTGTAAATATATAAATATTGTTTAATTATTTATTTTTATTGAATTTATTGGAGTGGCATTAGTCAATAAAATTAGACAGGTTTCAGTTGTACAATTACATAGTATATCATCTGTGTATTGTACTGTGTGATCACCAACACAATTCATGTCTTCTTCCATCACCATTTATTTCCCCCTTTGCCCTTCTTCTACCTCCCTCCACTTCCCTTCCCTCTGGTAATCACCTCACTGTTGTGTATGGAGAACAAGGCTCCCTCTTGAAGGCTCCCTCTTGTGGCCTATGGAGAGAGCAGTTGAGTGGACCATGTGAGTCCAATTCAGGAGCATGCCATCTACAAGCAAGAGAGGGAGTTTCCTGGTTCCCCTGAGATTATATTAGCTTTGGTGTGATACGGACCAGCTACTTTCTCAAAATGACAGATCAACCTCCCAAACATTCTTGCACTTGGGTAGGTCCACCTCCCAGCCAATCCCTTCTTTTCCCAGGCTAGATTGACAGGCCTCTTTGGTCCCTCACCCCATAGAGCTATTTTGACTTCTATAGTACCTGTGCTTGTTTTCCCCTGGGCCTACCCCTAATCTGGAACCAGGATGAAAGGGCTTTATCTTCTCCAATTATATTGCTAGCTTTTCCCGCTTGGACCCTATCCATTGATATTGTTAGCTTTCCCTTGTGCTCAGTGTAAGGACCTCTCCCTGCTGCCATCTTGGTTGATGGGGGGGAGTCTTCCCTGTGCTCCCAACAGACTGTGTACTGGTAACACTCTGAAAGCTGTCAGTCTGTTTTCTGTATTATGAGTCTGTTTCTATTTTGTTTGTTAGTTTATTTTGTTTGTTAGATTCCACATATAAATGAAATCATATGGTACATATCTTTCTCTGAGTGGTTTATTTCACTTAGCATAATGCTCTCCAAGTCTATCCATGCTGTTGCAAAAGATCAGATTTCCTTTTTTTCTATGGCCAAGCAGTACTTCATTGTGTAAATGTACCACTACTTTTTTATCCACTCATCTACTGATGGGCAATTGGGTGGCTTCCAAATCTGAGCTGTTGTTGCAATGAACATAGGGGTGCATATATTCTTTTGAATCAGTGTTTCAGTTTTCCTTAGATATATTCCTAGAAGTGGAATTGCTGGGTCTTACAGCAGTTTCATTTTTAATTACCTGAGGGAACTCCATACTGTTTTTCACAGTGGCTGCACCAGTGTTAATTCCTACCAGTAGTGCATAGGGGTTTCCTTTTCTCCATATTCTCTCCAACACTTGTTGTTTGTTGGTTAATTGATGGTAGCCATTCTGACAGGTGTGAGGTATCTTACTGTGGTTTTTAATTTGCATTTCTCTGATGATTAGCAATTTTGAGCAACTTTTCATATGTCTGTGGCCATCTGTATGTGCTCTTTGGGGAAGTGTCTATTCAGGTCCTTTGCTCATTTTTAAAATTGGGTTTTTTGTTTGTTTGATTTTGAGTTGTAGAAGTTCTTTATAAATTTTGGATATTAACTCCTTTCAGATATATCATTGGTGAATATATTCTCCCATATATTTAGTGGGTTGTCTTTTTATTTTGTTGATGGTTTAGTTTGCTGTAAAAAAAACCTTTTTAGTTTGATGTAATCCCATTTGTTTATTTTTTTCTTTTGTTTTCCTTGCCTGAGGAGATACAGCAGGAAAAAGATATTGCTGCAGGAAAGATCTACAATTTTATTGCCTGTTTTCTTCTAGGATTTTTTTCTTTTACAATTTTTATGGTTTTGAGTCTCACATTTAAAACTTTGAGTTTATCTTTATGGTGTAACAAGATGGTTTGATTTCATTATTTTTTTTTGCACATATCTGTCCAATTTTCCCAGTACCATTTACTGAATAGACTTTCTTCACCCCATTGTATTTTCTTGTCTGCTTTGTCAAATATTTTTTTATCTTTTTTTTTAGTATGGGACAGAGTATTTTATTTCATTTTTAAAAATACATTTTATTGACTATGCTATTACAGTTGTCCCATTTCCTCCTATATTCCCCTACACCCTGTACACCTCCTCCCACCAGAATTCTCCCCACTTTGGTTCATGTCCATGGGTCATATATATAAGTTCTTTGGCTTCTACATTTCCTATACTATTGTTAACCTCCCTCTGTTTATCTTCTACCTACCATTTATGCTACTTATTCTCTGTACCTTTCCCCCCTCCCTCCCTGCCCACTCCCCTCCTGATAACCCTCCATGTGATCTCCATTTCTGTGGTTCTGTTCCTGTTCTAGTTGTTTGTTTAGTTTGTTTTTGTTTTAGGTTCGGTTGTTAATAACTGTGAGTTTGTTGTCATTTCACTGTTCATGTTTTTTATCTTCTTTGTCTTAGATAAGTCCCTTTAACATTTCATAAAATAAGGGCTTGGTGATGGTGAACTCCTTTAACTTGACCTTATCTGAGAGGAACTTTATCTGCCCTTCCACTCTAAATGAAAGCTCTGCTGGATAGAGCAATCTTGGATGTAGGTCCTTGACTTTCATGATTTGGAATACTTCTTTCCAGCCCCTTCTTGCCTGCAAGTTCTCTTTTGAGAAATCAGCTGACAGTCTGATGGGAACTCCTTTGTAGGTAACTGCCTCCTTATCTCTTGCTGCTTCTAGGATTCTGTCCTTCATTTTAATCTTGGGTAATGTAACTATGATGTGCCTTGGTGTGTTTCTCCTTGAATACAACTTCTTTGGGACTCTCTGAGCTTTCTGGGCTTCCTGGAAGTCTATTTCCTTTGCCAGATTGAGGAAGTTCTTCCTCATTATTTGTTCAAATAAGTCTTCAATTTCTTGCTCTTTCTCTTCTCCTTCTGGCACCCCTATGATTTGGATGTTGGAATGTTTAAAGATGTCCTGGAGGTTCCTAAGCCTCTCCTCATTTTTTGAATTCTTGTTTCTTCACTCTTTCTGGTTGAATGTTTCTTTCTTCCTTCTGGTCCAAATCATTGATTTGAGTCCCAGTTTCCTTCCCATCACTGTTGGTTCCCTGTACATTTTCCTTTATTTCACTTAGCATAGCCTTCATTTTTTCATCTAATTTGTGACCATGCTCAACCAATTCTGTGAGCATCCTGATTACCAGTGTTTTGAACTGTGCATCTGATAGGTTGGCTATCTCTTCATTGATTAGTTGTATTTTTTCTGGAGCTTTGATCTGTTCTTTCATTTGGGCAATTTTTTTCTCTCTCAAATATTAATTGACCATGAAGGTGTGAGTTTATTTCTGGGCTTTCTATTCTGTTCCATTGATCTGTATGTGTGTTTTTATACAACTACCATGCCATTTTGATTACCTTGTAGTATAGTTTGATAGCAGATAGCATGATTTCTTCATCTTTGTTCTTCTTTTTCAAGATCCCTGTGGCTTTTGGGTCTTTTATGGTTCCATATATATTTCTGGAATATTTCTTCTAATTCTGTAAGTATGCCATTGGTATGTTGACAATAATTGTGTTGAACCTATAGATTGCTTTGGTTAGTATGGACATTTTAATGATGTTAAGTCTTCTTATCCATGAACAGGATATGTGCTTCCACTTATTTGTAGCTTCTTCAATTTTTTGAATTATAAAACAATTTCAGTGTCTTATGATTTTCTGAATACAGGTCTTTTATATCCCTGGTTAAATTTGCTTTTAGGTGGGTTTCTTTTTTGATACAATTATAAATGGGATTGTTTTCTTAGTTTCCCTTTCTGATGGTTCATTATTGGTTTATATAAATGCAACTGATTTCTGGATATTTATTTTGTATCCCGCTACTTTCCTGAATTCATTTATCAGTTTGAGTAGTTTTTTGGTGGAATCTTTAGGGTTTTTATATACAGTATCATGTAATCTGCAAATAATGACAGTTTTGTTTATTCCTTTTCAGTTTGGATGCCTTTTATTTCTCCTTCTTGTCTGATTTCTGTGGCTAAGACTTCCAGTACTGTGTTGAATAAGAGCAGTGAACGTGGACAACCCTGTCTTGTTCCCAATCTCAAGGGAAGCACTTTCAGTTTTTGCCCATTGAATATGATTGGCAAGGGGTCCCAGCCCCATAGATGCCCCCCAGCCCAGGGTTACAGCCTAGGAAGAAAAGTCCTTGTAATTTCTGGCTGTGAAAACCACTAAGGATTGCAGCTGAGTGAGACACAGGACTCCTGGAGTCTCAGGTATTTCCATGCATGGAGTTATTTCCTTAGACACTCACTTGCTCTGAGCTCTAGTTCTGGGTGACAGGTTGAAAGGTGCCAGGGACACATGGAGAGGAAATGGATCTGACTTTAGGGTGAAGGCCAGAGGGGCAGGTTTCCGCCAGACAGAAGTACTGGCAGAGGCCATTGTTCTTTGCTTAGCCTTCCCTCTGCAGGTTCAGGCAGGTACCTACCATAGCTGAGTCTCCATCAACCTGATTAACACTCTTTTCCCTACTCTAGTGATTCCCTGATACCCTCACCACCCAACCAAGCAGCCTCCAGTGGCTTTTTCTTACAAATAGGCTGACTTGGCTTATACTTCAGACATTTCTAAAATCTCTCAAAAGTTCACAAACTCCAAATGAGCAGAGTCTGGTCTCTGCATGCTCTGATCTCTTGTTAAGTGGCCCCTATTCCAGCACTAGGGGTAGCTGATCTTACTTCACAGCTCAGCCTCTCCCAGGAAACTATCAAGTTCAGGACAAGTGGCAAACATCAGCAGACCACTTTGTGACTCATCCCAGGTGGTCCCAGGCAGAACAGAAGCAGAGGCAGAAGCTGACTTTGGCCTGCACCTTTCAAGAGGGTCCAGAACTAACACACTTGGCAGCCAGCTTCAGACCACACCAGAGCACCACCCAAACAGCTTCACAAATGACATGCTCAAAATGTAGACTCAGCAGGCACCAGAACCTTGCTAAAATGAATCCTGCTACATAGGGTCAGCCCCCTACACAACAGCTCCTCCACTGTAGTCACAGCCAGCCATGACTCACAACTAGTCAGCCTTAGGGTGAGTCCCTCCAAACAGAAATCAAGGCTCAAATACAATAGGAGAGCACTCACAACACACACAAGGGTCACACCTGGAGCACCCTGCTTAGGTGACCAGGAGGACTGCACCACTGAATGCTACAGGCCATAAGGCCACTCTACTAAGACTGATAGATGAACAGCTCTACTAATGCATAGAAACAAGCACAGGAAGGCAGCCAAAATGAGGAGAAAAAGAATTATGTCCCCAATGAAAGAACAGGAGGACTCTCCAGAAAAAGAACTAAATAAAATAGAGGAAAGCAATCTACCTGATACAGAGTTCAAAAAACTTGCCCTGGCTGATGTGGCTCAATGGATTGAGTGCCTGCCCATAAGCCAAAGGGTCATCAGTTTGATTCCCAGTAAGGGCACATGCCTGGGTTGCAAGTTAGGTCCCCAGGTGGAGATGCACAACAAACAACCACAAATTGTTTTTCTCCTTCTCTTTCTCCCTTACTTCCCCCCTCTCTAAAAATAAATAAAATCTTAAAACAAAAAAAGAAAACTATGGTGCCCTGGCAGAGAGCTCAGTTGGTTAGAGTGCTGTTTAAATACTCCAACATTGCTGGTTCAATCCCAGGCCAGGGAACATACAAGAATCAACCAATGAATGCATAAATAAGTGGAAAAACAAATCAATGTCTCTCTCCACTCTCTCAAAATCAATAAATTAAAAAAAACCCACAATGGTTTTAAGGATGATCAAAGAACTGCATGAGAACTTCAACAGCATAAAAAGGCATACAAATCACTAAAAAGAACCAGTATGAATTGAAGAATACTTTAGGGGGAATGTATAGTAGATAAGATAAAGCAGAGATTGAAATCAGCAATTGGGAAGACAAGGTAGCAGAAAACATTCAATTAGACAGCAAAAAGAAAAAATAATTTAAAAAATGAGGATAGTTTAAGGAGACTCTCAAACAATATCAAGCATACCAACATTCACATCATAGAGGTTTCAGAAGATGAAGAGACAGAGCAAGGAATTGAAAACCTATTTGAAGTAATAATGATAGAAATCTTCCCTATCCTGGTGAAGGAAACAGACATACAAGCCCAGGTGCAGAGAGACCAGAACAAGATGAACCTAAAGAGGCTCACACCATGACACATCATAATTAAAATGGCAAAGGTTATAGACAAAGAAAGAATCTTAAAAGCAGCAAGAGCAAAGTTGTTACATAGTTTCCTACCAAAGAGCTGATATAATACCATCAGGTGACTTCTCAACAGAAACTTTGCAAGCAAAAAGGGACTGGCACAAAATATTTAAAGTGGTGAAAAGCAAGGAACTACATCCAAGATCACTCTTCCCAGCAAGGCTGTTATTTAGAATCAAAAGACAGATAAAGAAATTTACACAGACCTAAGATGGCAGAGGAGTTGGTGGAGGCTACATTAACCTCCTCCCAGGACCAATATAGAATTATAACTAAATTGTGGAGATATCATCCGGAATAAACAACTAAACAATAGCAGTAGAGAAGACTTGTAACCATGGACAGACAGAAGAAACAGCTTCACCACAATGTGACTGGTATGGAGTAAATATATAATCTTCCAAAACTGAATAAAGAAGAAGCAGGAAACCTGAATAGACCAATAACAATTAGAGAAACTGAAGCAGTAATCAAAAAACTGCCAGCACACAAAAGCTCTGGACCAGATGGCTTCACAGGTGAATTTCACAAAACATTTAGGGAATAACTAACCCCTATCCTCCTCAAACTATTCCAAAAAAATTCAAGAAGAGGGAAGACTACCAAACTCTTTTTATGAGGCCAGTATTACCCTAATCCCCAAACCAAGTAAAGACACAACAAAAAAGGAAAACTACAGGCCAATATCGCTGATGAACATAGATGCTAAAATCCTCAACAAAATATTGGCAAACTGCATCCAGCAATACATTAAAAAGATCATACACCACAATCAAATGGGATTTATACCAGGAATTCCAGGATGGTATAATTTAGCAAATCAATAAATGTAATACACCACATAAACAAAATGAAACACAAAAATTACACAATCATATCAATAGACACTGAAAAAGCATTTGATAAAGTACAGCATCCATTTGTGATAAAGGCACTCAGCAAAGTGGGAATAGAGGGAGCATACCTCAACATAATAAAGGCCACATACAAGAAACCTACAGCCAACATCATACTCAATGGGCAAAAACTAAAAGCTTTTCTTGTAAGATCAGGAACAAGGCTAGGATGTCCGCTTTCACCAGTTTTATTCAACGTAGTATTGGAAGTTTTAGCCACAGTGATCAGACAAGAAAAAGAAATAAAAGGTATACAAATTGGAAAAAAGGAAGTAAAATTACCACTATTTGCAGACGATGTGATAATGTACACAGAAAACTCTATAGGTTCTACCAAAAAAATACTTGACCTAATACATGAATTTAGCAAAATAGTGGGATACAAAGTTAATATTCAGAACATAAAGACATTTTTGTATACTAACAATGAAATATCAGAGACAAACTAGGAAAAAAATCTCATTTACTATAGCAATAATAAAAATAAAGTACCTAGGAATAAACTTGACCAAGGTGGCAAAAGACATAAGAACACTAAATAAACAAATTAAGAAATATAAAAACAAATGGTAGTACATACCATGTTCATGGATTGGAGAATCAAAATCATTAAAATGTGCATACTACCCAAAGCAATCTATAGACTCAATGTAATCTAATCCCTATTAAAATACCAATGACATATTTCCAGAGATATAGGACAACTATTTCAAAAATTTATATGGGACCAAAAATGACCCTGAATAGCTGTAGCAATCTTGAGAAAGAAGAACAAAGTAGGAGGGATCACAATACCTGATATCAAACTATACTACAAGGCCACTGTAATCAAAATATCCTGGTACTGGCATAAGAACAGACACATTGATCAATGGAACAGAATAGAGAGCCCAGAAATAAACCCGTGTCTCTATGGTCTGTTAACATTTGACAAAGTGGGCAGAAACATAAAATGGAGTAAAAATAGCCTCTTCAATAAGTGGTGCTGGGAGACATGGAATACTACATGCAAAAAATGAAACTAGACCACAAACTTACACCATAGACCAGAATCTACTGAAAATGGATAAAAGCCTTATATATAAGCTGTGATACCACAAGTCCTAGAGGAAAGCATATTCAGTAAAATTTCAGATAGCTCAGGCAGCAATATTTTCATTGGTACATCCTTTAGGGAATGTATGGAAAATGTATGAGGAATGTAAGGGAAATAAAGGAAAGAATAAATATATCGGACTGCATCAAATTAAAAAGCTTCTGCATGGCTAAAGAAAACATCAAAACATCAGTAAAATGAAAGAGAACCAACTGTAGGGGAAAACATATTTGCCAATGATACCTCAGGCAAAGTTTTGATCTACAAAATATATAAAGAACTCATACAACTCAACACCAAAAAGATGGACAATGCAATTAAAAAATGGGCAAAGGACCTGAACAGACACTTCTCCAAGCAGGACATACAGAGGGCCCATAGGCATATTAAAGGACATGCAACATCACTAGCCATCAGAGAGATGCAAATTAAGACCACAATGAAATACCACTTCACACCGGTCAGAATGACCATCATTAAAAAAATCAACAAACAACAACTGCTGGTGAGGATGCAGAAAAGGAAACCCTAGTGCATTGTTGGTGGGAATGCAGACTGGTGCAGCCACTGTGGAAAACAGTATGGAATTCCCTTAAAAAACTAAAAATGGAACTGCCTTTTGATCCAGCAATTCCACTGCTGGGAATGCCATAAGAATCCTGAAACACCAATTCAAAAGAACCTATGCACCCCAATGTTCATAGCCGTGTTATTTATAACAGGCAAGTGCTGTAAACAGCCTAAGCACCCATCAGTAAATGAGTGCATCAAAAAACTGTGGTATATTTACACAATGGAATACTATGCAGCAGAAAGAAAGGAGGAACTCCTAATCTTTTTGACAGCATGGATGGAAATTGACAATATTGTGCTAAGTGAAATAATTCAGGTGGCAAAAGACAGATGCCATATGATTTCAGCTATAAGTGGTACCTAATGAACAAAACAAACAAATGAGCAAAATTGAACCAGAGGCATGGAAACAAGGAACAGACTAACAGGGACCAGAGGGGAGTTGGGGTTGGGGATAAGGGAGGAAAGAAGGAGAAGGGTCTAGTTAAAGAACAAGTATAAATGACCCATGGGCATGGACAACAGGGTGGGGATTGACTGTGGGAGTGGGGGTAGGCAGGGCAGGGAAGAATAATGGGGGAAAATTGTGGCAACAGTAATGGAACAACAACAACAAAAATAAATAAGTAAAACTTCCCAGACAGGAAAAAGCTAAAGGAGCTCATCACTACCAAACAAGCATTTCAAGAAATATTAAGGGATTATTTTTAAAAAGAAGAAAAAAAAGAAGTAAGTAAAAAAGAAAAAAAGAAGTAAAAAATATGAATAATAAAATGGCAATAACTACACATCTATCAACAATTACTATAAATGCAAATGAATTCAATGCTCCAATCAAAAGACATACACTGGCTGAAGGGATAACAAAACAAGACCTTTATATATGCTATCTACAAGAGACCCAATTCAGATGGAAAAACATATATGGACTGAAAGTAAAGGAGAAAAAAAAAGATGTTTCATGAAAATGGAGACTAACAAACAAAAAAGCTGGGGTAGCAATAGTTGTACTGGGAAAAGTAGACTTTAAAACAAAGATTATAACAAGAGACCAAGAAGGACCCAGCAATTTTACATGTGGGTTTTTACCTGAAGAAACCCAGAATAATAATTTGAAAAGACAGGTGCACCATATGTTCATTGCAGCATTACATATAATAGTCAAGATACAGAAGCAAATTATGTGTCCATCAATAGATGACTGGTGCATGTATATGATGAATATCAGCCATAAAATGAATGAAATCTTGCCATCTGCAACAACATGGGTGCACATAGAGGGTATTATGCTGAGTGAAATAAATCAGAGAAAGACAAATGCCATACGATTTCACTCCTATGTGGAATATAAAAACAAAATAAGTGAATAAACAAAACAGAAACAGATTTATAGATACAGAGAACTTTTAATGAATATCAGATGGGAGGGCCTTTGGGGGCTGGGTGAAAAAGAGGAAGAGATTTAGAATCACAAATTGGTAGTTACAAAGTAGTCATTGGCATGTGAAATGTAGAATAGGGAATCTACTCAATAATGTTGTAACAACCATGTATGGTGTCAGGTGGGTAGTAGATTTATGTGGTGTTTACTTTATAAGCTATAAAACATCTAATTACCTGAAAGCAATATAATACTGTATTTCAACTGTAATTGAAAAAAATTGAAAGATTTTATTTTCAGAGAGAGGGGAAGAGAGAGAGACACACACACTGATGTGTGAGAGAAACATCAGTTGGTTGTCTTGTCTGCCCCCATCTAGACGCCTGGCCTGCAACCCAGGCAGGTGCCCTGACTGGGGATCCAACTGGCAACCTTTCGATTCACAGATAGGAGCTCAATCCACACCCGCCAGGGCTGAAAATTTTTTTGATTAAAAAAAATTCCAGTTTCCTATTGTGAAAGTTTTTACTCTCTCTTAAAAACAGCAACACCGCCCTGGCTGGCGTAGCTCAGTGGATTGAACGTGGGCTAAGAACCAAAGCATCGCAGGTTCAATTCCCAGTCAGGGCACATGCCTGGGTTGCAGACCACGTCCCCAGTGTGGGCCACGTGAGAGGCAACCACACATTGATGCTTCTCTCTCTCTCTTTCTCCCTCCTTTCCCCTCTCTAAAAATAAACAAATAAAATCTAAAAAAAAAAAAAGAAAGAAAGAAAGAACCCCCCCCCCCCACTTCTTGGAGAGGGAAAGAATGACTTAGATCACTGCACAGGGATAAGAGGACTTGCTTTGATTAGCATGTACCAGATATTTAGAAAGGGATTTGGAAGTTTTAGTGGTCTAGAACAACCCTTGCAATAAGGCAAAATCACCCTAAATTAATACCTCAATAAATGAGCTGTTCTGTTTTTTGAGTCTATGAAGGAAGAATTTTCTTTATAATCTTTATTGAAATATTCCCCCTCTATTAAGGCTGCATTCTCACAGAGTTAAGCTCTCTTTCCCTCCTTCGTCTTTGAACACTGAGGTAAACCAACTTGTCTTGGATGTCCCATACCCACACTTGCTCATGACCATTGACTGTCAGAACCTCAGCTTGATTGGACCCATTGGATCTAATCTGGATAGGAGTCAACTACTGGTATCAGCATTTAGACAGTTGCCATATGTAAGAATAGTGCCCATGACTGGAGATTTTTACCAGTTGTTGACAAGGTGGTCTTGGACTTTTTTGATCCACGTGTTTAACTATTGTTCTGAGAGTGACAGGGGCTACTCTGTCAGAGACAGTGTATAGTTCTTATAAGCACACATCTTACATACCTCCACTGTAAGGGCTGAAGATGAAAATGTTACAGATTTCGGAGGCTACTTTCTAGAGAAGTTTTATCTGCACAAAACTAAAGTTCGTGAAGAATTATAATCAAGTAATTTGAGTATTAAAAAAACTAAGATTGAGTATGTATTGTGTTTTTATTTTCTCCTAAATACTCATAAATCTAGTCTTGGTAAAACCAATATATCACATCCTGTTTGGTGCTCATGCCTTCCAGAAACGACATTCTTTACAGATTGGTTGTCATGGCTGGTATTGATTCACTTAGGTAGGGCACTATGAAATAAAATGCATTTTTTACTGACTATTTGGAATCGTTTTCTCAACAAACCAGTTTTCATAAGTTTCTATCCATAATATGCAGATCATCTATTATGCAAATTTGTATAAACTTCAGAAATCTGACATTATGGTGTCCTAATTTAGAATCAGAGCAAACAATGAAAGAAAATTTCAATGGTTTTAGAAACGTGGGCTAAATAATGACCTATAATTAATTTATGTTGGAATAATATCCCAGTATTATTGCCCTGGCTGATGTGGCTCAGTGGATTGAGCAACAGTTTTGCAAATTAGAGGGTCACCAGTTTGATTCCCGGTCAGGGCCCATGCCTGGGTTGCAGGCCAGGTCCCCTGTTGGAGGCAGGTGAGGGGCAACCAATTGAGGTTTCTATCTCACATCTATGTTTCTTTCCCTCTCTTTCCTCCCTTTCCCCTTCTCTAATAAATAAAATCTTTTAAAAAATAATCCCAGTGTTACTATTGTAGAAGCTGTCTGTCTCTATCCATTATGTCCATATCTAAAATACACGTACGAGGTCTGTCAGGAAAAAGTCCAGCCATTGTTAATATAATGAAAACAGTTTGCACTACATCGATGTAACCTGGTGGCCAAAGAGAGTAGACTGGAATGCGCATGTGTGAACTATGACAACTTCACTGTACTACTCAGTGGGGGTGGTAGACACTGTTGAGTGAGCATGTGTGCTGTGTGGCTGTCAAGTTCAAAATGACTGAGCCAGTAGATCAATGAATCTGCATTGAATTTTTCATTAGGCTTGAACATCCCTCTCTGGAAGCTATTGGGATGATTCAGAAGGCTGCAGCTATGGGCAGCTGGTGATTGGCAGCTTCATTACAACAGTGCACCTGCTCACGCATCATGTCTTGTGCAGGATTTTTTGGCAAAATATCAAATCACACAGGTGACTCAGCCCCCCTACAGCCTAGATTTGATATCCTGTGACTTCTGGCTTTTCCTAAAACTAAAATCACCTTTGAAAGGGAAGAGATTTCAGACTGTTGATGAGATTCAGGAAAATATGACGGGGCAGCTGATGGTGATTGGGAGAACTGTGTGAGGTCCCAGGGTGCCTACTTTGAAGGGGACCAAGGCATCACTGTACTGTGTATAATGTCTCTTGTATCTTCTTCAACAAATGTCTCTATTTTTCATATTACATGACTGGATATCTTTTGGACAGACCTTGTATATGCACATACGCATAGCCCATGGACACAGAGAACAACGGGGTGAATGCTTGGTGGGGGCAGGGGCTGGGTGAAGGCGGGCAGAGGTGAGGAAAATGGGGGACATCTGTAATAATGTCAACAATAAAAGAAAGAGTGAAAATCAGTAATTAATTGCAGGACGAATTCCCAACAAAGCCCATAGCTTGTGTTCCCATGAGTGGGTTCTGTTGTGTCCTGCGTTGCTGTTACAGCCAGTCCATTCCTTCTTCATACATGCTGGTATTTGTATACCTGAGGTCAAAACACATTTGTGTTGAAACCATCAACAAAACAAAAACACAACCTACTGAATGGGAGAGCATATTTGTCAATGACACATCTGATGAGATTTATGTCCAAGATTTATAAAGTTCTTCTACAACTCAATACCAAAAAAACAAACAATCCAATTTAAAAATGGACAGAGGACCTGAATATACACTTTTCCAAAGAAGACATTCAGATGGCCAATAGACACGTGGAAAAGATGCTCAATGTCACTAATTATCAGAGAGATGCAAATTAAAATAACAATGAGATATCTCATCACACCTCACACTGGAATGGCTGTCATCAATAAATCAACAAACAACATGTGTTGGTGAGACTGTGGAGAAAAGGGAACCCTTGTGCACTGTTGATGGGAATGCAGATTGGTACAGCTGCTGTGCAAAGAAGCACAGAGTTTTCTCAAAAAATTAAAAATGGGTCTGCCTTATGACCCAGCAATTGTATCTCTGAAACTACATCCTAAGAAACCCAAAACACTAACTGGAAAGAATATATGCACCCCTATGTTCATTGTAACAGCTATGTAAATAGCAAATATATTTGAATATTACTAGGCTTAAAAATAATATCTAGCATTCATGACAGCATGGATGGCCTTAGGAGGTATTATGCTAAGTGAAATAGGTAAAGACAAATACCATAATGATTTCACTTATATATGAATTATTTTAAAAAACAAAATAAAACAAAACCAACTCATACATGCAGAAAACAATGATGGTTGCTCAAGGGAGGGGCTTGGGGGCTGGATGAAAAAGGAGAAAGGATTAAGCAATACCAACTGGTAGTTACAGAAGTCATAGGGATGTAGAGTACAGCACAGGGAATATAGTCGATAATATTGTAATAACTATGCATGGTGCCAGGGGGCACTTGAATTATCGGGGGGACACTTTGTATAGCATTTGATTGTATAACCACCGTGATGTGCACCTAGAACCAATGCAAAATAATATTGAATGTAAACTGTAATTAAAATTTTAAAACCACACATTTGCTTTAATTCTGTTATTTAGAGTTCTCATCACATTTTTTCCATTGAATGAATTACTCTGCATCTCATAGTGTATTTAAAATTCAGAATTACCTATCAGTTAAGATTAATACAGCTGAAAATAACTAACATTCATAGGTAACATTGTTTCTGACAGGAATCCCTTTCCCTGTTCCCCTGCAGGACTCAGAAATTCCTGCCTTCCCCAACATTTCTGTAGCCTTGGGCAGCACCTCCAGAGAGGTATAGCCTTTTGGGGGAAAGTGATGGTTACAGGCAGGGGCCTAGGCAGGGGCCTGCAGGCACCATTTTTACCCAGGAATAACTATGCTTCCCTCATATTCTCTCTGTTCTTAATATGCAAATAACAAGGTATTGTGATAATGGCAGAAGAGAGGGAGGGTGGCCCTGGACATAGACATCTGTCTTTCTGGAATATGTTACTTTGTTAGTTGGGGAATACCTCTGTTACTCCTCTAGGGCAGAACCTCTTGGCTTTCTACATTTGCAGACACAGGAGACAACAGTGTTTTACCCCTACGGCCTCCACTCCACCCTAGTGTGCAGGTGGGACCCAGTGGGAGGGGTAGTTTTCTGGTAGCAATGGGGCTCTCTTGGACCTGGTGGAGGGGAGAGTACCAGGTGCTGACACCTGGTCCTTTAGGTTTCAGCTTTTGTTGTGTGGGTGCTTTTGTCTGTCACATCAATAGAACTTTAACTTCTCTTCTGCAGGTCTCTCTGGAGGCAAGGGAGACTCCCTGTTTCCCAAGACCACCCTGCATACCCTACCCTATGGGCCACCCTTGGTCACAAGACATGGGCTATGGGCCACAGCCATGTTTTCTACTCTTGTGGCCTCTGGAATGTTACCCTCCCTTCTACTTGCAGCACTTGGTAAGAGTATCTGAAGAGTATGAGTTGACTTGCGATGCATTTCCATCATTTTTTTATTGAGAGTTTTGAGAAAATGTAGTGGTGGCACTGGGGCTTTACAATGCCTGAGCAAGCCTGGGATAGGGCATTGTACCAGTCCTCAAGTCTTCAGCACATACACACAGTCAGCTGTATCATTTCTCCATCCTAAACTGGGCAGCAGATGTCTGTTGTAGAGAAGGAAAGAGGCTTTCCACAGAAATGCAGACGTATCAGTTCCACAGATGTGCACTGTCCCAGACCGTGTGCTGGGCACATCACAGGCTTCATGAGCTTAAGGTGTCCTACAGAAGACAGAGACATCCATTAAATGACAAGGAGCTTGTGATCACCATAATAGAAGCAGCAGTGAAGGGCCTTGACTACAGAAGAAGGAGACATGACTCATACAGGAATACAGGGGCTGTTGTGGAAGAGAAGCAAAAGTTGAGGAGGTGCCCATGGGAGCTTGCTGGATTCACACAGATGGAGCTGGAAGGACATTCGTGGCAGGACAGGCAGTTTGAGCAGGGAGTGTGAAGGCAGCAGGTCCACACAGAGCCACCATGTGTTCAAATGACACAATGTGGGCAATGCAGGTATCCTCGTCAAATGTGACCATGTTGCCATGAAGCCCTCAGGTCATCATCTAAGTAAAGATTATTGTTCCCCCCGGATTTCTGGAGGTTCTGGATGTGTGTGAAAGAATGCCCTGGAAATTGGTTCTGCCAGGGTACTTTGTGTGCCTGCACTCATTGTGCCCCAATGGATCGAAAGTGAAGACAGGATTTAGATCTGCTGAGCGGCTGCCCTGGCCTTCAGCTGGAGTCAGACTCTGTGGGGAATTCTAGGTTGGACAGTAGCCTTGCTGCACCCCTCTCACCACCTCTGACTGTCAGCTTTGCCCCCAACGTACATCACAAAATCTGACTCATGGCTTGTGTTCCTGCTGCCTCAGCCCCTCATTCCAAATCTCGGGGGGGGGGGGGGGGGGGGCTACTCAAAACCTCAGCCCTGTCATCTTGGAAATGGGGGTAATAATATTGTTTGAGGTCATTCCAAGGAAGATGAGATTAAGTACATGAAGAGAGTGCCTTGCAAAATATCCAAGACATGTTGGGCACTTAACCATTCTCATTGTTGAAAAAGCAAATATCTATTTCCACAGATCCCTGACCAGTGTGGCTCAGGTGGTTGAGCACAGTCCCACAAAGTGAAAGGTAACACCAGTTTGAATCCCAGTCAGGGCACCTGCCTGGGTTTGCAGGCTGGTCCTCTGTTGGAGATGTGCAAGAGGCAACCAATCAATGTATTTCTCACACATCAATGTTTCTTATCCTCTCTTTCTCCCTCCCATCCCCTCTCTCTAAAAATAAATAAATAACATCTTTTGAAAAAATGCCTCCACAAAGATCATCAAAAGATGTTCATTGATGTACATGGAATTCAACTAAGGGTATAACAGCGCAGGCTCTGATATTTGCAATCCCTAATTCTGGCCCTACTAGTTAAAGCAGGAAAAGTTGCCAATGGGGATGTGTGAGTTCACATCTGTGTCTGAGGTCTGAAGGCAGTGAGTTTCCTTCACGTGCAGACATGCCAATGCCGCTGTAACTAAGGTGTCCAGCAGACGCCACAGGTATATAATAGAAGACAAAATGTGTTAGGAAATAAAGGTCACATTGAAATAACCCAGAACTCCTTGCCTTACAGAACAATCTGTTTAAAATTTCAAGAGGACCCTGAGCCATGACAAACAGGCTGTGCCAGTTGCATATTTAGAGAGGCTGTCATCTGCAGTATGGTCTGAATGGTTTTGCTGCCCAAACATGCCCCCTCCGCTTTCGTCTCTAATAGTGTCACCCTAATAAACCTCTCACAGCTCTGTGTCTGTCAGTGTCTTCCTCTCCCAGTGTGCACAGTGTGACTTGAAGACGCACAGTTCACAAATAAGCAGGACCTGCAGCATTAGGGGCAGAGCAAGGATCCTCTTTGGGGTAGTATTTGCTTCATGGGGCCTGGGCAGACGTTCTGGGTGGTGAGCACACCCTGTGTCTAGATCTGGTGGCGGCTGTGATCATTCCGTCAACAGACACTCACGGAGCACATGGTCCCTGTGAGACTCAGGAGAGACTGTGATCAGAGAGAGCAGTATCCATCCCCAGGATGTGACCCATTTCTGATGGTGAGGAAAGGATGAGGGGCCAGGAGTGGCTCCAGGAGACCAGTGAGGGGGGTTGTGGTCATGTAGTCTTTGTGCCTTTCACCTAACTTGCCAGCTGTGCCCCAAAAGCTCAAGGCCAGGTGGCTCTGATGGGGTGATGGCAGCAGAAGTTGTCTTGGTGAGTCACATGAGCTCCCATAACCATCCCAATATTTTCTTATGAGGAAGGGGTAGGGCAGGGGTCAATGGTGTGGGGACCCCACCACCACCACCAAGGGGAAGGAATTGTTTGGAAACATCTGGTTCCCTCCAGGCCCCACAATCCAATCCATTCTGCCCCAGCAGTGCCCATAGCCTGAGGTCCACCCTTCTGCTAGGTGGGGGAGGCCACTCCTGGGGTCAAGGTGTGAGTGGCCACACACTGCCCAGGAGTGGCTGGAAACAACAGAGCAACAGTAAACATCAGCTTGAGCCACCTCTATGTGTGCCTGTGCATGTGTGTGCAGCTAAGTCGTGATAAGGGAGCACGATAGTGGGAGAAGCAGCAATGCAGATGGGCTGAATGAAGATGAAGTCCTCTCAGCACAAAGTGCCGAAAAGAATTTGTGCCGCCAGCAAGAGACAGAGACTGCAGGTGGCTGTGTGACAAAGTTCCTCGGGGGAGGCTCTGAGCTGAGCTGGCAAGTCAAACTGATGCTGATGGCCAGGGGCTACAGATGGGTCTTGACAGGAATGGACCCTGACCATGGCCTGGGCATTGGCTTTCTGGTGGTGATGCAAAACTCAGAGGATGGTGACAAACCTGCCCATCAGAAGCAGTTTGGGTGGCTGAGTGTCGTTTCTACAGGCCAAGGACACACGTCATAGCCAACAGCGCTCAACAACGGGCAGGGACATCTTCCTTGGTACTACCTGGGTGGGGAGGAGGCTGGAAAACACTGCTCATCTAATGGAGGAGATAAAGGCATGAGGGCCTTCACAAGTGTGTGCTCACACTCAGTGTGAACATGAGTGAGACTCAAGGAGTATGCTCACTGGGTGGATTTCTGTGTTTCTCCAGTGGATCTGGAGAGATGGGTGGGAAGGACGCTGGTGTTCTTTCTTCTCCCACATCACCTACATTGTTTTCTCCTTGATGCAGTGGCCACAGGACCATGGCTGCAACTACAAGGGCTGTGAACAGGGATGATTCCTAAGTGAGAGACTAGGACTGTGCTTTTAACCTTATGTCATAATCCCTAAGGGCCTGATTGAATGAACAGGAAGGGCCTTCACCCCCTCTGGCAGAACGGGGATTAACAGCAAACGCAGCTATGTTGCCTGGTGACAAAGATGTCCCTGTAGCTCTGCACCTGTGTCACCTTACCCTGTGTGAACCAGAGTGGACAGAGGGAGCACACTGGCTAGACCAGCACTTCTGCCCACAGTCCAGTCCAGCACCGTGGTGACCCCAGCATCCCTTCCAAAGGCAGGAACCTGGGTGTACATGCAGACAACCAAGAATAATGGCTGAGGGTAAGGGAATGAAAACACGGGCTGTGTTTTGTCATGAGGGAAATCCAACATTACATCAACACCTTGAGAGAGGCTCAGAGCAAGAGATGATGTTGTCCTTGGCTCCATCATACCAGAGCTGCCTGAAAGGCTGGGGCCATATATTGCTGAGACCTCTCCTGCTTTGGGAACCTGTCAAGATCAAATGGCAGCCTGCAAACCTGAGGGGCCTCGCCCTGTGAAATATTTTCATATGATAAGATGACGGACTGGCTAGTGAATGACTGAGACTCTAGTCATATGCCAGTGTCTTTTTACTTTCATGATACATTTTTGCTATGGAATCTGTATTCAAAGACTTCAGGAGTGTCATTGCCCATGTCTACAGTGTGGGTCTATGTGAGCCTGGCCAGGAGCCCTGCACCTGAGTGCCCAGGTGAGGCTGAGGGTGTTCTGTGCCTGTGTGTCTCTGTGCTTGTGGTGTCTGTATGTTTCCCTGTGAGTCTGTGCACCCCGGCAACAGGCAGCTGCAAAGGCAATCTCCCTAACAGTGACTCTTAGGGGTGAGGGAAAAGGAAACAATATGTGCTTCTTCCCTGCCCCCCAGGCTGAGCCCCTTCTGCCCTTGCTCCTCCCATTCACTGGTGTCCCCCTGGGGTCTCATTTTAGGTCCCAGGAACAGATGAAGTAAAGAGTCAGTTCGTAGAATTTCAAGCCCAGGGTTGGTGGTTGGGGAAGACTGATGGCAGAAAGGAGTTATAGAGTGTGGAGGGGGTCTGTTTGGGGAGCACTCTGGGACCTCAGAGAGGGGCTGGAGGATCCTAGATCTCTGGGAAGGAATGAGTGGGTGGATGCATGTGGCAGAAAGTAGAGAGGTAAGACATATAGGCCCCTTGGTCCCTCCTAAGAATGAGGGACTGGGCACCTCTGGAGAAGGATGGCCGAGTCCTGTGGAACTCCTGGTCCCTGAAAGGCAGGTCACTCACTTGCCTATGTGGGGCCTAGGCTGGGACCTAGCAACAGCAGATGCCTGGGGCTGCTCAGAGCATCGCTCCCAGACCTCTGGGTCCTGGTCATCTACCAGATGTGCAGGGCCACTGGGAACACCAGGGCCAGGAGGGAGAATCAGGCCGTGCACTCTCCCCTGTGAGGACTGGGAAGAACTATGGAGGGACCACATTTAGGAGAGGTTCATGCACAGAATGAATGCACAACACAGGATCAGCATTGACGTCAGCACTTTATTACCTTCAGCCCCATTCTGAGCGCTCGTCTGGTCAATCCAAAGGAACAAGAGACCTGGAGGCAGGGTAGTGACTGATGTTAATTTAAAAGAACAGAAATGCTGGAGTGCTGGCCACCCTGTCCCCTTCCTAATCAACTCTCTCAACATCCCCATCCTTACCCCCACCACAGTGCGGGACCCAGGGCAGCTGGGGATTTACCCAGGGTCACACTCAGAAGTGGGTTCTGAGTTTACTGCCAATTACATCTGACCAAACTCCATGTTCCAAAGTTTATTCCTTTTAATATTGCTGGTGAGAGTTTTGGGCAGCTCGGGTACAAACTCCACCTAGTTGAGGAGAAAGCATATAGGTCTGGTCCTCCTCTGACCCCCTGAAGTTGGCTGTAGCCCTGTGACATGCTGTGACCAAAGGTGTGGTGGGAGTGAAGGGTGTCACCTCTAACAGAAGAGTCTGAAAGCATTGAGACTGCCCCACCCTCTGCACATCTCTGATAGCACCTGGCAGGTACCTACATGGAAGCTGCTCCTTTGTCCTGGTCTCAGGAAAACCAGGGTGGACATTTGGCAAGGGCAGGGAAGATACCTTCCTTAGTATAAGCCACGGAGGCTCTGGGGCTGTTTGTTACCCACAATAATATCTAGTCTGTCCTAGCCGGTAAGCATCCTCTGTTCTATTCTCTAGAGGCAGCAGAGCCTAACAGAAGCAAGAATCTGTTGTTGTCAGGTACTCACAGTTTTGAGTTCCAGCTCTGCCTTTTATTAACTCTATTCTCAGGCAATTTATGTTGAGTTTCTGAGCCTCAGGTTCCTCTCTATAAAACAGATGGTTAAACTGCCTCAGGTTGTAGAGAAAATTACATGAAATAATTCATGTTAAAGCATTGAATCAAGGGCCTGGCACATGTAGTAAATATCCAATAACTGTTAGCTGTATAGCTTTATACTATGTAATGACTGTAAACATTCAGACAATGGTAGGAAATGTTACCTTGTTGGCACATATATCCTTTCAAACTTCCTTTATAATCAAATAGGATAATATTATGTATTAATATTCTTTCATAGCTTGCTTTTTTTCTCTTAATAATACATGGTAATATTTTTATGTTAAAAATAAGAAATCTAGGCCCTGGTCAGGTGGTCCAATTGGTTGGAATGTCATCTCATATACCAAAAAGTTGCAGGTTCGATTCCCAATCAGGGCACAAACACCTGAGTTCAATCTCCAGTTGGGATGCATACAGTAAGCAACCAATCAATGTTTCTCTTTCACATCAATGTCTCTCTCTCTCTCTCTCTCTTTCAGTCTCTTTCTCTGTTCTTTCTTCTTTCTCTATCTAAAATCAATAAACATATCCTTGGATGACGATTAAAAATAATAATAAAATAAAATAAATTTTAAATCTACATCATCGACTTCCCATCAAGATGGAGGGATAGGTAAATATGGCTTGCTTCCTTACACAACCACAGCAAAAATTACAACTAAATTACAAAACAATTACCACCCAGAATCATCAGGAAATTGAGCTGTATGGAAGAACAACAACCAAGGAATTAAAGAAGTCACATTCATCTAGAAGGGTAGGAGGGGTGGAGGGGCAGAGACACAGAGACACAGAGATGCAGAATGGATAGTCCCACACCCACATGTGGTGGATAAAAATCAGGAGGGATACCTAAGGGATGAGGGACCCCAGCCCCACATCACACCACCCAGCACTACAGGGCTCCAGAGCCAAGAAGATAAGGCCCCACAACTTCTGGCTGTAAAAACCAGTGGAAATTAGGGCAGCAGAAGAAACTGTAGGATTTGACAGACCTAGGCAGGCCAAGGAGGAATGGAAAATCACCGGGCGGGAAACTGTACTGTGGGAAACTGCCTACTGACCCTACCCAGGACAAACAGATGCTTGGCTAAGATTTGGATCTGGGGTTGGCCTATCTGGCATAACAGGATGCAGCTTTAATCCAAGGCTTGACAAGAACAATGGTCAGCAGAAATGGCACTCAGCAACCAACTCTAGCCAATTGGACTCTGACACCCCAACCAGTTACCCTTTGTGTGGTTTTGTGCTTAAAAACCCTGCCCTAAGAACAACCAAGTGAGTCTTAACCTCCCTTGGTTGGCTCCACTTCCCCTCTTATTCCCTGCTAATAAACCCTGCTCCTTGGCTCCCTACGTCCATCTGGTTTCTTGAGCGACTCTGACCTAATAGGATTCTCAGGTATCTCCTCTTAAAGGGCTTGCAACAGACTTAGGACTTATGCAGATACACTCCCTCCGGGCTCTAGCATTGGGTCAACAGCTTGAAGGGCACTACTGGCACATAGGGAAAAACTGAAGTGTCTGGCATCAGAGTGAGTGCTGGGGGACAACTTCCTTCCAGAAAAAACTCCAGAGGCCAGGCAGCAGCCATTACCCCTTTCCTGAGACCTCCCCCACACACAGCCACAGAGTGTGGTACCATATCTGAGACTCCATCAACCTGATTCACACAGGTTGGTCCACCCAGGCAATTACCTAAGATTCCACCCCATCCAACTTAAGGGTGTGCTTTTCTACAATAGACCATGCTACTAACACAGGAAGTCAAAACAGCTCTACATAAAAACAAACACATGTAGGCTGCCAAAATCAGGAGACAAAGAAATATAGCCTAAATGAAAGAACAGAACAAAACTGCAGAAAAAGAGATAAACAAATGGAGATAAGCAATCTGTCAGATGCAGAGTTCAAAACACTGGTTATTAGGATGCTCAAGAAACTTATTGGGTACTTCAACAGCATAAAAAAAAAAAAAGACCCAGGCAGAAATAAAGTTTACACTAAGTGAAATAAATAAAAATTTATAGGGAATCAACAGTGGAGTGGATGAAGCCAAAAATCAAATCAATGATTTGGAACATAAGGAAGAAAAACATTCAATCAGAACAGCAAGAAGAAGAAGAATCCAAGTAAACAAGGTTGGTGTAAGGAGCCTCTGGGACAACTTCAAACATACCAACATCTGAATCATGGGGGTGCCGGAAGGAGAAGAGAAAGAGGAAAATATTAAAAACTTATTTGATAAAATAGCAAAAGAAAACTTCCCTAATTTGGTGAAGGAAATTGACATATGAGTCCAGGAAGCACAGAGAGTCCCTAACAAAATGGATGCAAAGAGGCCCACTCCAAGGCATACCATAATTAAAATGCCAAAGGTTAAAGATAGAGAGAGAATCTTAAAAGCAGAAAGAGAAAAGCAGAGACTTACTTACAAAGGAGTTCCCATAAGACTATCATCTGATTTCTCAAAAGAAACTGCAGGTTAGAAGGGATTGGCAAATATTCAAAGTGATGAAAAGCAAGGACCTACAACTTAGATTACTGCATCCAACAAAGCTATCATTTAGAATCAAAGGGCAGATAAAGTGCTTTCCAGACAAGCTAAGCTAAAAGTTAGTTCATCATTACCAAACCATTACTATATGAAATATTAAAGGAACTTATTTAAGAAAAAGAGGATCAAAACTATGAACATTAAAATGGCAATAAACTCATAACTATCAACAGCTGAACCTAAAAAACAAACTAAGCAAACAAGCAGAATAGAAACAGAATCATAAATTTGGAGATCATTTGGATGGTTACCAGTTGGGAGGGAGAAGTCAGAAAATGGGAGAAAAGGTGCAAGGATTAAGAACTACAAATAGGTGCAAGATGGCGTCGGAGTAGGAAGGAGCAGATTTGGCTTTCCTCTGCTCAGGGGAGAGAGTCCTGACTGATCTTTGGAGTGGAAAGGCAAGCAACCAACATATTTCAGCATTTTTGAGAACGGAGGACCAAGGATTGTGGCAGAACCGAAAGAACAGGGAACAGATCCTAGGAGGAGTGCTGCATGAAGAAGAACCAGCCTCAACACAACCTGCCCTCACCAGCACAACAAAATACAAAATACAGAAGGTGGTGGACAGAGTGACCCACATTTAACCAGCTGGCGGGAAGGAACCACCAAAGAAAGACTCAACAACAATCAAAACCCAAAGGCAAACACAAAGCCAACTTAAACAACAGCCCAAGACCAGTGAGCTTGGGGGGTCAAGGAAACAGCACCACTGAAACTCACTGCTACTCTACTAAAGAAGTTCACATCATAAACCGAGGGAGCCAGAACAGATCAATATAAGAAGCTGAGGTGAACAAGAAGAGTCTCACAAACAATGGGAAGACAAAGAAATACTCCCCAAATGAAAGGAAAGGAGGAAGCCTCAAAAAGAATGCTAAATGAAACAGAGGCAATTCAACTGTCAGATATTGAATTCAAAGCAGTGATTGTCAGGAAGCTCAATGAGCTCACAATGAGCTACGAGAAACTACAGGGAAGCTACAATGAACTCAATGAAAACTACATCAGCATAAAAAAGGAAATAGAAACTCTCAACAAGGGCCAAGAGGAAATGAAGAATACAATCTCTGAAATGAAGAACACAGTAGAAGGAATGAAAAGCAGGATCGATGAAGCAGAAGATCGGATCAGCGAGCTAGAGGACAAAATAGAAGAAAACACCCAGAAAGAGCAAGAAAGGGAAAAGAGGCTCAGAAAGAATGAAGAGGGATTAAGAGAAATGCAAGACAATATGAAACGTAATAATATCCGTATAATAGGGATACCAGAAGGAGAAGAAGAAGAACAAGGGATAGAAAACCTAGTTGAACAAGTGATGATGGAAAACTTCCCTAATTTGATGAGACAAAAAGTCACACAAATACAGGAAACACAGAGAGTCCCAATCAAGAGGAACCCAAGGAGGCCCACCTCAAGACACATCATAATTAAAATGGCAAAATTTCAAGACAAAGAGAGAATCTTAAAGGCAGCAAGGGAGAAGAAGGAAGTAACATACAAGGGGGCCCCAATAAGGCTAACAGCTGACTTCTCAATGGAAACACTCCAAGCCAGAAGAGAATGGCAAGAAATAATCCAAGTAATGAGAACCAGAGGCCTGCAACCACGACTACTTTACCCAGCAAGGCTCTCAATTAAGATAGAAAGCCAAATAAGAAGCTTCTCAGACAAAAGAAGTCTAAAAGAATACACCTCCACTAAACCAGCTCTGCAAGAGATGCTGAAGGGACTGCTTTAAGGAAAGAAAGGAAAAGAGAGAGTGAGAGAGGATCACACGTACATAAAAGGCAATGAATAAGTACCTATCAATAATAACTTTAAACGTAAATGGACTAAACACTCCAATCAAAAGACATAGAATAGCTGATTGGATAAGAAAACATGACCCACACATATGCTGTCTACAAGAGACCCACCTCAGGATAAAAGATCTGCACAGGTTGAAAGTGAAGGGCTGGAAACAAATTTTCCAAGCAAATGGACAGGAGAAAGAAGCCAGGGTAGCAATACTCATATCTGACAAAATAGACTTCCAAAGAAGATCCATAAAGAGAGACCCAGAAGGTCATTTCATAATACTCAAGGGAAGAATTCACCAAGAAGACATAAACATAGTAAATATATATGCACCCAACATAGGAGCACCTAAATACATAAAGAAAATCTTAGAGGACTTCAAGAAAGATATGGACAGCAACACAATTATTGTGGGGGATTTTAACACCCCTCTATCAAAATGGACAGATCTTCCAAACAAAACATCAACAAAGATATTGTGGCATTGAACAATACCCTAGACGAACTGGGCTTTACTGATATTTACAGAACCCTCCATCCCAAAGAAGCTAAATACACATTTTTTTCAAATGTACATGGAACATTTTCAAAGATTGACCACATGATAGGACACAAAACAAGCCTCAACAATTTCAAAAAAATTGAAATCATACCAAGCAATTTCTCGGATCACAAGGGACTGAAACTAGAAACCAACCCCAAGGAAAAAAACCCAAAACACTCAAATTCATGGAGATTAAACAGCATGCTATTAAACAATGAATGGGTCAAGAATGATATTAAGGAAGAAATCAAACGGTTTTTGGAAACAAATGAAAACGAACTCACAACAACCCAAAACTTATGGGACACAGCCAAGGCAGTCCTGAGAGGGAAGATCATAGCGATACAGGCCCACCTAAAAAAGTTAGAAACATTTCAAACAAACAACCTAACCCTACGTCTACAAGAACTCGAGGAACAACAACAAAGACAGCCCAGAGCAAGCAGAAGGAAGGAAATAACCAAGATCAGAGCAGAATTAAATGACATAGAGACTAAAAGCACAATTCTAAAGATCAATGAATCTAAGAGTTGGTTCTTTGAAAAGATAAACAAAATCGACAAGACTTTAAGCAGACTCATCAAGAAAAAAAGAGAGAAAACCCAAATAAATACAATCAGAAATGAAAGAGGAGAGATTACAACAGATACCACAGAAATACAAAGGATTGTAACAAATTACTACAAAGAGCTGTATGCCAAGAAATTTGAAAACCTAGATGAAATGGACAAATTTCTAGAAAAACATAACCTTCCAAAACTCAATAAAATGGAAGCAGAAAGCCTGAACAAACCAATAACAGCAAAAGAAATTGAAGCAGTAATCCAAAAACTCCCAACACACAAAAGCCCTGGACCAGATGGTTTCACAGGAGAATTCTACAAAGCATTTAAGGAAGAACTAACACCTATCCTTCACAGACTATTTCAAAAAATCCAAAAAGATGGAAGACTCCCAAACTCTTTTTATGAGGCCAACATCATCTTAATTCCAAAACCAGATAAAGACACAACAAAGAAAGAAAACTACAGGCCAATATCGCTGATGAACATTGACGCTAAAATCCTCAACAAGATACTGGCAAACCGCATCCAACAGTACATTAAGAAGATCATACACCATGACCAAGTGGGATTCATTCCAGGTATGCAAGGATGGTACAATATACGCAAATCAGTAAATGTAATACATCACATAAACAAAAGCAAAGACAAAAACCACATGATCATATCAATAGATGCAGAAAAAGCATTTGATAAGGTACAGCACCCATTTATGATAAAAACACTCAGTAAAGTGGGAATAGAGGGAGCATTCCTCAACATAATAAAGACCATATATGAGAAACCTACAGCCAACATTATACTCAATGGGCAAAAATTAAAATCTTTTCCACTAAGAACAGGAACAAGACAAGGATGTCCACTTTCACCACTTCTATTCAATATAGTACTGGAAGTTCTAGCCACAGCAATCAGACAAGAAAAAGAAATAAAAGGAATCCAAATCGGAAAGGAGGAAACAAAACTGCCACTGTTTGCAGATGACATGATAGTGTACATAGAAAATCCTATAGACTCCACCAAAAAACTGCTTGACCTAATAAATGAATTTGGTAAAACAGCGGGGTACAAAGTCAATATCCAGAAATCAAAGGCATTTCTGTACACCAACAATGAAACAGCAGAAGCAGAAATCAAGAAAAAAATCCCATTTGAAATAGCAAAAAGGAAAATAAAATACCTAGGAATAAACCTAACCAAAGAGGTAAAAGACCTGTATTCAGAAAACTACATAACACTGAGGAGAGAAATCAAGGAAGACACAAACAAATGGAAACATATACCGTGTTCATGGATTGGAAGAGTTAATATCATTAAAATGTCCATACTACCAAAAGCAATTTACACATTCAATGCAATACCTATTAAAGTACCAATGGCATATTTCACAGACATAGAACAAACACTTCAACAATTTATATGGAACCATAAACGACCCCAAATAGCTGCTGCAATTTTGAGAAAGAAGAGTAAAGTAGGAGGAATCACAATACCTGACACTAAACTATACTACAAGGCCACTGTAATCAAAACAGCCTGGTACTGGCATAAAAACAGGCACATAGACCAATGGAACAGAACAGAGAGCCCAGAAATAAACCCAAGCCTCTACGGTCAATTAATATTTGACAAAGGAAGCAGCAACATAAAATGGAATAAAAATAGCCTCTTCAACAAATGGTGTTGGGAGAACTGGACAGCTACGTGCAAAAAAATGAAACTCGAGCACCAACTTACACCTTATACAAAAATAGATTCAAGGTGGATAAAAGACTTAAATATAAAGCGTGACACCATTAAAGTCCTAGAAGAGAACGTAGGTAGGAAAATCTCAGATATTTCACGCAGAAACTTTTTTACTGACTTGTCTCCTAGAGCAAGGGACATAAAGGAAAGAATAAACAAATGGGACCTCATCAAAATTAAAAGCTTTTGCACAGCTAAGGAAAACAGTATCAAAATAAAAAGAGAACCAACTGTATGGGAAAACATATTTGCTAATGATACCTCAGACAAGGGTTTAATCTCCAAAATATATAAAGAACTTACACGACTCCACTCTAAGAAGACAAGTAACCCAATTAAAAAATGGGCAAAGGACTTGAACAGACACTTCTCCAAGGAGGACATACAGAAAATCCAAAGACACATGAAGCGATGCTCAATATCGCTAGCCATCAGAGAGATGCAGATTAAAACCACAATGAGATACCACTTCACACCAGTCAGAATGGCCATCATAAACAAAGCAACAAACAACAAGTGTTGGAGAGGATGTGGAGAAAGGGGGTCCCTAGTGCACTGTTGGTGGGACTGCAGACTGGTACAACCATTATGGAAAGCAGTTTGGAACTTCCTCAGAAAACTAAAAATGGATCTGCCTTTTGACCCAGCAATTCCATTGCTGGGACTCTATCCTAAGAACACTAAAACACCAATACAAAAGAACCTTTGCACCCCGATGTTCATAGCAGCACAATTTACAATAGCTAGGTGCTGGAAGCAACCTAGATGCCCATCAGTAAATGAATGGATCAAAAAACTATGGTACATTTACACAATGGAATTCTATGCAGCAGAAAGAAAGAAGGAGCTCATACCCTTTGCAACAGCATGGATGGAGCTGGAAAGCATTATGCTAAGTGAAGCAAGCCAGGCAGTGAAAGACAAATACCACATGATATCACCTTTAACAGGAATCTAAACAACAAAACAAAACAAAAAACTAGCAAAATATAACCAAAGACACTGAAATAGGGGATAGCCTGACAGTGGCCAGAGGGGAGAGAAGAGGGAATTTCAGGGGGGAATGGGTAGGGATTACAGGAACAAATTTGGAGGACACATGGACAAAAACTAGGGGTGGGGGGGTAATGGGGGGAAGGGGGGAGGGTTGGGTGGAGGGGCTGGAACGGGAGTAGGGGGGAGAAAACTGTACTTGAACAATGATTGAAATAAAAAAAAAAGAACTACAAATAAGTAGTTACGGAATAGGCAGGGACGTGTTAAGAACAGTATAGGAAATGAAGTAGCCAAAGAACTTACATGCATGACCCATGGACATGAACTAAAGTAGGGATTGCTGGAGTGGAGGGGGTACTGGGTGGAGGGGTACTATGGGGAGGGGGGAAATCAAGACAGCTGAAATAGCATAATCAATAAAATATATTTTTAAATAAACAAATTTTAAAAATCTACATCACTTTAAATTACATGATAATATTACATTTCACAAATAATTTAATAATTTCTGTATTGTTAGACATTTTTGTTGTTTACACACATTTAAATAAAATGCAGTAGAATAAAAATCATCAGAATGGACTGCAAGTTGTAAGGATAAATATAATTTTGTTATCATTCATTTGCAGTGTGTAAATAAGTATTGAGTTGCGGTATCAAATTCTTTTTAGTATGAATCATGTTAAAAAACAGTTTGGAAGCTGCTGATTTGGATTTTTTTTCTAATTTTAAAAGATTTTAAATAACCTTATTGGATAGCTTTGGACACTTGTCTTTTTGTTTGTTTGTTTGTTTTTGTTTTGGGGGGTTTTTTTGCCCTCACGTTAACATGCCAGCAATGGATTCCTTTTGGGATTTCCAACCCAGGGTAGAGCCTCTGTCTCATTCAGTTGGCTGTACTGCACCCCTAAATGGAATTGCTTCTCCTGAAGAGAAAAGTGCTAGTTCTATTTGCTGTTTAAGCATCACCCAGCTACCCTAACAGACTTGGAGCAGCAGAGCTCAGGAAAGGCATAGATCATCCACCCTCACATGCCTTCCTTGGGTACTTGTATGGGGTTGTCACTGACTTCACATACTGCTGCAGCTCCTTGGTGAGCTGATCCGGGTCATGGGACACAAACTGTGGGGTCAGGACAATAAAAGTCTTCACCACCTGCAATGCAGAACCAGAGTGGAGGCTCAGGGTGAATGCCAACCAACTGTATGGCTTAAAAAGTAAATGTTTACATAATGAATGGAAAAACAAGTAGACACTTGAGCCTTTAGGGAAGGACAGGACCTGGTTCAAATCCAAATATTTACAATTTTCACTCTGCTATGGGAAATTGTTTAACTTCAAATTCCTTCCCTGTGGCATGCAGACAGTACAGGTTCATCCCTCAATGGGCTTATATATAGATTCCACAAGATACTGAATATATAATATGCAGCTGGTTTAAGTTTATTATTATCCCTATCATCATTATCATCATTTTAACTACTAATGTATGTACACTTCTCTGCCTTGAACCCTGTGGGCATTTAATAATTGTTGGTAAATTATTTTTTAAATATTTTATTGATTATGCTATTACGGTTGTCCCATTTTCCCCCCTTCACTCCCCTCCAACCTGCACACCCTCTCCCACACACATCCCCCGCTTTAGTTCATGTCCATGAGTCATACATATAAGTTCCTTGGCTTCTACATTTCCTATACTATTCTTACCCTCCCCCTTTCTATTTTCTACCTACCATCTATGCTACTTATTCTCTGTACCTTTTCCCCCTCTCTCCTCCTCCCACTCCCCTGTTGCTAACCCTCCATGGGATCTCCATTTCTGTGGTTCTGTTCCTGTTCTAGTTGTTTGCTTAGTTTGCTTTTGTTTTTGTTTTGGGTGTGGTTGTTAATAGTTGTGTTTGCTGTCATTTTATTGTTCATGTTTTTTATCTTTTTTGTCTTAGGTAAGTCCCTTTAACATTTCATAAAATAAGGGCTTGGTGATGGTGAACTCCTTTAACTGGACCTTATCTGGGAAGCACTTTATCTGCCCTTCCATTCTAAATGGAAGCTTTGCTGGATAGAGCAATCTTGGATGTAGGGCCTTATCCTTCATGACTTGGAATACTTCTTTCGAACCCCTTCTTGCCTGTAAGGTCTCTTTCTAGAAATCAGCTGACACTCTGATGGGAACTCCTTTGAAGGTAACTCTCTCTTTTTGACTTGCTGCTTCTAGGATTCTCTCCTAGAATCCTAGGAGATTCATTTTAATCTTGGCTAATGTAATTATGATGTGCCTTGGTGTGTTCTTCCGTGGGTCCAACTTCTTTGGGACTCTCTGAGCTTCCTGGACTTCCTGGAAGTCTATTTCCTTTGCCAGAATGGGGAAATTCTCCTTTATTATTTGTTCAAATAAGTTTTCCACTTCTTTCTCTTCCTCTTCTCCTTCTGGTACCCCTATAATTCAGATGTTGTAATGTTTAAAGATGTCTTGGAGGTTCCTAAGCCTCTCCTCATTTTTTGAATTCTTGTTTCTTCATTTTTTTCTGGTTGGATGTTTCTTTCTTCCTTCTGGTCCACACTGTTGATTTGAGTCCCAGTTTCCTTCCCATCACTGTTGGTTCCCTGTACATTTTCCTTTATTTCACTTAGCATAGCCTTCATTGATTCATCTAATTTGCAACCAAATTCAACCAATTTTGTGAGCATCCTGATTACCAGTGTTTTGAACTGTGCATCTGGTAGGTTGGCTATCTCTTCATAACTTAGTTGTATTTTTACTGGAGTTTTGATCTGTTCTTTCCTTTGGGCCATTTTTTTTTGTCTTGACATGCCTGTGAGGTAGTAATGGGTGGAGCCTTAGGTGTTCACCAGGGTGGGGCAACCCAGTTGCTGGGTTGTGATGCTGTGTGTGGGGCAGTGGTCCAGGAGGGAACAATGGTGCTTGCTCAGCTCTCTGTCAGATTTCAGGCACTTTTCCCTCTTCCCACAGGCATATTGGGCCCTTTTGGTGCTGATTTCTGAGTGGGTGGGTTTGTGTACATTCTAGGACCCTGTGGGTCTCTTCAACACACTCCCCTGTGAGGCTGGAAGTCTCTTCCAGCACCTCAATCCTCACAGGTGTTTTCAATCAGTGATTTTAGGTTTCATTTCCCTGTATTGGGACCCTGGGTTGCACAGTCTGTCTCACCCCCTAGTTTTGCCCAGTTTATCTGTGTGCAAATGTGGGATTGCCTGGTCTACCAGCTGCCTTGCACACTGGGCCTGCCCACTCCACAATCTGCAGCCTCGCTGGACCCACCAGCCGCTGCCTCATGAGTCCAGGGTCGACCAGCCATTGCTTTGCCATGAGCCCTCTCTGCCCTGGCTGTGCCCTTCCTACCAGTCTGGATGAGTGTGTCTTCTTTAACTCTTTGGTTGTCGGACTTCCATACAGTTCAATTTTCTGTTATTTCTGGTTGTTTTTTTGTTTTTAGATTGTTGTTGTCCTTATTTTGGTTGTGTGAGGAAGCAAAGTATATCTACCTATGCCTCCATCTTGGCCAGAAATCTCAGTAAATTATTGTTTTTATATTGTCATTTATGTCCCCATTTAATTGCACAGGGGCTTGTACATAGTAGGTGATCAATAAATACTTGTTCAATCAATGAATGCACTGGAAACAGAGTTCTCAGATTTCCATCCTGGCTCTACCATGGTGTAATCTGAGCAAGTTATTTAACTTCTTTATGCCCATCTCTGTATCTATTAAAAGAGTTTTGAACTCACTAGGTTGTTGTGAGGTTAAATGAGCTGGCACATAGTAAAGGCCCACCGAATATTAGCTGTTATCAAAACCAACATTCTTAGCTGGGATTATATGGTCACAGATGATGCCACCAGTGCCTCTTGCTGCCCATACTGTGTAAGTGCAAAGCACATACCAACTACCCTTTGTGAAGTTTCCAGACAGCCTTCCAGTGCCCATGCACAGATGCGATGACCTCCCTGTCCTCACCTCTCTTCAAATTGTGTCCCAGCTACCAACCACAGCTGGCTTGGCCACCGCTGGATGTTTAGCCAGGGTGCTTTCCACCTCTGCTGGCCCAGTGCAGTACTTGTGGGACCAAAGATTCCTGCTCTGGTTCTGAGCAGATGCCAGGGCTGGAGCAACTCAGGCCCTCCAATCTCATGTTTGGGACAGTCACAGCTTCCCCTGGTACAGAGGGCAAGTGTCATGAGAACCAGAGGACTGTGCATAGGCTGTGTAGTGGAACCAAAATGTGAAGACCTGGGCATGCTGACAGAGTTTCTCTCCTTACTGCTTCCCTCCCTCTGCTGAGGGCCGTGGGGTTGGGGGTGGAAACCCCCCACTCCTACACTCTTGGGAGACTCAAACTTTGTCTTAAACATTTAGAGAAATTATCCCTCCTAGTTCCACTACATCAGCATTTCATTTAGAAATTTTAAAAGTAAAACCAACTTAATTTCCCTGTATATGCAAGAGAAGTTGTTACTTGTGTCACTCCCCACCCCCTTAAATCACGTGTTTGGGACAACAGGTTGGGAGCCAGACTACCTCGGGTCAAATTGGACTTTACCCTACACTATCTTGGAAACTTTCAGCAACTTATTTCACTGGTCAGTGACTCAGTGTTCTCATCTGTAAAATGGGCATAATAATGACATCTACAGGGGTATACAAAACTCTAAGGAGAGTACTTTCACTAAGTAAGTACTACATAAAGTTTAGCTGCTATTACTATCATTTTTTTGTTGTTGTTGTTTTTGTGACATGTGCCTTGTGCCAATCAGAGGAGCATAGAGAATAATTTTGCCCAACTAACGGGGACTAATAGGGGCCAAAATAAGTTATCCTGCCCCGGTCTTATCCCCCTCTTTAAATTGCATGCTGTGTTATTGTGGTTGCGTTTCCAGTCCTTCTTGAACTTTATATTGATGTTGGGAGAGATGCACAGATACCCTGGGCCAGCACTCCATAGACATGGCTCCACTGGAGTGGGCTGAGAGTCCCACCACCAACACATGGAGGAAAGGCGAGGCAAGCTCGGTCCCACCAGGCCTGTAAGGTGATGCCTCTGTGTTTCAGGTCAGCCACACCTACCCAGAAGTGCTGATGATGTCATCATCCCTCCCCAGGAACCAGATGTAGCCCTCTTCATCCATAGTTGCTTTGTCCCCAGTGTTGAAAAAGTCTCCACAATCCTTTTTGGCTGTCTTCACTGGGTCGTTTTGCAAATAAAACTGCACTCTTGTTGAAGACAGTGAGTTTAGAGAGGCTCTGCTGCCACCTGGAGCTCAGATCTGGGTGAATATACTGCTTCTCACTCTCCAAGGCCCTTGTGCAACTTGCGTCATCTCTCTGAGTCCATTTTCTCTACGTGCAAACATTCAATGCATGCTACTGGTCACTTAGGGCACAAAATACACTGACAACTAATACTAATATAACACAGTAGCTGAACAGATGGGAGGTGTCAATAAACGTTTGCTGAATGAATATTCTTCCCTAAGTACTATCTCATCTCATCCTCAAAGAAAGTCTATGGGGCTGGTACTTTTAAAATTAATCTTTTAAGATAATTGTAGATTTGCATATAATTATAAAAATAATAGAGAGATTCCATGTACCCCTTATCCTGTTTCCCCAATATCCTGTTACATCTTGTAAAACTATACATCAATATCGCAACCAGGATATTGACATTGCTACAAGCCAACAGTCTCACTCAGATCCCCAGTTTTTCACTTGTACTCATTTGTGAGAGATTGTATTTAGTACTGTGCAATTTTATTAGATGTGTAGGTTCCAGGTATCAACCATATCAGTCAGTCCCATCATCACCAGGATGTCTCATGTTGCTCTTGTACAGCTAATCCACCTCCCTCCTCTTTCCTCTCCCTCCTGCCTCCACATCCCTAACCCCTTCACAGTAACCAATCTTTTCTCCAGTTTTGTAACTCTGTCATTTTACGAATGGTGCCTAAGTGGGATCATATAGCATGTAACCTTTTGTGAGTGGCTCTTCTTTCTTTTTTCACTTGGTATAATTCTCCAGAGTTTCATCCAGGCTGTTGTGTCCATCAATACATTGATGCTATTTATTGTTGAACAGTATCTTATGTAAGTGATGAACCACAGTTCAACTGTTCACCCACAGAAAGGTATCTGGGTTGTTTCTAGCTTTTACTGTCATGAATAATGCTGCTATGAACATCCGTGCACAGGTTTTGTGTGAGCTTGACATTAACAGAAGAAGAAACTGATGCTCAGAGAGGCACAGTAACTTGCTCCATGTCAGTCAGTGGGAGCATTGGTATTCAAACCACTAAGCAATGTATTGTGCTCTTACAGAACATGAAATGATTTTAAAAGCTTCCAGTAAAACAAAACAAAACAAAACAAAACACTTTAATCCTCTGTATGTCCTCCTTGGAGAAGTGTCTGTTCAAGTCCTTTGCCCATTTTTTAATTGGGTTGCTTGTCTTCTTAGAGTGGAGTCATATAAGTTCTTTATATATTTTGGAGATTAAACCCTTATCTGAGGTATCATTGGCAAATATGTTTCCCCATACAGTTGGTTCTCTTTTTATTTTAATACTGTTTTCTTCAGCTGTGCAGAAACTTTTTATTTTGATGAGATCCTATTTGTTTATTCTTCCCTTTATGTCCCTTGCTCCAGGGAACATATCAGTAAAAATGTCGCTGCATGAAATATCTGAGATTTTCCTGCCTATGTTCTCCTCTAGGACTTTAATGGTGTCATGGCTTATATTTAAATCTTTTATCCACCTTGAATTTATTTTTGTGTATGGTGTAAGTTGGTGCTCAAGTTTCATTTTTTTGCACATAGCTGTCCAGGTCTCCCAACACCATTTGTTGAACAGGCTATTTTTACTCCATTTTATGGAGTAAAATAGTAACTTTCCATAGACACTTTGTCGAATAGTAATTGACCATAGACACTTGGGTTCATTTTTGGACTCTCTGTTCTGTCCCATTGGTCCACGTGCCTGTTTTTATGCCAGTACCAGGCAGTTTTGATTACAGTGGCCTTGTAATACAGTTTCATATCAGGTATTGTGATCTCTCGTACTTCGCTCTTCTTTCTCAAAATTGCAGCAGGTATTTGGGATCATTTATAGTTCCATATAAATTTTTGGAGTGTTTGTTCTATGTCTGTGAAATATGCCAATAGTACTTTAATAGGTATTGCATTGAATCTGTAAATTGCTTTGGGTAGTATGGACATTTTGATGATGTTAATTCTTCCGATCCATGAACACGGTATATGTTTTCATTTGTTTGTGTCTTCCTTCATACCTTTCTTCAGTGTTGTGTAGTTTTCTGAGTACAGGTCTTTTACCTCCTTGGTTAGGTTTATTCCTAGGTATTTTATTTTTCTTTTTGCTATATCAAATGGGATTTTTTTCTTGATTTCTGCTTCTGCTGTTTCATTGTTGGTATACAAAAATGCTTCAGGCTGACAGTGACCAGAGGGGAGAGGGCAGGGAATTTCATGGGGAAAGGGGAAGAGTTTACAGGAACAAGTATAAAAGACACATGGACAAAAACTATGGGGGAGTGGAAGTGGGAGGGAGGTGGGGAGGGCTGGGGGGTGGTGGGCTGGGCTGGGAATAAAAGACAGAAAACTGTACTTGAACAACAATTAAAATTAAAATATATATATATAAAGTTAAAATAAACCACTTTTAAAAAACATTGAATCATATCCCTTTTTGATCTGATTTTATCAATAAGACTCTTTGACATGTTTTTTAAAACTCTGGAACTACCAAGCAGAAGCTAAGTTTCAAGATCAGAGCTTTTAGCAGGAGCAAGATTTGGCTAGAATTTTAAAAAATTGTTTTGTTTGTAGTATAATTATGGTTTTAACTGCCTTCTGTTTTTGGCAAATGAAACTGTTTTCCACTTGCAATACCAGATCAACCTGTTCTTTCTTTTTTTTATAAAACAAGTGTTTTAAAGTAAAATAATAATTATTGTGTGCATCTGTCTAACTTGTCTGAGGACACCTTGGGGACTGAAGCAAGGCATTCATTTCACAGAAATCGGAATACAGGCAGGAAGAGCAGCAGGCACTGCTCATAGAAGCTGCCAGGCAGATTGCAAAACTAAGGTGCCTGAGGCACGAGATTATGGGTAGAGAACCACAAGGGACCATCAGGGTCTGGAGGAGAAGCTGGGGTAAGATTTTGGGTGGAGGTGAGGAATTTGAATACTCAAGGCAACCATGTATGCAGGGTAGTCTAGAAAGCATGCACACGTCTGGGCAAGATGTATGCTCAGAAAAGCCCTGAGAAGACCTTAAGCTTTCACATCAGGCTGATGACCCCTAGGCTCAGCTGAGTGGTGACGAGGCCCCAATGCAGAGCCCATCTACACAGTGGTTGCTCTTCTCTTTTTTGTTGTTGTTGTTGATGTCTCATTTGTTTGTTTGAGTTCCTGTCAAAACGTTCACTGAACATGAGCCAAAGGGTCAGAATTTCAATGAACACACATGACAAACAATAGTCTTTGAAAAAAAATCACAAAATCTCAAAGCAAAGGACTACTATAGCTATGGCTTTCAACAATCAAAAAGCAACCCCCCCACCCCCGAAAAAAAAAAATCCCACCAGCAGTCTCAACCCCTAGGGAAATGGGAGAACCCGGTTTCCAGAGCTATCACATTATTATAATAGTGAAGGTTCAATTTTTAACTAAAAAAATCACAGAACCTACAAAGAAAACATGAAACTTGTTCATTCAAAGAAATAAAATTAATTACCAGATAAAAGAAAAAAATCAACACAGAACTAAATGAAGGCAGTAAAATTATAAATGAACATTGCTTATTGGCCTTTCGGCTAACATCAAATGTGGTATCTGTTCTTATCAATTTAATATCTGACACATACTCTAACCAAGGACATTATGCTAAATGGATTTTTGGAGATGGGAGATGGAATAGGAGCTTGCTCTGTCACTCTGCATATTGACTTGGTATTGCAATACTTCTGGGAATGGTGCACCAAGAAAAAAACTTATATATGAACAAAGGAAATTAAGAAAACCTTTCCATTGACTGTACCATCAAGGAGAATAAGTACTAAGAATAAATTTAGTCAAGAAAGTGGCTTGAAACTGAAAGCTAAAACTCATTGCCTAAAGAAATTAAAGAAGACAAATAGGAAGGCACCCCATTCTCATTGATTGGAGACTTAATATTATTAAGATGGAAATACTACCCAAAGCTATCTACAGTTTCAATGCAATCCCTATCAGAATCTCAGTAGAGTTTTTTACAGAAATAGAAAAACCTCTCCTAAAATTCATATAAAATCTAAAGGAATCCCAAGTAGCCAAAACAATCTTTTGAAAGAAGAACAAAGTTCAAGAATTTACATTCCTGACTTCAAAATTTACTACAAAGCCATAGAAATCAAAACAGTTCAGCACTGTCATAAAAGCAGCCACACACACAACTGGAATAGAATAGCGAGCCCAGAAAGAAACCCTCAGGTCTATCTCCAATTGATTTGAGACAAGGGTGCCAAGACCATTCAGTGGGAGAGAATGGTCTCTTCAACTGATGATGCTGGTGTATTTGGATGTCCACATGCTTATACCATATACAACAATTAACTCAGAATGGATCCAAAGCTGAGATATAAGAGCTGAGATGATAAAACTCTTAGAACACAACATAGAGGAAAATCTTCATGACTTTGAATTTGGCAATGATTTATTAAATATAATACCAAATGGACACAAAAGAAAAAATAGATTAAATGTTCTTTATCAAATTTAAAAACTGTGTGTCAAAGGATACTATCAAGAGAATGAAAAAACAGCTCACATGGGAGAAAATATTTGTAAAGCATATATCTGATAAGAGGTTAATATTCAAAATAAAGAACTCTTACAACTCATTAACAAAACAAACAACCCAATTAAAAAAGGCAAAAGGAGCCCTAGCTCGGTGGCTCAGTTAGTTGGAGCATTGCCCTGTACACCAAAAGGTTGCAGGTTCGATCCCCATTCAGACCACATACCTAGACTGTGGGTTTGATCTCCGGTCGAGGCACATACAGGAGGCAACTGATCTATGTTTCTCTCTATCTCTCTCACTCTCTCTCTTCCTATCTCCCCCCTTCCTCTCTCTAAAATCAATAAATATATCCTCAGGTAACAATTGTTTTTAAAAAAGGACAAAAGGAGTTTCCAGGATTTCTGGCCAAGATGGAGGTGTAGGTGGACACACTGTGCCTCCTCACAAAACCAAAATTAAGGACAACAAAAATTTAGAAACAAAAAAACAACCACAACAGACAGAAAATTGAACTGTACAGAAGTCCCGGCAACCATTCATCCAGACCAGTAAGAGGGGCAGAGTCAGAGGCTGGCAGAGAGGGGTCACAGCAGGAAAAAGCAGTGGCTGGCAGACCCAGGTGTGCAGGGCGCAGGCGGTGGCTAGCAGACTATAGGCTGGGGGAGGTAACGAGCAGACCCAGTGAGGCACACAAGGTAGCTGGCTGTACGCAGTCACACACTTGCGCGCAAAGAAACCAGGTGGAAACAGGCAGTGAGACAGACTGTGCAACTCAGGGCCCTAGTGCTGGGAAATAAAGCCTAAAAGCAATGATCGAAAACACTTGTGGAGGCTGAGGTGCCAGGAGAGACTCCCAGCCTCACAGGAGAGTTCATTGGAGAGACCCACAGGGTCCTAGAACATACACAAGCTCACCTACCCAGGAACCAGCACCAGAAGGGTCCAATTTGCTTGTGGGGAGTGGCAGAGGGTACTGAAATTCGACGGAGAGCACAGCAAGCGCCATCATTCCCTCTCTGACCTCACCCCCACATACAGCATCACAACCCAGCAACTGGATTGTCCCACCCTGGTGAACACCTAAGGCTCCACCTCTCACTATGTAACAGTCACAATCAGATTAAAAAAAAAAAATAGCCCAAACAAAAGAACAAATCAAAGCTCCAGAAAAAATACAACTAAGTGATGAAGAGATAGCCAACCTATCAGATGCACAGTTCAAAACACTGGTAATGAGGATGCTCACAGAATTGGTTGAATTTGGTCACAAATTAGATGAAAAAATAAAGGCTACACTAAGTGAAATAAAGAAAAATGTACAGGGAACCAATAGTGATGGGAAGAAAACTGTGACTCAAATCAATGGAGTGGACCTGAAGGAAGAAAGAAACATCCAACCAGAAAAAAATGAAGAAACAAGAATTCAAAAAAATGAGGAGAAGCTTAGGAACCTCCAGGACATCTTTAAATGTTTCCACATCCGAAATATAGGGGTACCAGAAGGAGAAGAGAAAGAGCAACAAGTGGACAAGTTATTTGAACAAATAATAAAGGAGAACTTCCCCAATCTGGCTAAGGAAATAGACTTCCAGGAAGTCCAGAAAGCTCAGAGTCCCAAAGAAGTTGGACCCAAAGAGAAACACACCAAGGCACATCATAATTATATTAGCCAAGATTAAAATGAAGGAGAGAATCCTAGAAGCAACAAGAGATAAGGAGAGAGTTACCTATGAAGGAATTACCACCAGACTGTCAGCTGATTTCTCAAAAGAAATATTGCAGGCAAGAAGGGGCGGGAAAGAAGTATTCCAAGTCATGAAGGATAAGGACCTACATCCAAGATTGCTCTATCCAGCAAAGCTTTCATTTAGAATGGAAGGGCAGATAAAGTGCTTCGCAGACAGGATCAAGTAAAGGAGTTCATCATCACCAAGACCTTATTATATGAAATGTTAAAAGGACTTCTCTAAGGAAGAGAAGACAATCGAAAACTATGAACATTAAAATGACAACAAACTCACAACTATCAACAACTGAACCTAAAAAAACAAAAACAAAAACTAAGCAAACAACTAGAACACGAACAAAATCAGAGAAATGAACATCACATGGAGGGTTTTCAGTGGGAAGGGGGAGGGGGAGAATGGGGGAAAGGTACAGAGAATAAGACGCATAATTGGTAGACATAAAATAGATGGGGAGAGGTCAAGAATGGTATAGAAAACAGAGAAGTCAAGGAACTTATATGTCCAACCCATGGACATGAACTAAGGGTGGGGGGGAATGCTGGAGGGTTGGGGGTGCAGGACAGGGGTGGAATAGAGGGGGGAAATTGGGAAAACTAATAGCATAATCAATAAAATATACTTAAATCTAAAACTAAAAATAATAAAAAATAAAAATCAAACTAAGCAAACAAGAACAGAGACAGAACCATGGATATGGAGAGCATTTTGATGGTTGCCAGATGTGGGGGGGTGTGAGGGAATGGACGAATAAGTGAGGGGATTAAGAAGTACAAATATGTATTCACAGAACAGCCACAGGGATGTACAGTACAGTATAGGAAATGGAGCAGCCAAAGAACTTATATGCATGACCCAGGGACATGAACAATGGTGTGGGGACTGCCTGAGGGAGTCTGTGGTGCTGGGTGGAGGGGGGCAAAAAAGGGAAAAATCAGGACAACTGTAATAGCATAGTCAATAAAATATAATTTAAATAAATACATAAAATATTCTTTTAAAGGAAAAGAAAAAGGGAAACTACCCAAATGTCCACTAGTGGTAGAAATGATTTTAAAAAGTGGACTTTTTATAAAATGGGGTATTAAACAACAATGAAAATTAGCTACAGCAATATGTTGCAACAGATCTTAGAAATGCAACTTTGGAAAAAGAAGTCAGATGTTACAAAATAGTAAGTAATTTCAAAGCTCAGAAGCAAGTAAAATAGAATGACTTCTTTCGGGATATTTCCTTAGGAGGTAACTGTAAGGAAAAATAAAGAAACAGCAAAAGAAATGAACACCAAAATCAAAAGACTGGGTTTCTTTAGGGAAATGGATAGGTGTGAGGAGGCCACTGGGGTGCTGGCGCTGTTTTCTTTTTGTGACTTGAATGAGTGGCTACAAAGATGTTTTATTTTTAACAATTTCTTAATCTGTAAATGTATGTCTCACGTATTTTTTCCTATTTGTTATTTCATAATAAAAATGTTACAAAAAGAAAAAACCCACCATGATGTAAGGCTCACTGGCTGTTTCATTTGGATCTCTGAGTCCTGCTTAATAAACTAATTGAACTGGCTGATAATTATTACTATCAACAGCTCACACACAGGGACATACTAACCTCAAAGAACCAAAGTTAAAACAGTCAGACCACAGTGCACCGACTCCTTAAAATCGTACCCAAAGACTGTCATTGCAACAAGCCACTTCTACTATACCTGGTGAAGTTCTGCTGCAGAATCATTCAATATACGGTGGTCACAGTCTAGTATTGAGTGATGAGTTTTTGAAGAGTGTCTACAAAGTGAGGAGAGAAAAAAATTAATTTTTGTAGTTAAGATGAAAAATATTAGCCAATTATTAGAATTTTAATTCTGATCTCCTCTCTAGGAAAGTCCATTTATTAATTTGTTTATTACTCCAGTCTGCATATATTGAATATGAATGTGTTTATGGACTGAGAGAGCAGGGTTGCTGAAAAATGAGAGACTGATAATACAGGAGAAAAGAAAGATTACAGATGAGTAGAGAGGGGCTCCAGTAGAAGAGCCTGGGGAAGAACAGGACCCACAGCGGTGTGAGGAGGGGCTTGAACTTTAAGAAGTGGAGAGGCAGGTCTACTGAAGCAAAGTGAGGTTGTAGTGAATGGAGACACAAACAAGCATTTTCACGAGCAGAGAAGCAATTGGAAGGGGTTTATGCAGGCAACTTCAATTGTTGCCATGGTATATGCACAATAACAACAACTGTAACCAGTTACTGAGTGTTTTTAGGTGCAGGCCTCAGGGCTAAGCACTTCACACACTTTGCCTGTATCATCTCAATATTCCCAACAATTTTATGAGGTAGTAACTACTAAAAGTCCCGTCTTACAGAGGAGGAGATTAAGGCTCAGAGAGGTAATTAGAACACTAATAAATGTCAAATGTGTGAGAAGAAACTAGAACCATCATATTCCAAGGGTGCTGTTTTTAAACACTTCATTAACTTCACACACACACACACACACACACACACACACCAGCTGCCTGGCTCTGGAGGAGCCAGGAGACCTGAGCTTGTTCTGGTTGCTTTAATTTTTCAAAGTGTATATTCCAGGTGATTCTGGTACAATGACTGATTCAGTGCCTCCCAATTTAAGAAACCCAGAACCTGGGTTATATTAACTAATGGACTTCTTTGTTATATAAACTATTTCTCAGTAAAAGTCAAGCTCAGTTTGAGTTTGAAACATGAGTTTCTTCTGGGAGTTTCTTGATACTGAAATATTAGTCTTCTTACCTGTGCAACGACCTTAGGGTAAATGGGGACAGATGTTGGACGAAAGCTGTACACCCTGCTGCCCATGCTTCAAACAGACACCCAAAGGCAGCTACAATCCAGCCTGGATCTGATAGGCACCAGAAGACATCACACACCTTCAGCTGCATTAATTTCCTGCTAACTCCAAAATGCAGTGGCCTCAGCTTTGTAACCATGGGAGGGTGTGATCAGGGGTTGGGTAACCTCGGTTTCAGATAGTGTCCCCCCTCCCTCTCCATTCCCCCTGTGGTTTGTGTGGGGTTCTAGACTCACTCCCACCCCAGGTCCCAAAGGTATGGCAAGTCGTATTTCCTGGTCGCATGCAACTTCAACAGGTTCAATCATAATAACACTTAAAGCTAGGAATATTGGATTAAATCTGTTGCTCTTTTTCTGGATTTGAATCTGTTACAAGTATAGTCTTGGGCAATGTCGGCAACCATTGTGGGTAATAAAGGATGAGCCTTTCTGAGAAGAGCATCAAAACGTAACAGAAGTGTCCCAGGTTCGATTCCCAGCCAGGGTACATTTCTGGGTTGCAGGCCATAACCCCCAGCAACCGCACATTGATGTTTCTCTCTCTCTCTCTATCTCCCTCCCTTCCCTCCCTAAAAATAAATAAATAAAATCTTAAAAAAAAACATAACAGAAACATCTGGTAGGTAGGTAGAGAGAAGAAAAATCAAATCCAGAGGCTGCTCAGCTGTGTCTGAAGCATTTCTCTACCCTATTCTTACTGCTGCTGAGGGACCTCTGTGTGCATAAGTCCCTAAGAAAAACACAACTCAGCTCTCCCATTAGTAAGCTATGGCTTTGAGGAGCCTTTCTATTAGTGGGGAGGGGCCTGGAAAGCCATTCACACCCCCTCATTCCATCTCCCTTTGGGATGTGGCACACCCACAGGAAATTACTGGCCAGGGGGACCTCTACTCTGAGCTTCAGACCCAACTATCCACTGAACATCAGATTTGAAATGTCTCTCAGGCACCTCAAACCCAGAGAGTCCTAATCTCTCCTGCCTCACTGGACTAATTTTTCACCAGTGTCCTCTGTCTTTCAGTGAACACAATCACTGTCCAGGCCTGAAACCTGGAAGTCCACCTTGACAACCCTGCTCCTATCTTCCACATCTAGCCAGCACACGCTGCCCATTCTGTCTCCTAAAATCTCAAATGTGTTAACTTCCTTCATGTCCCCAGCACCTTGTCCAAGCTGCCCACTTATGGCACCTAAATTATTCTAAGACCCTCTAACTGGTCTTTCTAAATCTGTTTTTTTCCAACCCATTCTCCATCTCCTCCTTTGAAAAGATCCAGTGATTTTTTTCAAAATACAAATCTGATCAGGTCTCTTCCTTTTAAAAACTTTTCAATACCTCCCCATTGTTTTCCCAATAAACTCCAATCTCTACACCAAAGCCCACACAACCCTGTATAATCTGGCCCTAGGTCATTTTCTCAGCTCTGCCTGCTGGTCCCTCACCTGACACTCTGAACAGCAGCTCTTCTCAATCTCTGCAGTTCTGTGAATGCTAATTGTATGTCTTTGTGCCTTCACGTGTGTTATTCTGACTATGCAGAAAGCCCTCCCTTCCCACCCCCATTCCTCCAGGGTTTTCCTGTTCAAGTGCCATCATCAGCACAGATACCCAGTGTCCACAAGGCACCTCCTCTGCCCCCTGGTCTGGTTAATAAGCTAGAAAATATATAGAACTTGGTCTTGTCTGAATATTACTAATTAGGGAAGGAGGAGGTAGGAGGGAGAAGAGGTTTGGTTTAAAATTGATTAAATGATTAACCCAAGGCTATAGCTTCAGCCTCTACAATTAGTTATTTTAGGTTAAAGGTAGTGGCATGATTCCAGGTATTACTCCTCCTAACAGCTCATGTTTGGGAAACTCCAAGTCTGATTGGCTTATAATGAGGGAGAAAAGAGGTTCTGTCACTTCTGCTCACATTGCTAGAATATTCTGTCTTCCCCCCACCAAATCTGGAACCAGTGTAAAAGGACACAACGGCTTGTATCGTGTGGCTTGCAGAATGCCTGATGCCTCCACCCACATTTCCTCCCCACCTTCTATGAAGGTGCTCAGGCAGGACCTCCTTTGCCATTTGGAAGCTTCTGTCAACAAATACTTGGAGTCCAGGCCTCCCTTTCTTAGACCCTCAGCGGTCTGAACCAAAGAGAACAGGAGGGAGAAGCAGGATGGACCTAGTTCTACTTAGAACACCTTTCCCAACACACACACACACACACACACACACACACACACACACAAACCTTGCCCTGAACTGGACCCAGCCTCTAAGTCAGTGCCCTCTTTCCCACCATGAAGGTAAGGAGGATCATAAGGCAAGTCCATGGATGTGTTTTGCCATCTTGGGGGAGCCTGTGGTCCCACTGGTAAAGAAGATGGCCATTGGGTCCGTGGTCTTGGACCTAATACAGGTGTGATCTGGGCATGCTGATCTACCAAGGGATCCAATAGAAAAGGAGAGAAGTCACGTCTCTTGGATCCCAACCTCAAGGTAAACAAAAGAAGCAACGTGAAGCTCAAAGTCAGAAAACTGGGGTCTTGGGGTTTTTTTGTTTGTTTTTGTTCTTAATTTCAGAGGGACAGGAAGGGAGAGAGAAGAGAAAAACGTCCATTTGTTGCTCCACTTACGTATGTGTTCACCGGTTGATTGTTGTACAGGTTCTGACCAGGGGTCAGACCCACAACTTCAATGTGTCCAGATGGCACTCTGACCAGCGGAGTACCTGGCCAGGGCAGAAAACGGATTTTGCGGACACTGAAGGAAAAAATGGTTCTCCGAGTTTGAGGTGTCAAATGGAGTTTATGGTGACTTAGATATGAGGACTGACATTTTATTTTTCATTTAAAACATGGGGAAAACACAGCCGATTTTGTAATCTAACAAACATTGAAATAGAACTTACTTTGTTTCAGAAAATGCTCTAAATCAGGCATCCCCACCCCACCCCCAAGTCACCGACTGCTATTGGTCCTTGGCCTGTGAGGAACCAGGCTACACAGCAGGAGGTGAGCAGCAGGCCAGTGAGCCAAGTTCATCTGTATGGATAGCCGCTCCCCATCACTCACAATACCGCCTGAGCTCTGCCTCCAGCCAGATCAGTAGTGGCATTAGATTCTCAAAGGAGCCCAGTCCCTACTGTGAACTGCGCATTGGAGGGATCTAGGTTGCACACATCTTCTTATGAGAATCTAGTGCCTGATGATCTGAGGTGGAGCTGAGGTGGCGGTGCTAGCCTGGGGAGCGGCTCCAACTATAGAATAGCATTAGCAGAGAGGTGTGACTGCACAGAGACCATAATACATCAATTGCTTACAGACTCATGTCAAAACCCTATCAGTGAGTGGCAAGTGATAATTAAGCTACATCTGGTGGCAGGCTATAAAGCCACCCCCCATTCCCCTTCTGTGGAAAAAATATCTTCTACAAAATGAGTCCCTGGTGCCAAAAAGGTTGGGGACCACTACTCTAAATGACAGACAAATAAGAACTCATTCAATCTTCAAAGCAATCCTAAGAGGTGAGTATGCACACTTTGTCGTTCCCACTTTGCAAATGAGGAACCTGGGGCTCAGAGAGGTTAGGTGACTTGCCCAAATACATACAGCCAGCAAGTGGCAGAACCAGGGTTCAAACACAGTCTGGTCTATGGACTGTATTCTTAATCACACTGCTGAGCTTGTTTTCACACAAACTAACTTTACAAAAATTTAATGCCATGACCTTGGTGATGAAGGGTGGGAAAAGAAAGCAAAGGAGAGTGAGAAATATATGTGTGCATCTGCCCTGGTGTACACGGGAGATCACAGATGAAATCTGCAGTTCCCTCAGTCAGCCTCGATGCTTGGGAGCTTCTGGACTTCAGTCTCCTGGGCCTGTGATGATTGACAGCGCCTGCTTCCTGTGGTGTTCAGATCAACTGCAGGTGGATAAACCCGATGCTGGAGGAAACACTGGCTCTTGCTGAGAAATGCTACCATCCTGACTCTGGGCAATTTAAGGGATTTAATAACAGTATCATTTATTGAAGCTTTTTAAATTTAATTATCCAACTTTTTAAGAATATATGTTTCAAGTTATAAGAGAAAGTTTATGTAGAAAGTTACAGAGGTAGAAGTGAGCGGCTAGCTGTGTGAGCTCAGCTACAGCTAGTTGTAGTTACAGAGGCAGAAGAAGGGCCCTTGGAGCTCAGGAGACAGAAAAGTGAAGGTGACACACCAGGGGGGCAAGGGGAGGGCGACGGAAGGACACAGGTGTGCTCCCAAGAGGGACAGTGCCAACTCTCCTACTTCTGAAACTAGCATAAGATGTGACTTTGTTGCAGTGTTTGCCCTTTGGGGTTGAAGTAACTTTCTACTTTAAAAATGGAAGGGTTACTTCAAGAAGACAAACCTAATGAAACATTATAATAGACTATTCAATGTTACCTCAGTAAAATAAAACAGAGAGAGAGAGAGAAAGAGAGAGAGAGAGAATAAACACAGCATGGTTTGTGTTGCAGGTGAATAAAAGAGTTTCTGTGGAACTAACCTCACCGCGTGATGTGGTCATAAATTCCTGACTGGGCAGGTCACGGTGAGTATATTACTTCCTGATGAGTATGGCCACAACCTGGCATATCACTTCTTCAGTAAAAGACTTTAAGCCAGCCCTGTCCATTATTCTTATGCATCTAGGTTAACACACCCTTGAAATACAGGAAGTAATACCCCTTGAAGGGGGTATCAACCCTCAAGACAGTATATAATCTTACCTATCCTGTAATCAGATCCTCACCTTGCTTGCTCCCACCTTCCTGTACTCTTTAAGTCCCCTCCTTAATTCCAAATGCATAAAAGAAGTTGCAAAACTGATATTCTCTGGAGCATTTGAGATCTTGCTCCCTGGCATATGGCTCAAATAAACTCTATTTGGTTTGGGCATTTCTTATACAGAGTGTGTATGATACAAAAATGCCTGAAAGCTTACAGAATGAGAGTTTTGGAGGTAGAAGGGGTCTTTCTTACCCCAAACATTTTCCTAGCTTTTCTTGCAAGGTATCCCTAATGGTACCATCAAGAGATTTGCTCCCAAAACCCCCTGCCAGCCACAACCTCAATTTTTCATTCAAGTTTCACCTTAAAGTTTCATTTTTAATCTCTCATTCAACTTATTCATATATATAATTATATAAGAATAATATTTTGCCCTGGCTGGCATGGCTCAGTGGATTGAGTGCTGGTCTGTGAACCAAAGGGTCGCCAGTTCGATTCACAGTCAGGGCACATGCCTGGGTTGTGGGCCAGTTTCCCCAGTAGGGGGCACACAAGAGGCAATCACACATTGATGTTTCTCTCCCTCTTTTGGGTGGTTTCCCTCCCTCCCTTTCCCTCTAAAAAAAAAAAAAACACAGAGTAATATTTTGGATTCCCCACCTATAAGAAGGTTGAAACACAGCAATCCTCTGACTTTACACATTTCCTTTGCACAGTCCCAGAGGTGATCATACTTTAGTGACGGAAGCATAGAAGTGCAATGTCCTTATATTACATTTAAAGCAACCTTTGCTAAGAGAGGGGAAGTAACTAGCCCAGGGTCATGCAGCAAGTCAGTGACATAGCTGGGAAGAGCTTTCTGAAGTCAGGCCTGGTGAGTTTCCTACCACCAGCTGCTTGTCTACCAGCATTTAGGAGTGGACGGCCTTCTTCCACCGTTCCTCAGAGAGCACATTTATCAGACTGGAAACTCACTTAATCAGAGATCGGAAGTCCAGCCATCCTTCACAGCTGTGGTCAGACACCAGGACCTTAGTTTTCAGAGCAGGACACTTAGAAGCCACAGAGTCCACCTCTGGGGCAAGGACATCTGAGGTCATGATGCTCTTGGCTTCACACATGGTTAGTCGGTAGATAATGTCATTGGCCTTCATCTGAGTCATCCCTGGAATGAAAATAACCTCTGGGCCCAGATTCGATTCCCAGCCAGGGTACATTCCTGGGTTGCAGGCCATAACCCCCAGCAACCGCACATTGATGTTTCTCTCTCTCTCTCTCTCTCCCCCCTCCCCTCTCTAAAAAATAAATAAATAAAATCTTTATGCCCATCAGTAAATGAATGGATCAAAAAACTATGGTACATTTACACAATGGAATTCTATGCAGCAGAAAGAAAGAAGGAGCTCATACCCTTTGCAACAGCATGGATGGAGCTGGAAAGCATTATGCTAAGTGAAACAAGCCAGGCAGTGAAAGACAAATACCACATGATATCACCTTTAACAGGAATCTAAACAACAAAACAAACAAAACAAAAACTAGCAAAATATAACCAAAGACACTGAAATAGGGGATAGTCTGACAGTGGCCAGAGGGGAGAGAAGAGGGAATTTCAGGGGGAATGGGTAGGGATTACAGGAACAAATTTGGAGGACACATGGACAAAAACTAGGGGTGGGGGGTAATGGGGGGAAGGGGGGAGGGTTGGGTGGAGGGGCTGGAACGGGAGTAGGGGGGAGAAAACTGTACTTGAACAATGATTGAAATTAAATAAATAAATAAATAAATAAATAAATAAATAAAATCTTAAAAAAAAAAAGAAAAGGGACAAAAAGTTAAAAAAATAACCTCTGGGGATGAGAAAGAAAGAAAGTATTAGTTCCATTTTCTCTTTCATAGCCATGGGCTTCAGGCCTGGCTTATCTACACAGAAATCCCCTAACCTCTTACTATGCAGACCAGCAGCATCAGCACCACCTAGCATAGGAAATCCCAGCCCCACCCCAACCCTATGAAACCAGAATCTGCAATTTAACAAGATCTCCACGTGATTCCCAAGCACATTAAAATTTGAAAAGCTTGCCCTAAACTTTTCTCCTCGACATGGATGCAGCCAGTAGACAGGTGACCCCTACTTTGCACAGGTTTACATAGGATCTGGGAATATAGACGTAAGTAAGCCTGTGTCTCTGACATCAAGACTACCTTCATTCCTGACCCCACTTTTCTCCTCCCACTTCCTCCTCTGTCAGTCCCTGTGTCATTGTGAATCCCCTCTCTTTACTTCATTCCTCTATCCAAATGTAAACACACTGTCCTCTGCACTTTCTTATTTTCCCTTCCATATTCTATTACCAACAGTTAGTTCAAGCCTTTGTGTGCACCTGTTGGATTCTAATCTCTCCACAGATGTCTTGCCCTGAATCTTCCATATTATTCCCTGCTTAAGTTCCACAGAGCAGGCCCTAGCTGGCGTAGCTCAGTGGATGGAGCGCGGGCTGGGAACCAAAGTGTCCCAGGTTCGATTCCCAGCCAGGGTACATTCCTGGGTTGCAGGCCATAACCCCCAGCAACCGCACATTGATGTTTCTCTCTCTCTCTCTATCTCTATCTCCCTCCCTTCCCTCTCTAAAAATAAATAAATAAAATCTTAAAAAAAAATAAAAGTCTCTAGCTGAATATATCTTAAAAAAAAAAAAAGTTCCACAGAACATTGACTTTCCCCCTTCACATTTCTTGTCTTCCCTAACACCTGTGCCCTCTCTCCAGGAAAATACCACAGTATCCATTCTGACACCGAAGAAGGTGCGCCACACCCTCTACCTTTCTCCTCCACAATTCTACCTTCTGTTTCAAGATGGCCATTCTTCACATAGGCTACTCCTGACTATAAAACTTTGCATGTGCTATCCCCATTCTTGGTATTCCCTTCCTTTTCTTCTACTTCTCTTTAATTGTGCTTATCCCAGAGGGCTCAGCTCATGTCCTAGATTTATCATGGACCATCTCTTAGCTCTTCGGATGACATGGATTCTTTATATTCCCTTGTTGTTGCTGCTAACTTTTTAAAAGACTTTATTTACTTATTTTTAGAGAGGAGGGGAGAGGGAGAAAGAGAGGGAGAGAAACATTAACAGGTTGCCTCCTGCATCCCCCCAACTTGGAAACTCGCCCACAATCAAGGCACGTGCCCTGACCAGGAATCGAACCAGGGACCCTTAGGTTCACAGGTCGATGCTCAGTCCACTGAGCCACACCAGCCAGGGCTGTTGCTGTTCATATTTCATTCCAAGCGACCTTGATGGATTGATCAACTATTTTATTTGTGAGAGAGAGAGTATAAAACCAAGAGCAGGAGCAGACTGCTGTGTGGCCCTGTGACAACATGTGCTTCATCTGAAGTGATTCTGGAAAGAATCCATGAGTCCCACACTGATTCTAAATTAGCCAGATAGGTCTCTACAGAAGAATGCCAACTGCTAAATGTAGAGGTGGGGATACAAACAAAAAATCCTCATGTAAAACCACCATAATAAGATTCAACTCAGATAAGAATCATCAGTGGACACTCAAACCACAGGGTGAAAGGTAGTCAGAGAACAGGATATTCACCCAGTCCCATAAGTGTGACACCACGGATTACTACTTACCAATTACGAAGGGGAAAGGTGCCTCTACAATGATGAATACCACCTTTCTGATGAGATAAGACAGTATCAGTGACGAAAGGACAGAACAAGTTCATGTACCCCTCAATGTGATGCACTGAAAAAGACACAACAGTGCCCCCACCCAGCCTCCTGCTAAAACGTTTACCATGAATATAATCATAAAGCAAGAGTCAGAAATACAAGTTTGGATGGATCTCCTGCGAAGCAACTGGCTTAGACACTTCAAAAATGTCATTGTCATGAAGAAAAGGCTAGGGAGCCAGACTGAGCAGACATGACAACTAAACGCAATGCATGACCCTCAGTTGGATTTTGGACTTAAAAAAATGGGTCTCAAGGACATTATTAAGACAATTGAGGAATTTTGACGATGGGTATCAGGTAACTATTTTGTATCCATGTCAGACTTCTTGTGTGATGAGCCACTTGTGGTTATGTGAAGGAAGTGTCTGGGATCCAGTGTTCATGGGTTTTTATATGGCATTTATGGGTGTCACAATGCTGGCAACTGATTCTTAAATAACTCAGTTGGGGGTAGGGGGCTCAAATATGGCTAACGGTTAACAACTGATGAATCTTTTAAAAGTAATAAAACCTGGACTTCTGGCAAGATAGAGGCATAGGTGGATCCACCATACCTCCACGCACAACCAAGATTAGAACAACAACAATTTAGAGCTAGAATAACACCCAGAACTGATAGAGAATTTATCTGAATGGAAGTCGGACAGCCAAGAAGTTGAAGTAGACCCGTTCATCCAGACCGGTAGGAGGGGCTCAGAGGAGGAGCAGGTGCAGGTCGAAGTGCACAGAGATCGGGGAGAACTGGGTGCATAAGGCAACCGGGAGCATGTAAGCCTTCCGGGAGCATGTAAGCCTTCCAGGACACAGTGGTGGGCTCTGAGTATGCAAGTGGCGGCTGGTGGACCCAGTGAGGCGGCATTGTGGACCAGGGCAGAGCGTGCAACCCAGGATCCCAGAGAAGGGACTGAGATCCCAGGAGAATGGAGCTACAGCCATTGTTCCCTCCCACCCCCTCGCCCACCTCCACATACGACGTCACAATCTAGCGACTGGGGTGCCCAGCCCAGGGGAACCTAAGGCTCCACCCCTCACCATAAGGCTCCACCCCTCACCATAACAGGAGCGACCAGACTTGGGGGAGAGGGGGAAGGAGAGAGAGAGAGAGACATGTGTCCAACAGAAGAATATATCAGTCCCCCAGGACTCATCCTTTTGAGTGACCAAGAGATAGCCAATCTATCAGATACACAGTTCAAAACACTGGTGATCAGGAAGCTCACAGAACTGGTTGATTTTGAGTGCAAACTGCATGAAAAAATGCAGGTTACCATAAAAGAGATGAAGGAAGATGTATGGAGAACCAAAAGTGAAGGGAAGGAAACTGGGACACAAAACAATAGAGTGGACCAGAAGGAGGAAAAAAGCAATCAAGCAGGAAAGAATGAAGAAATAAGAATTCAAAAAAATGAGGAGAAGCTTAGGAACCTCCAAGACATCTTTAAATGTTCCAACATCCGAATTATAGGGGTACCAGAAGGGGAAGAGGTAGAGCAACAGATTGAGCACGTATTTGAACAAATAATAAAGGAGAACTTCTCCACTCTGGCAAAGGAAATAGACTTCCAAGAAATCCAGGAAGCTCAGAGAGCCCCAAAGAAGTTGGACCCAAGAAGAAACACACCAAGGCACATCATAATTCCATTAGCCAAGGTAAAAATGAAGAAGAGAATCCTAGAAGCAGCAAGAGATAAGGGGACAGTCACCTACAAAGGAATTCCCATCAGACTGTCAGCTGATTTCTCAAAAGAGACCTTACAGGCAAAAAGGGGCTGGAAAGAAATATTCCAAGTCATGAAAGACAAGGACCTACATCCCAGAATGCTCTATCCAGCAAATCTCTCATTTAGAATGGAAGGGCAGATAAAGTGTTTCTCAGATAAGGTCAAGTTAAAGGAGTTCATCATCACCAAGCCCTTATTTTATGAAATGTTAAAGGGACTTATCTAAGAAAAGAAGATAAAGAAAAAACATGTATAGTAAAAGGAGACCACATGGAGGGCTAACAACAGGGGAGTGGGAGGAGGAGAGAGGGGGAAAAGGTACAGAGAATAAGTAGCATAGAATGTAGGTTGAAAATAGATAGGGGGAGGGTAAGAATAGTATGGGAAATGTAGAAGCTAAAGAAATTATAAGTATGACACATGGACATGACTAAAGGGGAGATATGGGTGGGAGAGGGTGTACAGGGTGGAGGGGAGTGAAGGGGGGAAAATGGTACAACTGTAATAGCATAATCAATAAAATATATTTTTTAAAAAAGTAATAAAACTTGAGACTGTGCAAGAAATAGTTGTGTGTGTATGAGAGAGAGAATGGAAGAGAACGATGACATTGTGTTTGAGCACACGTGAGTGTGAGGCAGAGAGTGAGTGAGAAGGAGTAAAAAATATTTGAAAGTGTCTGAGAAAAAGACTGTGAAGGAGAAAGAATGTAGGGAAGAGGAAGCACCTAATATCCCAGGACCAATTGGCTCTGGAACATCCCTGAGGTCTCTAGCGTTCTCTCTGAATGACTGGCCTGTTCAGATGCAGCCCAGGGTCACGCACAAGCCACCACTCAGGCACTCGAGGCAGAGTCAAGGCCAGTGGGTCTCCCTGCTGGAGGCCACAGACCTGTGTGAGGACATTGGCTGCAGGGCAGGTGAAGTTGGTCACCTCTCTGAAACTCCACTTCGCTTCATCTCCTTGCTCATTCACCCACCACAGGGCTGGGTTTGGGCCTCTTTTGTCTTCTTGATCAAGGCCACACACCATATGTTACTTCATGCTTCAAAGGAAAAGGGCACTTTTTTCCCCCACCCACTGTCATAATGTCCCATTCCAGTGTGAACATAGCTCAGGGACTGAGACCCCATTTTAAATCACTTAAATAGCCAAGAGGAATTAGGGGTGGGGTGTGATCCAGCCAACTTCTGGTCTGCTGTAGCCACCTCCTCTCAAGTCACATAAAACCATGAATAGCCTTCGTGTCACCAACTGAAGACTTAAAGCTCCATTCCCCCATGTGTCTGCCTTAGTTCCGTATAGACAGACGGTTCCTCTTTGTGCTTCAGTTTTCTCATCTATGAGGTGGGAACAGTAATATTATGCAGAAGGTAGTAAAGTCAAAGTGAGTTATTTAAATGAGTAAAGTGTATATAACAGTACATGGCACAAGTAGGTGCTCAATAAATATTACTATTACTATAATTGCTGCACAATAAAAGAGGCTGATTTAGGTTCTGAATATTTGGGAGAATTTATTTTTAAAATTAAGTTACCTCTAAAGGTGAAATTCACAAGAAGCAGACTGGGAAGCTCCAGGCCCCCCATTCCTTCAGAGAAACATCAAGTAGAAACAGACTAAAATTGCCTTGTGGGAGCTCTTGAAACAGCCAAGGATTTGCAGCAGCCAACGAATGCCCAAATAATTAAGGCCATGCTCAGAATGGTAGGACATTTTGTGATGTTTTTGCTCATTTTTGCACCACCCCTTCTCTGACCGTGGTGTTGCCTGGTTGTGAGAAAGCCAACCAACTGCCAGTCCCTCCTTTGGACAGAAGGAAAAGAGTGAGACTTGTTTGCAACTTTCAATGGGGTTGAGATGTCCCTAGAAAAGAATGAGGTTTTTGTATGCAAGTGAAGTTACGTTGTTATTAGTTTAAAGTAGATAGTTGTACTTTAAGATATCACATGTAATATACATAATACACAATATACACAAAAGGAAATGAGAAGAAAATCAAAACATACCACTGCCAAAAAAATCAACTAAACACAAAAAAAGATGTAAAAACAGAAAATGAGGGACAAAAATAAAAGCTACGACATTAATATTAAGCCCTTCCCTATCAGTAATTATTTTAAATGTAAGTGAACCAAATTCCCCAATCAAAAGACAAAGATTGACAGAATGAATTTTAAAAAATAACAGTATCCAACTATATCTGTCTACAAAATTATAGAATATAATAAAACCAATAAAAATTCAGATTCTTTGCAACAAAATGCTAATAAGATAATAGCAATTTATAAAAGCAAAACCATATTTATATTTTAATCCAAATTTAATAATAATTATTCACTTAGGGGAGGGGAGAGGGGGACAATGGTGGAAAGAAGGGGAAGGGACTAATCAAAGAACACGTATGAATGACCCATGAACATGGACAACAGTGTGGGGATGGACTATGGGAGCCGGGAATTGGGGGTGGGTGGAGGAGGGCAAAGGGGAAAATGGGACAACTATAATAGAATAATAATTTAAATAAATAAATAAATACATAAAAATAATTATTCACTTATTTATTCAATATTACTAAGTTCTCATGATTTCTTAGGTACTGTTGTTAGACCAGAAGGATGCAATGGTAAACAAGACACATATGTATGCACATACATAAGTGGTTTTAAATGTTTATGGATAATTTTCATTTTCTTGTTTAAATCGCCTGTCTTAGTTCCCCCAAGTTTTCTAGAGTAAGCATTAAAAAAAAAACCACACACATTTTTATTCCCAAAACAAAACATATTCAGAGTAAAGATTGAGGCCATGCAAAATGCAGAAATGTATAAGCAGGAAAAGTTCTTATAAACAAAAACATTTCTTCAAATTTCTCAACACACTTTTACTCCCTGACATTAGCACTGAAAATGGTTTAGTGTATATTTTTCCAGCAATTGTTTTCCCACAGGTACACAAACATGATCCCACTACATTTGACTCAGATGACTGGGACAAAAGAGTGTGTTTCGTCTGAAATAAGATTAATATATATGCATATACCTATGTGTGTCTTTACATCTATAAACAGTCAGTGCTATGAAAAAACTTCTTGCCAGCTGATTAAAAAATAATAACAAGTATTTATGACAAGTAGTGTACTGCTTATATGAGAAGAGCATAGCATGTTTCTGTAGTTTTAAAAATGATGGAAAAGCTGGCATATCAAAGTAGAAAACAGTTGTTGCTCAGAATCCAGATAGTGTGTTAGACCCTGATTCTTGCACCTTGAAGAAGATATCGCCTAAGCAGTTATGTATTTTTGTGCTAAGAATTAGTCTGATATAGTGATATTGACATATAGCTGTTTTTGAGAAGATAAAACACAATCCTTAAGCTGGATTTGAAATTTAAAGTTTTATGAGGTGAGGCGTGAAGCCATCTCATGGTCCAAAAGGTCTTCACCAGATTTCTGGTCTGGGCAGAAATTAAAGTCGTTTCATACTTAGAAGGAAGAGATGTTTTGGTGTCATCAGATTGTGAACCAGGTTACATCATGGATTTTAGAATTAGACAGCCTGGACCCAAACAAATTCTGCTCCTTTACTTATTAAGTATGTGAGTTTTGTAGATTATTTAAAACTCTTTGAACCTCAATTTTCTCACCTGGGAAATGAGAATAATAGAAGTGCCTATGTAATCAGACCATTAAATGCAAAGTGCTTGACATGGCTTATAAAAAATGCTCTTCATAACCAAAGACTTTCTTTTCCTTGGAGTTGTTATGAAAGTCCAGAGAAAGGAAAAAGAAAGAGGTAGAAGAAAGCCCCCATGAAGGGCATATAAGCCTTGAATCTTAACACGTGAATGCATGTTCATGGGAAACTGAAAAAATCTATCAACTCTCTGACTCCATCGCAGGTGAATTCTCTCTTTGTACAAAAATAATGTTGGGTAACTTTTCACACTGTGAACATTATCAGATGGACTTAGTAGCTGGATACTACCGATTGCCTACCCCAGCCCCTGGTGGCATCACTGCTCCTCTTTTGGTCTATTGGGGAAAAAATCCCACAAGCGCTTGTTTTTTTCTGAAGAGACATGTAAACTCTAGAAGCTACAGGAACTGGTTTCTCTGGATATGGTCTAATACCACATCCAAGTTGATAGGGAGGATTCAGCTGGACTTGCTGTCCTCATAGGAAGATTGATGACACGATTTAGCTCTATGTGTCAGGTGCTCCTGTGCACAGTCAGGTGGTCTGTCCCCTCCCTCTGGGTGTAGGCTGAAGTTAGGTCCAAGTCTGATGTGATGAATTCCAGTTAGACTCACAGTCCCATTAGTTGAAGCTCAGAATTCAGACTAGTATCAATTGGCTGACCTTGTGATTAGATCTTTGCATTTGGTCACAATTATTTGACTGTGTACCAGACACTTTTATCTGTTATCTTGTTTCTTAAATGAGATTATCCCCATTTCATAGATAAAGCCACTGAGGCTCAAAGAGGAGAAGAAGTGGCTAGGCTGATCATTGAACACTCAAATACAAGTTTTTCCCACGACACTGGTAAGCTGAGGCAGAAGCTGTATTTGTTCTGTGGCCCTCAACTTGCTAGGAGCAAGATGAGCCAGGGAGGCCATTCCTGTCCTCACCACCATCACAGGTGCCTCCTCACCTTCTCCATTTTAGCCCAGTAGTCCACTACATCGCTTGCAAAGTTAAATTCCTTGGGTATATCATGGTTATTCCATCTCAGTGCTCCAGTTGCTGATAAAGACTGGTAGCACAAGGGGCGAGAAGCAGGGTAGAAGCTGTGGTAGGATTTGTAGGAACCCCAAAGGACCTGGAACCTCATCAGCCACTGCATGGGGAGCAGTCCTCAGGAAGCAGGCACGGAATCCTCAGGTCACCACCTGCCTTGGGAACAGATGGCTAATAGGTTGGTCATGGAGCAGGAGTTTCCTCCACAAGATGAAGGCACATTTCTGATTAATGGCTAGAGCTTTGTTCCAGCTGACCAGTATTTGGAAGGCACAACTTATTGGTTTAGGATTTAAGATTTCTCTTCCCAGCTCAGGAACCACAAGGTAGAGGTTATGGGGAGGGATTATAGCTACTAGCTGAGGTTGGTACACATTCCTGAGGGTCTTCTTCTCTTTCACCCCCTGGGATTTAAGCTCAGGTTGGCAGCCATGTGGCCAGCCCCTTTGTGGTAGAACCCACCCTTTGAAAGTCCTGTACTCCACGCTAGCCTTGCCCTGGAGACTTCTCTTCTTGCCGAGCCCAACTGTGTAGTTCTCATGAAAGCTACTATATTTTTAGATGATTCCAGCCCCTGCCCAAAGTTGATTGGTCTAGGGTTGAGCAGTCACTCCTTAGGATTTTTTAATCCAGACAGGGTTACTCATAGTCCCCCTCCCAAATCTGTATGTGTGCATGCTTATTCCTGAAGAGTGTAAAGGCAGCAGTCTCTGGAGGAAGGCATGAAGTGCACATCTGAGGGACCATCCTGTGGAGATGACTGATCTGCACGACAAAGGAAAACTGATTGGCAAAGATGTGGAACTGAGGGGCAGAGGGTATCTCAGAGGCATTCGCGTTGTTGGTTCAAATGGTTTCTGAGACCCATTTGCATCTCTACCTCTCTTGTTAATATCTTGTCCTGGCTTCTGTGAGCCAACAATTTTTCCTGCCTGAGATTAGTTTCAGTCACTTCACTTGAGACTATAAGGATACTAGCAAATATAAACCACCATACTCAGGACAGACGAGGCTAGTATCACAGCACACTCCCTACTGGACCGGAGTCTAGCCTCAGGGACTTCCTCAGGTCAGCGTTCTCGGCAGCTATTACCAATCCATCAGGCTTGACCCATGAAACTTTTTTTGCCATTTAAAGAAGATCCCAACAAATGCCCCCAAAATAGGAGTAAAATCCTTGTGTGTTAGGGCACACATCTGGGCAAGGGGACTCAGTAGTCCATGTGAATTTGTCTTGTCTCATCCATTACGCCACAAACCCGACGAGCCAGGGTCCATGTCAGATGAGGATTTAAAAAATTGAGAATATTTAACTGAAAAACCTATTACTTTAAGTCAAAAATTCACTTTAAATCAGTTTGGAGATCACCTGAAAAAAAAGTGCCCCCCTGCCAGAAGATGCACTTCTGCTGAGCATTGTCAGGATGGGCAGGGTAGGACAAGTGGGAATCTAGTTATAATTAGCATTTTGGACTACAAATATGGCCACCATTTGGACTACAAGCAATATGGCAACTGAACTCTGACCCAGAAGAGGTGACTGACATCAGACCAGGAGCCACCAATGCTAAGTTGCTTCTTTGTTCACCAAGACCCAATCCTTGGCTCCCGCGCAAAGTCCAGCCATATAAAACTCCCAGCCTTTCCCTTCTCCCGCGCGCGGTCTTTTCTTAGCCCCTTCTCCGGGTGGGAAAAACGTCGCCCAGGAGCACAAACTTCCAAAATAAAGCTCATCTGCCTGTTTCCATGGCTAATTGGCTGTTTATTTCCTTGGCGGGGTCTAAGAAAACCTTACAAGCATAACCTGTACAATCCTGGGTTACAGCCTCAATGAGAACAACTGTGTAGACCCAAAAATTAGAAAACTACCAGTGTGAATATTAATCTGTGAATGTCATGTAACTTTTATATCATTACCGGCCAGTTTGATGACATCAGGAAAGTAGCTGAAATTCTCTGAGCATCAAAAAATGAAGACAACCAGATAACAAGCTTAACAAAATACTCTTGTTACAAGACAAGGAGTTGGGCCCCTTTCTGTTCCTCTCAATGACCCAACGTGACATTCCAGTAGCCTATTGAACAGTCCCCAAGTGGGTAGGTGTGGTGGTGGGATTTTGTTGTAAATCTTTCAAAAACAAACAAACAAAAATCTATCAAAAGTGTATGGTTCTATTTATTCCACCCCAGATATTTTCTACCCCTAAAAATAGAAAATGTTGCAATCACTTTAATTCTTATTTACTGAATTTTCTCTACAACCTACTCTAGTCTATGTTTTAATTATCTCCATTATTGGCTGCTCCTCTCTTTCCCCTTCCACAACAAACTAGAATGTAAGTTCCAGCAGGGAGGGAGCTTTCTTTGCTATGGCTGTATTCTCCCTTGGTGGGACAATACCAGTCCTAGGAATCACTCAACAGTTGTTAAGTGATTCCTAGTTGAACAAATGAGTTCAAGGCTTTGGTGCCAAGTGGTAGGGAGACCAGCTATTATCCACATGCAGCTGAGCTTTGTGTGCTTTTCCTCGGCATCACTTTTGGTTCCCTGTGCTGGGAATCTTGGGGGAAGGGAGGGGATAAGACTGAGCCTTATTACATTACTTATCAGGTGTTGCTGGGCCCAAGAAGCTCAATCTTTGGCAGGTGCCATCTCTAGAAGGAAATGGAGAACTTGGAAATCAGATAGTCTGATGTAAATAAGAAGCCCTATAGTGATAGGGAACTACCTCCTAAGCAGCCCGGAACATTGGGGGAAAAGATGTCATTTTCAGAAAATTCTGAGATTGTTCAAGTTGAGATTAGCCTTTACACCATGTGCCTGTACTATTCCTAGATCCACCCCAGAGCCATGCAGAACCAGCCTGCTGTCCGGGTCCTTGGGTGTCCCATCCTGGGCTCCTTGGCAAGTAAATGCCCCTGGGCTTTTGCCTTCCCAAGTGACCATGACCAAGCAGGAGGACCAGCTGCTGAACCCCAGGATAGTATCCAGCTTCTAGGGTAATGTTGACTGAAATCCTGACCCACAAGCACAGTCAGGACCACAGTGATGGAGCTTCCTGAGGCTGCTGCGGTTCCACCCACATTACTGGGGAGATACAGAAAGGACCTGAGGGACAGTGAGTTATTTTATGGGGGGTAGCCAGAGGGAACTTCAATGGGATGTGAATTTTAACACAACCCGAGTAAGGAGGGAGAAAATCAACTAAGCACTTTCCATCTGGCCTTTTTCAAGTACCCCCCCCCCCAGGTATCTTTGAAAGGATTCACCAAAAAATGGCATTATTTACCTCTAGAGAGGAGAACTGTGATGGCAGTGGGGATGGTTTTTAGTAGATACCCATGAACAGTTTTCAGAACACCTTTGGCATTATCCATTTGCAAAGGTAAATAACATTCACATGATAAAAGGAAACAACAAAGGTTCTTTCAGGGCGGTGCTGTGTGTACCACTGAAAGCAGGTCTGGCTGCCTGCCAGCTTCGAAAGCCGATACTGTCAGTTCTCAAGAGGCAGGTGCTGTTGTACAGGAACATGGTTTATTTTTAGGTGCCGGCCACCTGGAATATGGGGAACTGGTGTCTCACAGCCCATCTTCTGGGAAGTTGGGGGACTCACGTCTCAAAGCCCATTTTGTGGAAAACGAGGGATTTGTGTCATAAAGCCCATCTCGCTCTCTCACTGGAGATGGGGGGGTTATAAGGAGGGAGAGGGGAACAGGACAAAGAGATCAAGGGAGAGGGTTGAAAAGTTCTCTACATGTGGACAAGCACAGTCCATTCCTATGAGGCAACTGACGGCCCGGTGTGTGTCATCCGGCTTCATGTCATCCTGGCTCCACAGCTGAAGGTCAGCAAATCTCCCGGAGCTGGGATGCCTGAAGGCTGGAGTCTGTATCTTTTGAAGTTAGTTCCTAGGATTTCTATACAAACATACTGTTTACCCAGAACACAGGTGACAAACACAAGGCCAGCAGGCCAAATCTGGCCTTGTTTTATCTGGTCTGGCACCTTGTTTCCACTCCGCAGCAGCACCAAGCTCTCGCTTAACTGTTAAGGAGTAGTTAAGTAGTTACATTTATACAGTCCTAAAATTACATTCGGCCCTTGGAAGGGAACCTCGAGGCTGAGGTGGCTCCCAGTGAAAATGAGTTTGAGACCCCTAGTCTAGAAGCTGCGTATTAGTCAGGGTCAGCACTTACAGAAAACAATGTCAAAAGAATGGTGGGGTGGGTTAGAATTCCCCACTGTTACACTTTTCCACTGTTACATCTGTAGGGCCTTTTCTGCTTTACCGGTCTCAGATACCACATTCTGTAATATTATCTATGAGGCTTATTGGGGAATCTGAACCTCCCAAACCAATTGCAGAGTGTGGGCTCTTTATTCAGCTCACAGCCCCAAGGGGCTCTTATCCTAGAACCCTCTCCTTTTTAGAGTACCAGGACCCTGGGTGGATGTGGGAGATGGAATGGTACCCATCAGTGGGTACAAAA